>NC_056749.1:387568012-387885512 GCF_019279795.1 Protopterus annectens
CTAAAGCTATCAGGAAGTCTGACCAGTTATTTGTTTCCTTTCATCCTAGGTCTTTAGGTTTGTCTGTTTCCAAGCAAACTGTTTCTGCTTGGATTTCAAAGGCCATTTCCTTTTGTTACACTTTTCATGGCGAGAGCCTTCCTTCTATAAAGGCTAATTCCACTAGAGCTGTGGCTTCTTCTGGACTTTTTTCAAAAGCTTAGACGCTAATTCTATTCTTGAGGCTGCTACCTGGACTTCTGTGCATGCCTTTACCAAACATTACCAGTTGGATGGTTTTGCTGCTGCCATTCTTCATGGCTTCTTGGAGGGCTCTGCTGCTTCCTCCTCCCAGGTTGTTTCTTGAGCTTTTCCTCCTCCCAGGTTACTTCTTGAGCTTTTGCACTCTCCCATTAGTAAGGAATACTGCAGCGGTGAACGTAAGGACATAGCGCAGTTATGCAAATTCTTACCATAACGCTAGATGTCTTGCCTTCGTCGCTGCAGTATTCACTCCCTCCCTCCATCCCCCTGGTCTTTTTTCCCTTCCTGGCTCTGCAGATTCTTTTTGGTTTTCCTTGGACTGCTGTTCCTACTGGGGCAATCTGTTTTGTGGATGGTACGCTTGAACATCACCTTTATGCCCTACCTTACCCAAGGAGTAAGCAGGTGACATTCAGCGTACCTTTTAAAGCAACAGAAATCTTTCGTAAACTGGCGGGTCGGAGGGCTTCATGGCAGGGAATCCCATTAGTAAGGAATACTGCAGCGGTGAAGGCAAGGACATCTACCGTTTTTATGGTGAGATTTTACACAATTGTACTTTATTGTTTTGTTTTGACTGACAGTGATACCATTAGTTTGGGAAGTAAGTGTTTGTGCTGACGAGGTCTTACCTTCCTCCTATTGGAAAGTGTTAAGCAAGTGTGTGTGTCTCTTGATTTAATTGTTCTTCATAAGGTTGCATTGGAAAACCCTGCATTCAGTCTGGGGTAGGTGAAATTTTAGGAAACCATGGATTATAACCTTGCTTTGTAGTATAACGTTCTTTTGTGTAGCTGTGCTTGGCCATTGCCCAAGGCAGCAGTGCACTATGTATGGTACATCCTTAAGACCGGCTGCTGCTTGAATCCCACCAATGGTATGAGTTAATATAAAACCCAAATATTCCTGGTTCAGGCCCCTAAAATGTTGATAGCTGCAGTAAACCCATAGCCCTGGACCATAACTTATTGATTGGTGGCAGTGGTAGGATCTTGCACATTGAACATGTATGGCATGTAAAACAGTTTTATTCTCCACAGCATTTATTTTATTTTTATTCAGGTATTAGGAAGTACATATAAATGTTATGTGGTGTATGGAGCATTGTTAGAATCGCAGTTGACTATGGAGTGCAAAACCAAGGGAATTTCTTATGCTTGCATGTCCAATGAGGACATAATAGTAGCCTTGTGTGCAGCTGGCATGCAGTCCACAAGAATTGGAGACGTATTATTTTAGGTGCAGAACAGTTCATTCCATCTTTAGATAATACTAAAATGAAATTTTTTACAGCTAAGCTGGATTTAAAATGTATGGAGGTACTTGAGAGAATGGCAGAGCAATAGGTACAAAGGGAGCAAGATCAAGTAAAAGAAGAAGCTGAAGAAGAGAAATTGCATCAGCATGAAGGGGAGGTGCTGACCTTTCATTAAAGGCTTGTGAGTAATAGGGGTTAGCTAAACTCTAGTTGCCGAATGTTGAGGTTTGTATCCTTTTGGTTTCTTATTGTAAGGGTGTCATGTATGACTTTGATGGTTTTTATTTGGGTATTTTAAAGGGTGTGTAAAAGGTGTGTAATCGGCGTCTGATATTTGCATTCAGTAAGATGGCATATGTGGGCTACTGTTATAATACCAGAAGTCAAACCATTTTGTGTGAAGAACTTATTTAACCACAAAAATGTTTTTTTAAACATCTTGTGATTTGCTACTGCATGCATTTTAAGATCGTTACTTCTTAAGTCTGGCTTTTTAATTTCTCTTTGTCTTTTGGGTTTTTTAATACCATGACGGGAATGGACCCCATTCCTAAGTCAAAGTACGATTAAAGTTCATGAAATTAGTATTGTTTCAATCTTTGATGTCAACCAAAAGTGCTGGCGGGTGTGAATATTCTCATGTTGCATAATGTAAGTTGAGATCAATCCAAATAAAGCCTCATTCCGATTTATAGTGACATTTGGAGTGTGTTCTTTATCCAAATGTTTATGAATCAACTTTAAGAAAAAATGTAAATTGTTCAAAAGGAGTTGCGTTGTGCTGCATTTTCAGTAAATCATAACATGAGAAAGTATTTACATTTGCATATAATTGCATTTGCCACTGTGAAAATCTGTTGCAGTAAAAAAAAAAAAAAAAAAAAGTGAAGCCTTGCTTCCCAAATATGTGCACTGTTACGAGGTTAATACTACATGCAGATGTTGATCTGGGTCAAAGGTTATTTCCTTATTTGGTCTCCTGATTGTTAAATCTTACTGTTTCCTCATTGGACATTGAGCTGCGGAAGCAAGAAGCCATCTTCTGAAATCTGAACCAAAGCTAAAGTCACAATAAATACTGTTTGGGACTTATGAATGCAGGGGCAGTCTATTAATTGTGGGTTGTTACTGAATTTTACTTACTGTATCGGCCTGTGTACACTAGAAACAGAGTTCAGCTTTTGGTGAACTGCTTGTAAGGATTTTAAGAACCATATATTTTTGGTTGTGTTAGTTTGCTGGGAAAGTCTATCTAAGCAGTACATCCCCGTTTTCAGTGGAAGCCTAGGGAGAAAAGCTTCACAGAATTTCACTGACTTAGCAGTGATAGAAATTTGCAACAGTAAACATTATATCGGTAAAATTGAACTCGGCAGCATATTTTTGGGAATAATTTGACAAAAAGAAAAGTTGTAAGAGTTTTATTTTGCATATTCAGTCACATGATCTAAACGTGCAGTTTGAATGTAGTAGTGATCAGTAGTTCACGAAAGAAAATATAATAAGAAATATTGAGCAAAGCATAGCTTAAGTTGACAGCATGACTTAAGAATGACGAACCAGTAAGTGTAAATGACCATGTAGTGTTGTAGAAAAAGGACAGAGTATGGCTATTAAAATACAGGGCATTTAAGAAGTCAGGATAGGAGAAGGCTATGCTATCCTATCCTTACTTTTTAAGGATAGGATCACCTTCTCCTGTCCTGACATAGGAGATGTCTATTTATATTAAGGCGGTACAGTATATATGTAGGTGATGAGCAAGCTGGAAAATGTATGCAAAGGATTTGTTTTTGGGAGAAAACTAGAGATGATGACATGCACCTGTACATTTGGATATTGAGACGGAGATACACATTTGAAATGAGAAACGATGTTTACTAGGTGCTAAACTGGAGAGGAGTGGCATTAGCACAGCCATGAGTCTAGTAGAAAGTATTTTAGGGAGGATCTGACTCTGAAGAGAGGGGATCAGTCCAAGTTGTGTAGGGATAATAGTTGAGATGTATCTTGAGTTGTGCAAGTCACAGTGTGTTTGGTTTGAGCACAAAGGTGAAATGGGTGCCCTTTAGAGGGGAATTCTTTTATTGGTGAGTACCATTGCAGGTGGGCATTTTGTAGGTACCTGTTGAATTATTTTGTGGGTAGTTATTAGTTGAGAATATGTAAGAGCATTGTGAGATGGCTGTGCTTTGGTGTTTTTGGATGGGAGATTAAATGCAAACTGGTAGTCATTTTTATGTATTGTTCTAGTTTAGATATTGAGTGGAGTGGAGTTTGGTGAATATAGGGATAGTGTAGAGTAGTTTAGGGAGCAGATATGCTAGTACTGTTTTATGATTAAGATTGGTGATGAGTTTTGTTATGCATAGGACTCAGTTTCTGATGATTTTTCTTAATTGCTTGTTTTATACGGAGGTTGAAATTGTGCTTTTCATTTATGATTACTTCACTCTTGTGTGACAGGATATTGTGTCCTCTAAGGAAGTGACATTGAAGGTAGATTTGTTAAGGTTAGATTTAAGAAGAAATACTACTACCTTGGATCTTTTTGGGTTTAATATTGGATGAGAATGCTGTAACTAGGTTTCTGTGGAGGTTAATTTTTATGAGTACTATCCTCTAGCTTGACCATAGTGTTAGCTGCACACATTAGGTTAAAGTCCTCCACTTATTGTGTTAACATCGATTGTTGAGAAGCTGTTACTAGGTGATAGTAAGGGGCCTGGCATGGAGCCATGTGACGCACCTACTTTGAGCAGCTGTCTGTTTTGAAAATAGATCTTTGAACCATGGGACTAGAGTGCGAGTTTTTTCTCAAAATGTTTTATTTTTTTATTTTGCAATTACATTTGAATGAATTCCATAGTGTTTATACTTAACATCTTAAATAACTATGTACACTATTTACATTAGCCTGACTTTGTAACAGACTTTAATGTATACAGTTACTTTATAAGTATGTCCAGTCCATTATCAGTGTGTCTGATCAATTATTGTACAGTGTCAGTCAACGATAAGACTTTTCCCCAAGGGTTGTTGATACATGGCTTTGGATAAATTCTTAGTTCTAATGCTGTGGTCTTCAGTAGGCTTTAGAAGTCTTCCAAAGTTGGTATTGTTTGCATTCCATCTTCTTGTTATACACTTCCTTGAAATTGCAAGTATAGTCCATACTAGATACATGCTTGACCTATTCAAACAAGGACCTTCGTTCACATTTAATAATACAAGAGCTTTAGTTAAATAAAATGATTCATTAAATAAAGCTTGTAGAAAGTTGTTAATACTATTCCAAAATGGCTTAATTGTAACACAATCAAAGAAAATGTGGTTCCAATCTGCATTGTGTACTTGCTCACATCTCCAACATATTCCTTTTATGGAAGAACTAATTTTACTGATTCTGTCTGGGGTTAAGTTGCTCTGTGCAAGCATTTCTAATTAAAAACTTTCCAGTATTGTGTAGGATGTATATTTTATCGATAATAAGATATTTGTTTTAATATCTTCAGTTAACTGTATTGTGTCCTTTTGTTATATATTTCCAGTATGAGGTTTTCGGTGTTTTATAGTTTATCAATATTTTGTAAAATTTTGAAATACTATTTCCCATGTCAGTCATTTATATATGATTTCATATATGTATTTCGTAAATGTAGGTATTTCTTTAAATGAAGAATTGTTAATTATTCAACTTAAATGTTGCAAATATGACAGAATACTCTCTAAAGTTAGCCAGTCCTGTTGTTTTTATTACTTGCATATCTAAAACTTTTAGATGTTAAGTTGTCTATCTCGCCTTCATTCTTGCTGGATGGGTTCGGAGCCGACCTCGGCTCCGACTCGGCCACTGTAAAAGCTCGAGAGTTGGTTCCACCGGCTCGAGGCTCCCCTTATATCCCACAATGCTAGGCGAGAGTTACCTCAGATCTCGTTTGCTGCTACAGCTATCGAGGTGTTGGTTTTCTACCGGTTCTTGGTAAGTGACTTTTCTTGTGTAAGTTAGTCTATTAAAACCCCTTTAATTTTAATATTTTTACTTATTTCCCTTAGTTTAGAGAAATTTTTATCCCCTTCTAAAAAATTCCAGTTTTTTTCCCTCAAGAACTTTAAGTTCTTCCCTTGGGCCTACAGGCCTTTTCTCTTTCCCTAGTGGAGTGTGTGTGTTATTTCTTATTTTTAAAAACCTAGTTAGTGGTTTATTATAATTTAAACTTGACAGGGTGTAATTAGTGTGTTTGTGTGATTACACCTTTAGAAATGTCTAAGGAAGCAAAGGTCTCCGGATTCAAGAAGTGTGATGCGTGCTGTCAGAAAATGTCTCTGACAGACGCTCACACTTCTTGTGTCTACTGTCTGGGACCTTTGCACCTGCAGGACTCCTGTGCTGTGTGCCATGGCTTCAGCCCCAGGGTCCTGCAGGAAAGAAAAAATAAATTAATTTTAAGGGGCTTACTCAAGCCAGAGGATTCCCTTTCTGTATCTACAGGGAAGCCCTCTAAGGCATCTAGGTCTTCGGCTCCGACAACTGAGCCGAGACCTAAGGTTTCTAAACCTCTGCCTACATCGGCTCCGGCTGGAGCCGATGAGTCTCAGTCCACAGTTTCTGTGGTTCCCTCGGCTCCGGCTGGAGCCGAGGTATTAGAAATTCCCGTGTCGGCTCCGACCAGACCTTGGAGCCGACAACTAGAAGAGGTCCAGGTCACCATCCCTTGGCTCCGTTCATTCGGCTCCAGGATCTCCCCTGCTGTCTGAACGGAGCCAAAGATCTCACTCCTCTAGGTCATCGAGGCTGTCGGATCATGACCTTCAGAGGGTAGTGAGTCGACTTCTTAAGTCCGAGGCACTGGCCCAGATGCTTCAGAGCCCGACTCATCAGTCGATGCCTGCCCCGGTCCATCAATATATTCCTCCTTCGACTCTCTTGAGCTCGGAGCCGGGTCGCGTCGGAACCGAGACTGTGATAGCGTCGGAGCCGATACAATTGTCTTCGGCTCCGTCGTCGGCTCCGATTTCTTCATTGGAAGAATCTCGGCGCTGGACTTCCCTCGTCGGCTCCGAGGGGGTGAGTGGCATCGGACCCTTGTCCGCCCCCCTCTCCCTCTCAGTGCTTCGGCTCTGGTAAGTTCGGCTCCGACATCGGCCTCGGAGCCATCACTGTCGGTGCCGAGGGAGGTTCTTAGCTTCTCTGAGCGGGGACCTCTGGCTTTGCCTGACAGGGGTGCATTCGAGGTCATGCGGAGTGTGTTAGAGCCTGGCTCTACTCCACAGTCGGCTCCGTCCGCCCCTCCCTCTACAGTGCCTCAGGTCAAGTCGACTCACTCCCTCATCCCGGACCGCAGAGAGCCAGCTCCTCAGGAACCCCATGTGGGGATTTCATCCTCTTCCGAGGCCTCTCCTGATTTGGCAGAAGAGCCCCCTCGGAAGAGGAAGTGTAAGAGGAAACACATTGACTCACCTGAGTCCATCACGTCGGACACAGATTTAGATGATTCTGAGGGTTCCCCCCGTTCCCCTTCTGAAGATGTCTCATTTGCAGACATTCTAGAGATCCTGAAACAAGAGGGGAAATTGGCCAGCCCTCAACCCTTCGGAGGATGAATCTGTGTATCTTGAGGCGTTTGGCTCTCGCCCTTCCACCTCCTGGGTGTCCCCCCCCTTTGACCCCCTCATGCAGGTGGTTGCTAAGAAGGTATGGACGGCTCCTGATTCAGTGGACCCCACTCCCAGGAGACCCTCCAAGTTCATAACGGCACCAGCAGACAAACAGTTCTTAACAAAAGGAGTTTCTGTGGATGCTATGGTGGTAGCTGCTGCCACTAAGAAGGAGCTAGCTGATCCTTCAGTACCTGTCCATCCACCTAACAAGGAATCCAGGTCCATGGACAGGTACAGGAAGCGGATGTTCTCGTCAGCGACATTTACCATGCGTTCGCTGAACTACCTATGCCATTTTACTCGTCTTCAAAGGGACTTGATCAAGGAAGCAAGTGAAATGTTAAAGGACCCTACAGCTGCGGGTTTTCAAGATAAGATGAACACGCAGCTGGCTACCCTTAACTCCATAACCAACTCCTCCATGCGTCTTCTTTCTTACGCGGCTGATGGAGCGAGTAGAGCCGCAGGGACAGGTGTGGCCTTACGTAGGCATGCCTGGATGCGGCTATGCAATTTGGACCCCTTCAAGGCGTCTTTCACTAACTCCCGTTTGATGGATCATCTCTCTTTGGTCCTCAAGTGAAAGAAACCTTGACTAGGTGCGAAACTGATGGCAAGACCCTTTCTGCCGTCGGAGTCCGTTTTTCTACTCCTTCTAGGCCTTACCCCAAAGGCCAGAAAGGTGGAAAGATGTGGTTCCGTAAACAATCTCAAGGGACTTCGCCTGACGCACAGAGTCGTTTCCCCGCCAGAGGCAGAGGCGGGAATAACAATGGTAGACGTCGCCCTAGGGGCAGGGGGGGTCCGCAGAACCAGGGCAATCGGGAAGCCTTCTCTGACAAGCCCTTTCAGCATCCCTGAGGTGTTGCCCGACTGCCCATCTTCGGAGGCAGTCGGGGGAAGATTGTCACTGTACCCAGAAGCCTGGCTATCCCTGACTCAAGACAAATGGGTACAGTCCATCATTTCTGAAGGCTATTCTATCCCCTTTCTTCGCATTCCAAACCAATCAAAAAAATCCCTTCCAGATGTTCCACCAGCTCAAAGGGATCTAGCGGTTTTGGAAATTTCAAAACTGCTTGCAAAAAGAGCAATTCAGCCAGTTCCAGCAGACCAGCAAGGATCCGGAATCTACTCAAGGTTCTTTTTAGTTCCAAAGAAAACAGGGGACTGGAGACCAACTTTGGATCTCAGTATCTTGAACAGATCAGTCAAGAAAACAAGATTTCGGATGGTCACGCTGCAATCCATTCTTCCCCTCTTGGGCAAAGGAAACTGGATGTGCTCTATAGACCTTCAGGATGCGTACTATCACATAAAAATGAACAGACGCTCCAGAAGATTCCTCCGCTTCAGGCTGGGAACCAGTCATTTTCAGTTCAGGGCCCTGCCCTTTGGTCTCACCACTGCCCCCCGGGTGTTTACCAAATGCATGGCAGTGGTAGCTTCTCACCTGAGACGACAAGGATTCCAGGTGTTTCCATATTTGGACGACTGGCTCCTCACAGCTCCCACCAAGCATCTCCTTCTGATGGCCAGGGATTACACTTTTCACATTTGTCAAAAGCTAGGCATTTCAATAAATTGCGAAAAGTCTGATCTGAAGTAGGATATTCATTTGTCTGCAACCTGTGGGTTATGGATCCGATATCGGATCCGAACCGGCATAGTTTTCCAGCTATGGATCCAAGCTCTCAGCTCCTCCCCTCACCCATAATGCCCTGCTCTACCCTCATGACCTCAGATCTTGTTTGCCGCGCTGGTAACTAGATGTGGATTTCATAGCTCTCAGCTAAGTGGATTTTTCTTGTTAAAAAATAGAGAATTTTTTCCTTCTTTAACTTTTTTTGTGTGAAAGTTGTAGGTTTCCTGTTATTATTGACTGTTTTTAGTTTAATTTAATTTTCAGTAGTAAATTTTATTCCCTCCCCTCGCTGGTACGTAGAGTGTGTGTGAGGCCTGTGTGCTTCTTTATTGTTTAAGTTACTTCTGTAACTTTAGGTTAAATTTAGTGACTATGGCTGAACAGCCTAAGTCAATATTTTCTAAATGCTCCGAGTGTGGCCACAAGCTCTCACCGGCTGATGGCCACACTCGGTGTGTTAAGTGTCTTGGGGTTGAACACCTCACATCTGGTTGTTCCATTTGTGCAGGGTTCAACCCCAGGGCACTGAGGGAGCGGAGGTCCAAGCTGGTCTTGGCGGGTCTTTTACCGCCGGACTCGGCTCCGACCTCCGCTCCTTCGGGGACTCCTGCGGCTGCAGTTGTTCCCCTGTGGCACCCTCCTGGTCCTGGGACTCAAACTCCCGCTTCAGGACAGGAGAGGGATGCATCTAAAAGGACGGAGGGAGAAGCACCTGGCGGCGGGCGAGACCTCTGTTTCGCCCGCCAGCCAAGCGGCTTCTCCCGGCTTCACTGTGTGCGGTCTCCTCCTTCTCGGCTCCGGTCACCTGTGTGCTTCTCACGGGTCCTGAGGAGGAGGAGACCCGATCTCCGTCGAGGCTATCGAGGAGGCATTCCAGGCCTACCTCGGTAGCCTCGTCGAGATCTACCCATAGCCTTTCGATGCTGATCTGGACCGGATGATGAGAAGGTTCATCCAGGCCCAGATGCAGATGGGAGTGCTCTTGCCTCCCCCTCGGGGAGCTCAACACCCTTTTAAGCCTATTGCTCCTTCTCCGACCCGCTTCCGGGTTGAGCAACTGGAGCCGAGCAGCCGGGCGGGGAGGTCGGAGCCGATAGTACTTGGTACCGGATCCGACCATGCCCTCGAGTGCCGGACCCGATCTCTCGGAGCCTGGATCCGAGCCGGATCCGGGGATCAGTGCTCCTTCGGCGCCGTCTGTGTCGGGCGCACTGTCCCGGATCCGAGTGCTTCGCGGCTCCGATCCACTCTTCGGATCCGAGGGGAGCCGATTGTCGGATCCTTTGGTCGAGGTCGGCTCCCCTTCGGCTTTTGATGTAGTGGAGAGGGCTCTGTTGAGGGTCTCCGGACCCCGGCACTTGCTTCGGCTCCGTCCGCTCCCTCTGCACTGGGCCAGGCTTCCACCATCCGGCCCCTGGGACAGCCCGTTTCTGTGCCCCAAGTTGCTCCCATGGAGCAAATTGCTGCTGCGAGGACTCCTCTGACAGCCCCCAGAGGAGGCTCCTGCAAGCATACGCAAAGGAGGCACATTGACTCCCCTGAGTCTCTCACTGAAGACACGGACTTGGAGGAAGGGGAAGGCTCCCCACGGTCACCCCGAGGATGTCTCCTTGGAGACATCATGGAAATGCTCCGTATTAGGGGGTGGTCTGCCCCAAGTCTTCCTCGGACGAGTCCGTGTTCTTGGAGGCATTCAAACGGGCCCGTCTACCTCTTGGGTGTCCCCTGCCGACCCCTGGTGGACCTTATTACCACCAGGGCGTGGAAGGAACCGGACACCGTGGAGCCAATTCCCAAAAGACCTGATAGAATCCTTAGCCCGCCTTCTGACAGGACCCATTGGAGTAAGGGGCCTCCTGTAGATGCCATGTTGATGGCGGCGGCCACAAAGAGGGAACTGGCTCAGGAGAGTCCCTCAGTCCACCCACCGAGCAAGGAGTCTCGGATGATGGACCGCTTGGGGAAGCGGATGTTCAGTTCGGCGACCTTGGCGGTAAGGGCGCTGAACTATTTGGCACATGTTATTCGGATGCAGCGAGACCTTATTAAGGAGTACGCTGCATCCCCCCCTGAGTCCATTTCGGAGGAGGACAGAGCACTGCACTCCACCAAAATGGCCACTCTTAGGTCAGTCACAAATACTTCTATCGGCTACTCTCCCATGCTACGGAGGCGCCGCTAGAGCTGCTTGAGGACAGGACTGGTCACTAGGCGTCAGGCCTGGCTCCGCCACTCATTTTTCTGAGCCCTTCAAGGCGTCGTTGCGAACGCCCCTTTGATGGTTCTGCTCTGTTTGGCAAGACCGTTCGAGGCGTTGACCCAGAGCGAAGGACGGAAGACGCTGTCTGCCGTGAATCCGCTTCTCTGCACCCCAGAGGCCCTATTCTAGGAACCAAAAGGGTCAGAAGAAGATGTGGTTCCGGAAGTCGCAGCAGTCCCAGCCTGCTCCGGACAACCAGTCCTTCCGTGGCAGAGGAGGACAGGGAGGACGCCGCCCTAGAGGCAGAGGGGCTCCCAGAAACTTCGGGTCCAGGGAACCTTTCTCTGAGCGGCCCGCGCAGCAACCCTGAGGGTTGCCCGACTGCTCTACTCTGGAGGCAGTCGGGGGGCGTTTTTCGGGGCACCTAGCGGCATGGGAGTCCATAACATCGGACCGCTGGGTTCTCCAAATCATATCCAGGGGATATCGCATTCCTTTCCTTCACCTTCCAAAGTTGAAGTCCCTCCCAGGCGTACCACCCGGTCAAAGGGAGGCCGCTTTGGCAGAAATTGGCCATCTGCTAGAGAAAAGAGCCATCCAGCCCGTTCCCCAGACCAGATCGGATCAGGGTTCTACTCCAGGTTCTTTTAGTGCCAAAAGACGGGGAACTAAGACCAATCCTAGACCTCTCTCTCTTGAACCTGGCAGTCCCCAAAGAAAAATTCGAATGGTCACTCTACAATCTATTCTCCCCCTTCTGGGAGAAGGCCACTGGATGTGCTCGATAGATCTCAAGGACGCGTACTACCACATCCTAATGGACAGACGCTCCAGGAGGTTTCTCCGCTTCGGCTGGGAGCCAGTCACTACCAGTTCGGGTCCTTCCCTTTGGTCTCACCACAGCCCCAGGGTGTTTACCAAAGTACTAGCAGTGGTAGCGGCCCACCTGAGGCTTCAGGGGTGCAGGTCTTTCCCTACCTGGACGACTGGCTCCTTACCGCCCCAACAAGGCATCTACTTCTCTCGGCGAGACTCCTTTCTCCATCTTGCTCCATTTCTGGGCATCACAATAAATACAAACAAGTCCAACCTGGCACCCACTCAGCTCTTAGATTTCATAGGGGCCAGACTAGACACAAGGAGTTCTGAGCCTTCCTCACTGCGGACAGAGTTCTAAATCTGCAGCTCCAGGTGCGGGCCATTCTCCATTCATGTTCTGTTCCAGCGGAGTTGGTCCTGAGGGCTCTAGGGTCCATGGCTTCGTCGATAGCACTTCTTCCTCTTGCCAGGCTCAATATCGCATTCTACAGTGGGCGCTCTTAGTTCAGTGGTCATACCTTGCTCTCCCCATGCATCATCCCATAGCGATCAGCAAGGCTTGCAAGCGGTCCCTCTTGTGGTGGCTCCACTCCCGGATCTCCACGAGGTCGCCCATTTTGTGCTTCTCCCCTCTCGCCACGGTGACCACGGACGCCTCCCGCCTCGGGTGGGGGCACTTTATGGCGGACAGTCCAAGGCACGTGGAGCGATTCAGAGACCTTACTGCATATCAATGTTCTAGAGATGAGAGCAGTGCTCTTAGCGTTGCTAGCACTTCAGGACTTTCTTCCCTTGGGAACAATTGCGATTCAATCGGACAATATGTCTGTTGTCTGGTACATCAACAAGCAAGGGGGAACAAGGTCTTACCCTCTTTGTCGAGAGGCCATGAGAGTTTGGGAATGGGCAACCTCCACCAATCGCTTTCTCATAGCAACGCACATTCCGGGTCGGTCCAACATCCTAGCGGACAAGCTCAGTCGCACCATTCTGACACCTTACGAGTGGTCTCTCAATCGTCAAGTAGCGGAACGCATATTCGCACGGTGGGGAACCCTTCATGCGATCTTTTGCTTCTCCCTCAAACACCAAGTGCGACAGTTTTTCGCTCTAATACCTCCTCCGGAGGTACCCCAAGAGACGCTCTGGTGCATGCTTGGCCACCCGGTCTTCTGTATGCCTATCCACCCTTGCCTCTGATGCTGCAAGTTCTTCAGAAAGCCTCTCGGTGGGTTGCAGAATGATTCTCATTGCTCCATTCTGGCCTCGACAGATCTGGTTTCCCTTCCTAAGGTATCACTCGGTGAATCCTCCTTGGATTCTAGATCCCATTCAGGATCTGATATTCCATCCTTCCTGCATTCCTCCTCCGAACCTGTACAACCTGAAGCTGACCGCTTGGCTGCTCCAGTTCCACTCTTGATAAGGACTCGGTATTTCTTCTCCGGTAAAGGCTATTTTAGTGGCGGCTCATAAACCATCCACTAGAAAGGTTTACCAAGCAAATGGAAACGTTCTCTGTGTGGGCGGGCGCAAGGCCTAGATCCCTTCACGGTTCCTCTCCCTGTAGTGCTTGATTTTCTTACCTCTCTCTTTAATGATGGTGCCAGCAGTTCCACAGTCAAAGTTCAACTGGCGGCTATTTCTCACTATCACATTGGTCAAGAG
Organism: Protopterus annectens; assembly: GCF_019279795.1. NCBI lineage: Eukaryota > Metazoa > Chordata > Ceratodontiformes > Protopteridae > Protopterus > Protopterus annectens. Next base: position 387,581,507 of record NC_056749.1, read on the forward strand.
ACTAATCCTCTTATGCCAGCCAAATTGAGCGAAACTTTTCTTAAGGGTACTTTCCTTCTCAGGCCCCTATAAAGCAAGCAGTTCCTCCTTGGGACCTTTCTTTGGTCCTACAGGCCTTGACCGCTCCCCTTCGAGCCAGCGGCTACAGTGGATCTCAAATTCTTGTCTTACAAGACAGCCTTTTGGTAGCCATTACATCAGCCAAGAGAGTTTCTGAACTTCAAGCTTTATCAGCTAAACCTCCTTACTTGGTTTTTATCCGGACCGTGTCTCCCTCAGGACCAACCCGTCCTTCCTTCCTAAAATCGCTTCTGAAGCAAACATCAATCAATCCATTAACCTCCTGTTTTCTTCCCTAAGTATGAAAACAAAGGTGAATATAGGCTACACTCACTAGATGTTCACAGGCAACTAAGATTTTATCTCAACAGGACAGCTGGTCATAGGCAATCCGACCAGCTGTTTATTTCCTTTGCAAAATTCAATTTGGGCAAGCCAATTTCTAAAGTTTCTCTGTCCCGCTGGATTTCACAGTGCATTTTATTGGCTTATCAAGCGTCAGGAAGGCCCACCGGAGGGTGTTCATGCCCATTCAACCCGGTCAGTATCTACCTCGGCAGCCTTCAAGGCTAGGATTCCTCTAGATGATATTTGTGCAGCAGCCACGTGGGCTTCATCTCATACATTTATTTCTCACTATAAGTTGGATCTTGCATCTAGGGGTAGAGCATCCTTTGGCTCCACGGTGCTCGGAATATCCTTCCATGATGGCGCCAAGATTCAGGTAGCTGGGGACTCTGTCCCACAGGTTGCAGACAAATGAATATCCTACTTCAGATTTAGAAGTTATGTACTCACCATAACGTTCCATCTGAGTAGGTGTATTCATTTGTCTGCAACCATCCCGCCCTCCTATCCCCCTGGCCTTTCAGTTTCCTGCATATTACTTGTTACCCTTTTGAGGGTATTGTTGCTTTGGCAAACTCGATCTGAGGTCATGAGGGTAGAGCAGGGCATTATGGGTGAGGGGAGGAGCTGAGAGCTTGGATCCATAGCTGGAAAACTATGCCGGTTCGGATCCGATATCGGATCCATAACCCACAGGTTGCAGACAAATGAATACACCTACTCAGATGGAACGTTATGGTGAGTACATAACTTCTAATTTTGTCGCCTTGTCGTGCTATTACTTTCATAGGCGCAAATCTAGACACAGTAGACATGTCTGCGAGACTAACACATCAGAGAATAACAGACATTCACAAACTGGTCTCACTCCTTTTCAACAACAACAGAATCAAAGCCAGGTTAGTTCTGAAAGTGTTGGGAATTATGGCGGCTGCCATACCTCTGCTTCCATTAGCCAGATTCCACATGCGGATCCTTCAATGGATGCTCTTTACTCAATGGTCATACCAGGAACTTCCAATGTCTCACACCATTATGATCACGCAAGCGTGCAAAAATCATCTCATGTGGTGGATGTCTTCCCCTCAGCTCTTGTTGGGAAGACCCTTTGTTCCACCCTCCGGTTGCTACGCTGATACCGGATGCCACCCTGACCGGGTGGGGGGGGCATTATCAGGGCAGGACGGTCCAGGGCACATGGCAACCAAGCGAATGCCACTTGCACATAAATGTTCTAGAGATGAGAGCAGTCCTTTTAGCGTTGCAGGCCCTTCAAGACTCTCTTCCCTTGGGAGCGATTGCAATCCAAACAGACAATATGTCTGTAGTGTGGTACATCAACAAACAAGGCGGAACCAGGTCATACCCCTGTGTCGAAGCACTCAGACTGTGGCAATGGGCTATTTCTTCTCAGCGATTTCTGATAGCAACGCATCCCCGGGAAGTCCAATCAAATTGCGGACAAGTTGAGCAGAGCTATTCTCATGCCTCACGAGTGGTCTCTGAAAGACTCTGTTGTGAGAGAAATTTTCCTCAAGTGGGGTCAGCCTTGCTGCGATCTTTTTGCTACTCCCCAAAACAGCAAGTGCAGAGAATTTTTCATTCTATTCCCTTTACCAGGCCAACCCAGCAGAGACGCTCTAGTCCAAGTTTGGCCCCGGGGACTTCTGTATGCATTTCCTCCTTTCCCACTAATCTCTCAAGTGATACAGAAAGCTATCGTTCAGAAGGCCTCATTGATCCTCATTGCTCCTTACTGGCCTCGACAGGTGTGGTTCCCCTTTCTACATCAATTTCTATTGGAGCGACCGTGGCATCTTGACCTAGTTCCAGATCTGTTGATCCATCAGTCGGGTCAGTTACATCGCTCCCTCCCCTCTCTGAACCTCACTGCTTGGTTCCTCCAGTTCCAACCTTAGCCAGGCTTCCTCAATTATCTCACTCTGTTCGAGATATTTTGATAGCTTCCCATAAATCTTCCACTCGGAAGATTTATTTGAGCAAGTGGAACGCTTCACATATTGGGCTCAAGAAAAGGACATAGATCCTTTCACTGCTTCCATCCAATTAGTCCTTGATTTTCTAGCTGAACTCTTCCATGCAGGTTCATCTCCCTCTACTCTTAAAGTTCAATTGGCAGCTATTTCTAACTTTCATGTGGGTATTTCTGATTCTGCCTTAATGTCCCACAAGCTTTGCAAAGCCTTTTGAAAGGAGTTTTTCTTCTCAGACCTCCTATAAGAAATCCTCCTTCTCCTTGGGACCTAAATTTAGTTCTTGCTTCTTTGATTCTTCCCCTTCGAACCTGCAGTCTCCTGTTCTTTAAAATTGCTATCATGGAAGACTCTTTTTCTGGTAGCTATTACTTCAGCTAGAAGAGTTTCAGAGCTTCAAGCACTCAGCTGTCGACCTCCTTATCTATTGTTTCATAAGGACAGAGTATCCTTACGAACTAACCCGTCCTTTTGCCTAAGGTGGTCTCGACGTCAAATCTAAATCAAAGCATTGACCTCCCTGTCTTTTTTCCAGAATATTCCAATAGGTCTGAACAAAAATTACACTGCCTGGATGTTCATCGTCAATTGAGGTACTACTTGGATAGAACGAAACAATTCAGAAAATCTGATCAGCTGTTTGTCTCCTATGCGGAAAGCAGAAAGGGACTTTCAGTTTCAAAGGTATCATTATCCAGATGGCTAACATCTTTGATTTCCTTTGTATATGACATTAGACACCAAAAACTGCCTAATAAACCTAAGGCCCATTCCACCAGAGCTTTGGCTACTTCCTTAGCCTTCCAAGACAGACTGCCTATTGACACCATTTGTGCAGCGGCTACTTGGGCTACTCCTCACACTTTCATTTCTCATTATAAGTTGGACTTAGCTTCTAGGCATAGAGCTAACTTTGGTTCCACTGTTCTCAGGAGTCTGTTCTGTTAGGCCACCCGGGACAAGGTGCTAGGGACGCGGTCCCATCCAGCAAGAATGAAGGCGAGATAGACAACTTAACATATAGAAGTTATGTTCTTACCATAACGTTCCATGTTAGTTGTCTTCTTCTCGCTTTCTTCTTGCGTCCCCCCCTCCTTCCCCCTGGCCTGGACAGACCTAGAGGAGTTGTGATTGTGACCTCTCTTTCTACCACCTCTTTCTTAGGCATATGCTGTTATGCATATTTCCTGGTTCAGGATGTAGGTCACCCTTCTTTCTTCCTGTTGTTAGAGGTGGACTCTGTTTAGAGTTATTCTGTTACTATTATAAGCTGGGGTTAGCTTACAAACGAGATCTGAGGTAACTCTCGCCTAGCATTGTGGGATATAAGGGGAGCCTCGAGCCGGTGGAACCAACTCTCGAGCTTTTACAGTGGCAGTGGAGCCGAGGTCGGCTCCGAACCCATCCAGCAAGAAGAAGGCGAGAAGAAGACAACTAACATGGAACGTTATGGTAAGAACATAACTTCTATTTTTGATACATTGGAGCCAACAAACCCTTTCTGTTCCCAGAAATTAATAATTTCTCTATATATTTTATGTGGAAAGTTCTTTGTGACTATAAATGGTGCTAAAAGATCAAACCAGATTTTTAAATCTATATTTGCATTAATAATTTTCCTAAATGAGTCATTGTAATAATTATACAAGTTTTAGTGGGTTTAGTTATGTTATATTGCATACCAATACATATGTGCCATGGCAAATTGTTTTTATCTTCTGTTTGAATTTTTTTTTTGTAATTTTGTAAAGCAAATTAATTTATTGATATTACATTTAGCAATTCTTTCCAATTTGCAGAGTAATTTGGACTTATCCAATCTGAGATTGTTTAGGATATTGATGCTTTTATATATGTTTTTATATCAGGAAAGTTTAATCTTTCCTGTTTCCATGGTCTGATATGATGTATTAACGCTATTCTGTTTCTTTTGGGAAACCATAACAATTTTATTAGGCATGAATTTATTTCTTTAAGTATATATAGGATCTTGGGCAGTAAAACCATTTTTATTAACTGTAGTCTACCTTCAAATGTTAATATTATTTTGTTCCATTTTCCACAGTGATTTTAATTGTATTGATGATATTGTAGTTTTTGGAGACTAATTCATTATTATCCTTGCGTAACTCGATTCCTAGATATTTTAAGGTAGATTATTGTTTCCCCCTTACTTTGCAGTTCTTTTTTATTTAAAAATATTTTTTTTGATTTATTGAAATGGAGTCCTGAAGTCCTGTGAAATTTGTCAAGTAATATATCAAATTCTTCTAATGTCTCTTTTGTGTTAGATAATGTTAGTAGTATGTCATCAGAAAATAGCATTACTTTAGAATTGCATTGTTCATAAACGTCTATTCCTTTGATTTTTATATTGTTACGAATTGAATCTGCCAATATTTCAATAGCCAGAGCAAATAGGATTGGTGACATGGGACATTCTTGTTTAGTGCCTTTTGTTATATGTATAGATTCAGAGTTAAAGGACCTAACTTGACATACCCTAAATTATTTGTATGTATATTCTTTAGGAGATGAACAAAGGATGCAGGAACTTCAGATAGTATTAGGATTTTAAATAAATAGTCCCAATTTAGGGAATCAAAGGCTTTCTCTATATCTAAGCCAATTATGATTGTTTATTTTCTTAACATTATAAGAGAAATCATCCTTTTAATATTGTCATGTCTGTGTCTATGGTGTACAAGTCCAGTTTGATCATTATTTATTGTTTTGGATAGTGGTGTTTTTATTCTGTTAGTTAATATTGTCATAAATATCTTATAGTCATTATTTAATAATAATATAGGTCTATATGAGGTACAGAAGTTTGAGGATTTGTTTTCCTTTAGGATTGGTGTGATTAAGGAATGTCTCCAAGAAGGTGGTATTAAAGCTTGTGACTGGATTTCTAATAGAGTTTTATGAAAGAGGAATAGTATCTTTAAAGGAAAAAGTTTATATATTTCCGTAATATGCCATATATACCAGGAGCTTTATTATTTTTACCCTCTTTTATTGTATCTGTAATTTCTTTGTAAGATATGGGTGTTTGCAGATCTAGTTTTAGTTTTTCTGGTATTTTTTTTATTAGAACATTTTTCATCTAGATGTAATCGATCGATATGTGTATTTTCTTTTTGGAAATGTTCCATATAGTGATTTCTATAGGCATCAAGAATGTCGCCTATATCCAAGACATTTTTCCCTTTCTTTTCATGGAAGATACTTTTAATGTTATTAGCTTTTGATTGTATTTTGATTCTTTTGGATAAATTATGTAGATATTTGGGAGAAGTGGCCAAGGTATTAATTTTACATTTTTCTAAAGCTAAACTAGCTTTATGCGTTAGAATTCCGTTGAATTTATTGTTTAATACTTATTTCTTTTTCATCTCCAAATGATTTTGATTTTTTTCAGCTTTTACTGACAAAAGTTTGGATTGGAGATCTAATAGTTCAGAATCCCATTCTCTGTTTTTTTTTTATACCAGGTTGGGGTTTTACCATATATGTAAGCTTTTAATGAGTCCCATATCGTTATTTTATTTATCTCTGTTGTATAATTAATATCCAAGAAGAACTGTAATTCAGATAATAACCAGGTTTGAACTCTAATTTTTGTTATATATGCTGGAATTCTGGTGTTTGGTTTGTATCCATTTTGAAGTTTTAGTATCAGAAAATTGTGGTCTGTAAAGGGGCAGGGAATGATTGAGAAAGTAATTATTTTACAGTGTAAGTCATGGGCAGCAAATATTTTATCTATTCTAGTTTGGGTACCAAATCTGTGATCTTGATGGGAAAACAGCAAAGATTTATCTTCTTTAAATGTGAAAGCATCTTCAAGATGAAATGATTCTACCCACTTGTTTAAAGCTTTTGATACAGCGGATATACGCAGTGGTCTTTTATTTGTAGTTTCAGAAATACCAAATATACAGTTAAAATCTCCTCCTAATATTAAATTGCCTTTATAATTATGGAAATGAAATCCAAGTGTTTTTTAACAGTTCCTGTTCCAATGCCTGGGAACCAGTATACATTGGTTGGGGTTCATATTCTGTTATTAAACTATTACTAATGCCATAAGGCCTTCTTTATCTTCATACTTGTAAATGATTTATGGGTTATTCGCATTTGTTTTCCATAAAATTGTTACCCCTTTTGTCTTTGTCTCATAAGTGGATTGCGCCAATATCCTATATTTTTTAGGATTCTGTTTGTAATTGTCATTTGTTTTGAAATGAGTTTCTTGAAGGAAGACAGTTTGTGCTTTGTTCAGTTTTAAATATTGCAGTATATTTGATCTCTTGCTAGGATTGTTTAAGCCATTGGTATTTAAAGATAAAGTTAAATCCATCTTAGGTTATTTAGACTATAATAGTCACAATAAAACAAAAAATACAAACATTTTCCTCTGTAACTATAAACTATATGTTTGAGCTTCTAAAGGAAATTATCAGTTTTAGCTTCTAAAGGAAATTATCAGTTTTATACCTAAGTGTTTACCAATAAAGTAATGTTTTGGTCAGGCATACTAAAATGTTTTTGTGAAATAAATTTATTAAATGTTAACAAAACTAAACTCTGCACTAGCCATGGAATGAAAATCATTCCTTATTCACAACAATAAATAGAACATACTGGAGGGATAGATTCTGTCGCAGAGACTCCCCGTGCTTTGGAACAAAATTCCAAACTACATTAGGCAGAGCCCTTCACTAACACTCCTCTTCAAGAGAAACCTTAACTAGTGGATGGGTAACAGAAAATACACCCCTGGGATCACTTCATTGGCTCTGCTTGACAGAGGATATCAGTGGGATGGCGAAAGCTGACACACTGTGGCTAGGCTTATAAATGCCCTTGGGCAGATAGCCTAGTACCTACCTACCTATGAACCCATACCTTGACAATCCAGAACATCTGAGCTCCACAAATTGAATTATCATATGGAGAGTATTTGTAATAGGAATAAGCAATATTCATATTATTTTGAACAGATGTAGTACTATTGTAGATTAGACATAATTCTAATACAATATAAATGTCTACTTAATAAGCAGTTAATATTTATATGAAATGTAGATGACAAGCAATTCAGTCATAGTAAAGTAGGATGTATCCTATATAAAACCTCAATAAAAGATTATAGCACACATTTATTTAACATATTCACCCTTATTGATTGTCTTTCAAAGCTTATTACTTAATATAAATAGATGATAAATAGATGATAATATTTATACCTAATGTTTATAATACAATGTATTTTACTAGGTATATCGGAAGTTATATTTCATTGTTTGCCAGCATTTAAGTAATCACTTTGTTGCTAACCTACTTAAAGCATCAAGTTTGTTTTATGTGAACATTGATGAAAGTTAGTGCATTTTAATTATCAGTGCATCCCTCTTCCCCCCACTTCCTACACATAAGGATTTTCAGTACTTTTCCATTCAACCCCTACCAGTTCATGCTACCGTATTTCACTGGTCCAGTACCGGACACAAGTTTATGGTTGACAACTACTTCTGTACAACTGACTGATAAGCGTCTATTGTCATGTGAGGTATACAGGACTGTATGGTCATTGCAGAAGTAGCTGCAATCCACCCTACCAGTTGCATTTTTTTACTTTTTTATACACATGCTTTCGGCCAGAAGCTAGTTACCTTTTCAGTATAATACTTAATAGAGAATCCCTTCTCACTGTAGAAGAAGGTTAAAGTAGGGAAATACCATTAGGAGAGAAGGTGAAAAGATTCATAGTACTGAGTATGCCTGGAACGGGTGATGATTACCATGTATTCTCAGGATTGATGTATATTGCTGTGCAAACTTTATAAACTACACCTCACATTGCAGCTGTTTTTCTCAGCTACGTGAGGTGCTCTGAAAATGTCTTCAGAGTTGTACTGCAGTACAGTACCAATAAAAAAAAAAAATCGGTCTTGCCAGTGCTCACATTCCCCAGTCAGTCCTGACATGCCAGTGAAAGGAGTCGTTCTCCACATTATAAAAAACTGCAATCATGTAGCACCAGACAAGACATTCGTCTCTGCACTACTGCCTGCCTGCCAAATGAAATTAAAAAAAAAAGAGAAAAGTTAACCTTGCCTAATGAAAATGATGCTTTTCATTTGTCAGTCCTGCATGAATGATAAAATAGTGCCGAAAAATACAGCAGCGCCAAGACGTGGTAGGGGTTTAATGGAAAAGTACCAGATTTTTATATCTGTCATTTCTTATTATATAATGAGTGAAATTATAGGTTAAAACAACAAATGTGATTAATGATTACAAATTCCCTTTCCATATTCATAAATTGCCATTTTATGGCATATACTGAAAGTTTTTAGGTTTAAATGTCAACATTCTATTTTGTATAGTCAGCAAAGGTTAAACTTGAGTGATTATTGTCAATTTAATACTATTTGTTCAGAATGTGATTGTTACCTTCTATGACATTCCTAGTTCAGGATTCTGTTGTTTCCCTTGAACAACTTTGTCAGTTTGATGTCATGTATAAAACATTATTTAACTTGCTAACAGCTTAAGTATTATGTATGGTCAAGATGGGTTACAAAACCACAATTCAAGTTAAAGCAATTATATGACTTGTTATGCACATTTACTTGTATGAGAAAGTCATCATGCTTCCCCTTGATGTTCAATATAGTGTCATTTATGACAAGTTAAGACAGTAGTAGTGTTGTACACAAGCCCATGATATTAAAGCCTGTCTTTAATATCGAAATTCAGTAGACTGCTTCATCTTATATTACTGTTGTATGATTTTAGTAAATCTAGACATAAAATATATATTACGTAACTATTGTGTTTTTTTTTTTTTGGCTGTTGCTTAGTTATTTGAGAGACCACAAGCTGTAATGTTTATTCTTATCATCCGCTCCTTCCAAGCATGTTTATAGAGTCCATAGACTTTAAATTATGAGACCCTTCTAGTTTCTTATTTGTTATAAATACATTTCCATCCTTGCATACACACACAACAGTACTTCAAGCATGGGCAACAATGCCCATCCATTTTTCCAGAATGCCATTTACTAGTTCATGTGGTATGTTTCCAGGCTGTTCATAAAATATCCAAACCGATATTTGTCCTGTTCCATTTTACCAGCCTGTTCATGCAGTGACCAATCTGCCAGTGAACCACTCAACACACCTACCATTCCCGCAGATATTTCCATGAAGGAAATCCACAGACTCTCTAGCACTTACCGGTAACCCCAAACATCCCTAGAATCAGTTATCCCCATATGCCCAACACGTACGAGCAAGCTCACCTCCCAGACCACTGCAAAGGTTACTGCACATGGCCAAGTGCTCTTAGTCTTTCACAATAACTCAGACTTCCACTCTTATGTAAGTCCTTAATATGTTTGGACCAAAATCCATTTTAAATATAAAAATTGCACAAATTATTATTATTATTTATTTTTATCAAGAATCAACTTAATGAGCTAAACAAAGTGTTGGGAGACCATCGATATGTGTACATGTGGTTTAAAACAGCCCCTTATATATATATATATATATATATATATATATATATATATATATATAGATATATATATATATATATATATATATATATATATAGATAATATATATATTTTTTTTTTAAACCGAAAACTTCATTGCCGAGAATCATATCGGAGGCTCCTCAGAGCCGTTGAGCATTATTGCCACTCTGTCTCCGTTACCATAGCAACCTGGGGGCATCTGTTTCTGTTAGTGTGTGTGTGTGTGTACTGCATACCAGCGGCTTGAGATGCACCTGAAGCAAAGCTTCACTTAACTGCAACTTCAAACCTAAATTCCCTCCCTTTCAGTGAGGCAGCAGCCAGGAAAAGAACGGAGAAAAAAAAAAACTCACAACAAGAGATAACACATTCTTCCAGCCTTTGCACCTCTCATTCAGCAGATGTATAAACAAACTGTTCTCTGCCAAAATATCCAAAATCACAGTTTTATCCACCCCCTTTCCCTGGATCCAGGCTAAAACACCAAATGTCTCTTCCTAATACAAAAGCATTGGTAAACCTCGATCATAAGCCGCAACCCAGAACTTCCCAGAGACGAAAACGGCAACATACAACAGCTGCCAGACAGAGCTGCATCCACACACACTGTGTCAGGCTTAATCAAACAGCACTCGAAGCTATGATACCTGCCACAATTGATATTAACTATGTATAGACAGAATAATATTTGTACTAAGCCGCGGTGGTGCAGCGGTAGCGTTGTTGCCTCACAGCAAGAGGTTCTCCTGTTCGATTCTCGGCTGGAGCGCCTTCTGTGTGGAGTCTGCATGTCCTCCCCGCGGTTGAGTGGCTTTCGAAAGACATGTGTGAATGGTCATGCCTTCGTTGAAGGTTGGGCATCGGGCTGGCACCTCGGCACCATAAAAATCGACTGACAGTCATTAGCGGACCGGAGTTCCGCTGTGGCGACCCCTAACCGGGAAAAGCCGAAAGAAGAAGAACAACAATTTGTACTAGGTGCCAGACACTGCAGCATCCACGCACACCATATCAGGATTGATCAAACGGCACTCGGAGCGGTGATTCCTGCCATAATTGATATTAACTATGTTTAGATAGGATAATAATGATATTTGTACTAAGCTTGCTACTATTTAACCAGCTTATATATGAAATTTCTAAATCATACTTTAATTGAAGAAAGCATTTTTTTTTCAAAACACTCTACTGTTACTGCTGTTATATATGATGTTAATTTGTTACATTTGAGTCTGAACTCTGATGAATGGTACCTTGTTGAATTAGTTAATTACTTGAATTATTATAAGTAAAATCAATGAAAAAGACAAGTATTCATGGAGTTCAAGGAGGAGGAATAGAAACTTCTTTGTTTGTATTGTATGTTGCTTTGTTTGGCTTGCATATAATGTTAAGTAGTGACCCATCTTGACCTACCTTTGTTTGTGAAGAATTATTGGACTCTCTGAACATTCTGAATAAACCGTTACTGTTTCTCAGTTGTTTAAGAAACCCTCCTTTTTTAAAATAAAAATGGATGAAAAGTGATGTACCATATCAGTTGATACATTAACAGATATAGTTGTAAGAGTTATTTTTTGGGACAGCTGTCTTGGAATCAGTTTTTTGTTTCTTCTTTCTAGCATCAGTCCAAGATTTAGTTTCTTTTATTTTTTTAAGAGTAAGGGCCATCCATTCCATTTCTTCTGAGAATAGACACCGTGTTGTTTTTGATGAATATAGTAGCTTCTTCTACTCATCTCGTTGGTAAAAAGTATGTTTATGCTTGCTGGAAAGGCCACTGTGCTTTAATGTTTTGTTTCAACAGTTTTATTATTGGCCAGACTTTTTTCCTTTGTTCTGGTATTCTTGAAGAATAATCATTGTCAAACCTTATCAGGCTTTGGTTGTATTTTAAGGGTGTTTTTTTCCAAGCAGATTTTAATATTGGTACCTTGTCCAGAATGAAAGAAATTTTATAACTATGGATCTAGATGGAGTATTGGTTGAGTTAGAAACAGGTTTCATCAGTGCCCTGTATTTCCAAATGAAAGTCCCTCTTTCAAGTCTAAACATTCAGGAATCCAGGTTGTTAATGAAATAATATATTCTCCTTCAGTGTTTTCAGGCAGAAGGAAGATCCTTATGTTTCTCCTTTCTCTGTTTTCTAAGTCATCTATTTTGTTAAGCAGCCATGTATTCTGTTTAAGCAGAAATTATTTTTGGAATTCTTCCTCTTTGAGTCTCCCTTCAATGTTGTTTAGAGAAGTCTCTATATTTGTTATTTTTGTATGGTGTTGCTTAATAGTTCCTTAAGAGTATTGGTCTGTTTTGGAGAATTTAATTTGAGTTTTTCGAAGTCATTTTTAAAGCCATCCATCTTCAAAGATGGTTCCTGTAAGGTAGATGCCATCAGTTGCAGTTCTTTTTTCAAAGCAGCATCTGGATGAGAATTCCTTGAGTTGTTCATATTCAGTGACTCAGTATATCTTCAAGTTACTTGACAGGAATTTTTTTGTATATTTCCACCAAAATTGCTATTTATGTAGTTTATTAGTTTGTCTATAGATTTCTGATGTTTTAAACTTGAAAATATTATTACTAGTGTATGGGGGTCACAAAATTCACTGCTCTCAGTTGGCCATCTAGGCTCTGCCCCCCCCCCCCCAAGTGTGAGTTTTCAAATTGGTGTAGTGTGTGAGATTGTGTCAAAACTTTAGAAAGTTCTATAAAAACTAAAGCAACTAGCTTGTCATTGTTCCCATAGTGATACATGGTGTTAAGAAATGCTGTTAGGATGATCTTGGTGCTGTGGTCTGTGTAGATTTGAGAAGATTGAGTAGGTGGTGGAATAATTGTGCGTACACACACTTTTTTTTTTTTTAATATTGCTGATGTGGGAGGTGGGGTGGCTATGAGTCTGCTATTGGACATATCTATGGAAATGATGTATTTTATGTAGTGGAGAACTGTAGACCATTTTCAGATGTTTGGCGACATTATGGACCTATTAGGGTTTTGTTTGGGGTGTGACTTGTTTAATAAGGTATGAATTACATTTTCGAGCAATATTTATATTATTTGTTGATGGGGGTAGTTGGAATTTTGTTGTCTTGTTTGGTTTTAATAGACTGCTTATGGTAGTCTTGAACTTCTTTGGTGGCCTGGTTTTGTTTTGTTGTAAGTGACCTGATAAACACAGCTATCTTTTATAAGGTCTGATTTGTTTAGAATGCTTAGACTGATAATTGTGTAAAGTTGCATAGCTTTATTAGGGTAGAGGGGGTTGTTGGATGGGTGGAGGTCCAAGCTAGATTTAGATCACCCAGTTTGATGGTTTCATGGGCTATGTTCCAAAATGCCCATGATAGATTTCCATCATGTGTAGGGTGGTTGCTGCTGCTGGTGCCATTTTCCTCCTCCTCCTTGGTAAGTAAGCATGTTGACTTGTGTTGTCTTTCAGAATACAGACTAGAATTTGTGTAAGGGTGAACAGATTTGAGATATAGTGAAAATTCAAGGTAGTTTGGGAATATGACAGTAATACCACTTGCTTTTTATTGTTTTCCGATTAGGTTACGAGGATGGTATAATCTTTGTGGAGAATACGTTGATCCTGAGTTCTGCTTTGAACCATGCTTCAGTGATGGTGGGAGAGTGGAGTGCTATCCCTGAGTGTAATTCAAGAAGTGTGTTACAGATGCTTCTAATATTCATGCTGTATAGCTGAAGGCTAGGGGTGGAGGTCAAGACTTTGGGAGTTATGGGGGTAGTGTTGGGAATGGCGCCTCTGAGAGTTTTTTATAGATTTAAAATTGTGGTGTAAATTGCTGTGTAGTTTGGCAGAGAGGTTGGAATGGGATTAAGTTTAGTGGGGTGATTTCATTTTAATTTGTGTTTAGAAAGAGGGACTATGAGAAGGATTTTACTTTGCAGATATTTTGGTTTAAGGAAATTTAATGTATTTGGTACTCTGAAAATTGGCTGTAATAATAAAGGAAGTAAGTTTGATTTGGTGATCAAGGTGTGTATGGTGTTGTGTAGAGAATGGTATATGTTGTAAGATGAGCTAACAGTGAGAGAAGACAGACCAGTACAGAAAAGAGAAATGCGGCATTAGTTAAGATAGGTGATGAGACTGAGAGGGGTGATGGTTGGCTGTAAATTGAGTGGTTTAGAGGTTTGGAAGTAGGGAAGAATATGGTATATGTGGATTGTAAAGGGGAAAGGGAAGAGTACGGTCTTTACATGGATAGGAAGGTGGAGTTTGAGATTGCTGAGTATGTAGAAGGGAGATGAAGGGAGATGAGGGGTGGTGTACAAGTAGGGAATGTAGTTAACTAGAAAGGTGAGGTTTTGTAATAGTAAAAGGAGACAGAGAGGGAAATCTGAAGTAAAGAGCCGAAGTATGATTCAGCGGGGGTGCACAGGTAATGTTACAAGTAGGTGAAGGATGAAACTTGGGGGGGATGATAGGTGTGAAGAAGTGTAATAGTTGAAGGAAAAGGAAGTGAGGATTAACAGGGATGCTAAATAGCTTAATACCTGGTGGTATTAGTAGTGTATTCTGTGTAGTTTTAAGTATGGGAAAGGAAATGTATATGTAACACATGAGGGATGGTATTTGATGTGTAGTTTAGTTAGAGTGTGATAGAGGGCGGGGGGGCTGTCAGGTGATGGGAGAAAGAGTAGATGTATAATATTTAGATATGGTGGCAGGAGTGTGGGTTCTGTGTATAAAGGCAGACTAAGGGTTTATGTAAGAATTATGGGTAAGGTAGGAGAGCAAAGGCAAGCCTAGTATGAGCAGCACAGACTGGATATTAACTAGAAGCAGTATGCTCCTTTAATGCCGTAGGAGGCAGTGTTTTACTTGGTTCAGTTAAATGAAGGAACTACTATGCAAACTGGTCTAAGTTAGAGACAAAAAAAGAAAGTGCCTCTGTTTGCTGTATGTCCTTGGTTGCTTTGTTTTATTTGCTGTGATGCAGTCATTCGAGGTTATATTGCAGGGTAGAGAATGACTGGTCCAGCTCTACTGTTAGGGAAGCCTGGTTAATTACCTTGTATCACAAATGACGAGGTTTAAATCTAACAGAAAGGTTCAGTCAGATTTGTGATCTTACATTGCATTTACATTAGAGTAGGTCAGGTTCCTTAATTTTTATTTTCTTCCCACTCTCGTAGACTCTGAAGTCTAGAGGGCAAGTATAGATCATACAGCATGCCTTGTGGTGATTAATTGGGTATTAACTTTTTTTTTTATGCCCATGTCTGCTAGTAAGGATACAGTTACAGTTGCTTAGGCAGCCTAGAATAAAATAAATTTGTTTGTTTGTACCATATTTTAAACAGTCATTTAGGAGAAAAGTGTATGCAAAGTAACAGCTAACTGTTAATTCAAATAAGGTGTTTGGAGAAAATATCTCGCTTGTGACATAGCAAACTTGCATACGTATGAACGTAGTCACACTATAATTAACATAAACATATGATATATATAGCAATGTATGTGAAGTAAATTAACCTAAACAACATTACATACATTTTTGAATTCCTGCATTTTTTAAACAAGAAACATTTTTATTAAACCGTCACTTAATACATAGGCAATTGTACATTTATACAAATGAAAACAAATGACACTGACACAATCCTAGTTGCAAGCATTTTACATCACTTATAATTTACCCAGTCTTTTTTTAGTCAAACATTACATATCACATTTAAGTCGTGCTGCATTTTAAACCTCATTCCTCCCTTGTATGTATTATTCCCCCAATTCCTATTTTTTTCCTATGCAGTTTGCTCCTACCTTTTTCTGAAGATCTCAGTTCCAGTTGTTTTATCTCTGTTACTATATTCACTACTTCTTGTATAGTTGGTTTAGATTTTGATTTCCATTTTCTAGTAATTGCTTTTTTTGGCAGCCACCATTATTAGACACAGCAAGGTCTTACCATGTCTAGGCAATTTTGATTATCATGTCCCCATAAATATGGATATTCCTGAACCATTTAGTTTTGTATCCTGAAAAGATCTGAAACTGTCCCACAACACTGTGATGTCCCTTTCTGGTTTTGTCAGGTATAAAATATCTACAGATAAAGCCAGCTTTTCTTGACTATCATACCAATTTTCTGAGTCCCTTATTTTCTTTGGTTCTAAATGTAATGCAAATATTAAAGGGGAAAGAGGACACCCCACCCTGGTTCTTCTGCTCAAGCAGAAATTATCGGAGAGGACCCCACCCACTTTAATTTTTGCCTCTGATCCTTCATATATCCTCCTAATCAACCTTATATTTTTTTCAGGAAATGCAAATGCTTCCATTGCCCTGCTCATAAAGTCCCAGCTTTCTCTGTCAAATAATCTCTGCATCAAGACCCAACAACAGTAATGGTATTTTCTTACATTCTGCTTCCCTGTGGATGATCAGTGTTCTGTTAATGTCAGATGTTTGCCTCCCCTGCACAAAACCATGGATCCATATCTCTCAGCTTTGGGGTTACTTCTGCCATTTTTTTTTTTTTTTTTTTTGCCATTATAGATATGAATGCTTTATAGTCATGGTTTAGTATTGAAATGGGCCTGTATGAAGCTGGATCTGATGGATCATTATCCTCTTTAGGTATTACAGCTACCACTGCTTTCTTACAAGATGCTGGTACTTCTCCTCCTCTTAAAATACTGTTAAACAAAACCTTCCAGATCTTTATCAATTTTTTTCCCTCTTAGCTTTCAGGCGTCCATAAGAATACCATTTATTCCTGAGGCCTTTCCTGTAGATTGGTTATACGCCACAATTTTTATCTCGTCTCCACCTATCCTAACCATTGGTAATTGAGCCTCATCTGCCTCTAAACTTGGCGTATTTAATTCTTCCATAAACATTTCAAGTTGTATTATTTCCTCATTTTCATATTTTTCTGTTTTATAGAGACTGTCATAGGATTTCTGAAATATTTCTAATATATGTGCAAGATCTCTTGTTACTTTCCTTGTTTCAGGCTCCCTATGTTTGGAGACCGCCCTTTCCACTTTCTGTTACCTGAGTCGTTGTGCTAAAAGTTTTTGTGCTATGTATTATCAAAAACAGTTGCTTAATATAGCAATCTTTCTAAACTTGTGCATGTTATTGAGGTAATTCCTTATTTTCTGTCTAGCATTCTGCAATTGATCCTCTTCTGAGAGATTTCCCCTGTTCTGCAATACTTTGTCAGTCCCTATAATTAATTTTTGTTACTTCCTAACCATAGCCCCCTGGTTTTGAACTTCACCTTAATTTTATCCCACTCCCTAGCTATATTTTCAGAAGAAATGTCCATCTTGTTTTAATGGCTCCTGAATAATCTCTACTACCCATTCCTTAAATTCCTCTCTTTTCAAAAGATAGGTGGGAAAGCACCAATGTGCTTTTATTTTAGCTATTATTGGTGCATAATCTGAAATAGTTATTGGGCGAGTATCATGACCTTCAATTAAATGCACATGTTCCTGTGAAATGCAAATTCTGTGTAGTCTAGCCTAGTTTTTATATCTTGGGGAATTATATGTACGTTCACTCCGAACTCCTATTACTGAAGTCACATCCTCGCTGCGAAATATTTTCAAAAATTTCTTCAAAAGATCTACCTTCCTTTTGTTATATTTTCCATTCTGGACCCCCAGACACATCTTCACTGCTGCAAATCAGATTCCAGTCCCCACCTATAAGTACTTTTCCTTGCTGACAACTGATTATTTCTCCCAGAATTTTCTTCAGCGCCATTATAGCAGTTTGAGTTGGAATATAAATACATACCAGTGTAATCCTCCTTCCTTGCCAGTAACCCTGTAACACTACAAATCTGCCATTATTAACTTTTTTTATCTTCTATCAGTATTGGAGCACCTCTTACAATTTAATATAAGTATACTCCTCTTTTCCTTTGTCCCAGGTATTCCACTGAATAACCATCCTGAAAACCTTTCTTTATCAAATTCACATTGCAAGTTCTTTCCAAGTGTGTCTCCTGTAACATAGCTGTTTGCACTCTACAGTTTTTTAATATAGTTCACTACTATTCTTTTTTGTATTGATCTGTGAGGCCATTTACATTTTAAAGACATTACAGAAAGCATCCTTGTATTAAAAAGTTATTAATCCCAGCTTTTATGTATAACGCCTTTTTTGTTTAATGTCTAGTTACAGCTTTTGTGTTACATACATATACTGTTTCGCAGTTTGAACTTGTATACAGTTGATGTTCTTCATGTTTCACTGTTGCAGTCATCACATTTGGGTTATCTGCTTGCAGTAGCCCTCACTCGGCCTGATTGATAAAGTCTTGGGTCCTGTGTCGATTGCTGTCTCATCTTCCATGACGTCAGGTAGTCAGGGGTATAAAGCATTCAGCTGAGGCCATTACATTAGTCTTTCTTGCCGTGCAGTGCCCGAAGCAGAAGCAGTTCGCAAGTGCCGGTTGGCCGATGCCTGAAATTTTCATTTTCGAGTTTCAGAACTGAAGTCTTCTACTAAAGCCAAGTACCCTGTTGGGGAAACTTTTTCTTGCTCTAAACCGATGTCAGTAAAAGTCAGTAATTGTATTTCTTGTGGTAAGCAAATACCTCATAAAGATTTTCATTCGTACTGTATTCCTTGCCTAGGCCCTGCCCACGACGTACCCCGCTGTTGGTTTTGTGCCTTATTTAAACAGCGAACTATTCGTCTGTATATTTACGCATCTAAATGTTTTGGTACTCTGTTCAATTATCCAGATATGTCTTCGGTAAGCAATCAGACTACCGACAGTCCAAAAAAACGCAAAGATAAAGACAGAGACAGGCCGCCTAGGTCCAAAGCTGCCGACGACGGTTCTCCTAAGCTAGTCTCCAGTTCGCCGCTACTCGGTGAGGTGCTTTTGCAGCCCCTTATACCAGCTACTTCAGATTCGCAGGCCTCTATTGAGACCCATTCGGAGTCAGGTATGCCGCGAGATGCTTCAGCTGTGGAACCTGCGGATGTCTCTACCTTGGATGGGTCCGGAGCCGCTGTGCAGGCACTGGCTTCTGAGGGTGTATTCCGGCCTACTGACTTGCGTATTAAACCGACGCCATCTTCTTCTTCAAGGCCTAAAACTCAAACCATGCGTACAAAAATGATGCCCAGACTGCATGGTCAGGCCTCTATGCCTGAAAAACAAATGAGAAGAATAGCTGAAGACCTTATTACTTTAATCAGGGGAAGCCAACCTTCCCCCTCGAAGAGACCTAGGACTAAATTTGCCTATGATGCTTCTGATCAGGATTCTGAAATTTCTGATCTGAAGTAGGCAGACTTCATTTGTCTGCAACCTGTGGGTATCGGATCTGACCTCGGATCCGAGCCGGCATTTCAAAAAGCTTAGGCTCCGAGCTCCTAGCTCCTCCCTCTACCCATAATCCCCTGCCAAGCCCTAACTGACCCCAGATTTCGTTTGCCGCTTTTCAAGTTGCAACGGACTCCTCGAGCTCCTGGTTACAGATAAGAGTTTTGACTAAAAATATTTGAAAACTTTAAACTTTTATAAGTTAGTTAGTTAGAGTGTATGTGTAAGGCTTTCCTCTCTCTATCTTATTAATTTTTCTTCGGGTTTTGCGTAGTTTGTGTGTCTGTGTGTTTTAGGCCTGTTAGGGCTTAAGATGTCAGAAGCCCATAAGGCAGTGTTTTCCAAATGTACCGAGTGTGGCCATAAGCTGTCCCCAGCGGATGGCCACACTCTGTGCGTTAAATGCTTGGGGGTTGAACACCTGTCATCTGGTTGTACCATTTGTGCAGGGTTCAACCCCCAAGCTTTAACGGAGCGGAGGTCGAAGCTTGTTCTGGCGGGACTTCTCCCTCCAGATGCGGCTCTGGCCTCTGCCCCTACTAGCCAGCAGCCTTCAGCGGGTGCTGCGGTCTCCCCTCCCCCGGCTGGGACTCAACCTCCCTCAAAAAAGCCGGCGGGGCTTCGACCCCTTTTTTCGCCCCCTTGGCTCCTTCTCCGACCCACACCCTGGGTTCGGAGCTGTCGGTGTCGGGCAGAGTTGGATCCGGAGGTGGGTCTGATCCAATAGGTCGGCGCACCTTGGATCCGACCCATCCCTTGAGTGCTTTGGGTACTTCGGACCCGACCTCTCGGAGCCGAGGGCCGAGCCTCGGATCCGAGGGAGCTGGTGTGTCTTCGGCTCTGTCTAAGTCGGAGCACACCGGTCTCTCGGATCCGACGGTTTCGGCTCCGACTCCGTCCGCAAGGCCGGATCCGAGTGGGGGTCGGCTCTCAGGGCTTAGAGAAGCTGGCTCCCCCTCGGCCTTCGACGTAGTGGAAAGGGCGTTGTTGAGGACTACCGGACCCCCGGTCCCTGCCACGGCTCCACCCCGCACTCCCTTGCAGTTGGGCCAGGCTCCCATCAGCCGGTCCCAGGGACAGATCGCCTCGATGTCCCAAGTAGTTCCCTTGGAACATCTAGCTGCTGAAGAGGACTCCTCGGACAGTCCCCCCGAGGAAGTGCCTCGGAAGTGTAAGTGCAAAAGGAGGCACATGGACTCCCCAGAGTCCATTACCGAAGACACAGATTTGGTTGAAGGGGAGGGCTCCCCAAGATCACCCCCGGAAGACATCTCCTTTGGAGACGTTATGGAAATGTTAAGGTTCGGGGGGGTGGTCTGCCCCCAAAGCCTCCTCAGACGAGTCTGTGTTCTCGGAGGCATTCGAGGCGGGCCCATCTACCTCTTGGGTGTCCCCACCTGCTGATCCTCTGGTGGACCTTATATCCACCAGAGCATGGAAGGATCCGGACACCGTTGAGCCTATACCCAAGTGTCCAGACCGTATCCTGAGCCCCCCGGCGAACCGCACTCACTGGAGCAAGGGCCCCCCGGTAGATGCCATGATGATGGCTGCAGCTACGAAGAGGGAATTAGCACAGGAGAGTCCCTCTATGCATCCTCCGGGCAAGGAGTCCCGCTCGATGGATCGCATTGGGAAGCGAGTTTTTAGTTCAGTAACCTTCTCTTTGAGAGCGCTAAACTACATGGCACACGTTATCAGGATGCAGCGGGACCTGATTAAAGAGTACGCTGCATCCCCCCCAGAGTCCATGTCGGGTGAGGACAAACAAGTGTACTCAACCCGTATGGCCACTCTTAGAGCGGTTTCCAATACGTCTATGCGGCTACTTTCTCACGCTACTGAGGGAGCCGCTAGAGCTAGCGGAGCAGGCCTAGTCATGAGGCGTCAGGCCTGGCTCCGCCACTGTGATTTCGCAGAGCCCTTCAAGGCGACTTTTGCGAATGCCCCCTTTAATGGTTCTGCCTTGTTTGGCAAAACTGTTTGCGAAACGTTAGTCCAGAGCGAGAAGGACGGGAAGACGCTGTCTGCCGTCGGAGTCCGCTTCTCAGCTCCCCAGAGGTCCTTCTCGAAGAACCAAAAGGGACAGAAGAAGATGTGGTTCCGGAAGTCGCAGCAGTCCCAACCTGCTCCGGATAACCAGTCCTTCCGTGGTAGAGGAGGACAGGGAGGTCGCCATCCTAGAGCCAGAGAGGCTCCTAGAAACTTTGGGTCCAGAGAACCTTTCTCTGACAGACCCACGCAACAGCCCTGAAGGGTTGCCCGGCTGTCCGTTTCTGGAGGCAGTCGGGGGGCGTTTTTCGAGGCACCTGACTTCTTGGGAGTCAATCACATCAGACCGTTGGGTGCTTCGTGTGATATCCAGAGGTTATACCATTCCCCTGAGCAAAATCCCCAGATCTCGCAGCCTCCCCGATGTACCACCCGACCAAAGGGAGGCAGCAGCTGTCGAAATCGAACAGCTGCTACAAAAAAGAGCCATCCAGCGCGTCCCCCGAGATCAGACCGGATCAGGGTTTTACTCAAGGTTCTTCTTGGTGCCAAAGAAAACGGGGGACTTAAGACCTATCTTAGACCCTTCCCTACTTAACCTGTCAGTAACCAAGCAAAAGTTCCGGATGGTCACCCTACAATCTATACTCCCCCTCTTGCGGGAGAACGATTGGATGTGCTCTATCGACCTCAAGGACGCGTACTACCACATTCGGATGGACAGACGGTCCAGGAGGTTCCTTCGCTTCCGGCTGGGAGCCAGCCACTACCAGTTCAGGGTCCTCCCCTTCGGTCTCACCTCTGCCCCCAGGGTGTTCACCAAGGTACTAGCAGTAGTAGCGGCCCACCTGAGACTCCAGGGATTACAGGTCTTTCCGTACCTGGACGACTGGCTCCTAATGGCATCATCAAGGCATCTACTGTGCTCAGCCAGGGACTATTTCCTTCTTATAGCCCCAAGGCTGGGCATCACCATAAACTGGGAAAAATCTTTACTGCACCCCACACAACTTATAGATTTCATAGGAGGAAGGTTGGACACAAGATCAATGCGGGCCTTCCTCACCCCAGACAGGCTGTCCAGCCTGAAGTGTCATATCACAGCAGTCCTACAACCATTTCCGACGGCAGCTTCGGTCCTGAGGGCCCTGGGATCAATGTCAGCAGCTATTCCACTTCTTCTTCATGCTCGCTTACACATGCAGGTTCTTCAATGGACCTTACAGGTCCAGTGGTCCCCACTATACTCCTCTCTCAACAGCCCAATAGCGGTCAGCAAGGCATGCAAGGACTCCCTGTTTTGGTGGCTCCAGTCTCCGGAGCCTCTAGCAGGGAGACCCTTTCGTGCAACATTCCCCCAAGCCACGGTGACTACGGACGCTTCTCGCCTCGGGTGAGGGGGGCATTCTGCGGGCAAGATTGTCCAAGACAGACCTCTTTCATCAAGGGGCTAGTTCTTCCACGGTAAAGGTACAAATGGCAGCGATTTCCCATTATCATATGGGTCATGACTCAGCTCCCCTCATGACTGCGAAAATTTGCAAGACCTTTCTTAAAGGAGTTTTTCTGTTGAGGCCACCGGTCAAAGAAGCTATACCACCTTGGGACCTATCCTTAGTTCTACAGGCCCTTACTGCTCCCCCCTTTGAGCCTGCAGCTTCTGCAGATCTAAAGTATCTTTCCTGGAAGACTGCTTTCTTGGTAGCCATCACATCAGCCAGAAGAGTTTCGGATCTTCAGGCTCTATGAATCAAACCGCCTTACCTCTCCTTTTTTCCCAATAGGGTGTGCCTCAGGACCAATCCATCTTTTCTTCCAAAAGTTTCTTCGGAATCTAATATTAATCAATCAATCAACTTACCTGTGTTTTTCCCCAATTATAAAAACAAAGGAGAATATAAGCTGCATTCTTTAGATGTTCATAGACAATTGCGCTTTTACATCCACAGAACGGCTGGTCATAGACAATCAGATCAACTGTTCGTCTCCTTTGCTAAATTTGCTATGGGCAAAGCGGTTTCCAAAGTCACACTGTCGAGATGGATTGCTAATTGTATTCTGCAGGCTTATGACACTTCAGGTAGGCCTGCTCCTCAAAGGGTTCCTGCTCACTCTACTAGGGCAGTTTCCACGTCAGCCGCATTTAAGTCCCGAGTGCCATTGGATGATATCTGCACGGCAGCCACTTGGGCCTCGTCTCATACCTTCATTTCTCATTATAAGGTGGATGTTGTTTCCAGGGGAAGAGCATCCTTTGGCTCAGCGGTGCTCCGGAACATCCTTCCATGACGGCCGTCCAAGATTTAGGTAGCTGGGGACTCTGTCCCACAGGTTGCAGACAAATGAAGTCTGCCTACTTCAGATTTAGAAGTTATGTACTCACCATAACGTTCCATCTGAGTAGGTGACTTCATTTGGATGCAACCTTCCCCCCCTCCACCCCCCTGACCTTTATACAACAAGAGTTTATGCATCTATTTAGATACTTTTTATTCTAGTATTATATAGGCAAACTTAATCTGAGGTCAGTTAGGGCTTGGCAGGGGATTATGGGTAGAGGTAGGAGCTAGGCGCTCGGAGCCTAAGCTTTTTGAAATGCCGGCTCGGATCCGAGGTCGAATCCGATACCCACAGGTTGCATCCAAATGAAGTCACCTACTCAGATGGAACGTTATGGTGAGTACATAACTTCTAATTTTCTCTGATGACCAGGATTAACCTTTATCTATCTGTGAGGATTCTGATGCAGAAGACTCTATTCCCTCTGCTTCCCCTCCAGAAGATTTCTCTTTTGGTGAAACTTTGCATACTGTTAGGGAGCATTTCCACTGGGAAATCCAGGATTACTGTGATTCTAAAAAGAGGCTTTGGGATTTCTTACTCCTGCCCCAACACAGGCCTTTAGCTGTCCCCCCTGTACTGGACATTGTTAATGATGCCTTTTCGGAATCTAGCTTGGCTCCTGATTCTTTACCTCCTGCTCTCAGAAAACCTGATAGATATTACAGGGTTTCTGACTCACAAGTTCCTTTTTAAAAATCCTACTGCAGATCCTGAGACCATTTCACAGGGACCCAAGGGCATTAAGGCTACTACTGCCAAAAATCCTACCCTCTCTGATAGAGATTCCAAGGCGCTGGATAGATGGGGTAAGAAGGTATACACTTCTGCAACCTTGGCCATTAGGGCCTTAAACTGCCAGTTTCATATGTATCAGCAGCATATTATTGGATTGCTTAAACAGAAAATGATGTTGATCCCTGACTGTGCTGAAAATAAGGATTTACATGATTTAATGCATTCTGCTGAACAATTTGAAAAACCTACTTTGCAATGTGGTTTTGATTCACTAGAGGCATCTTGCAGGGCTGCTGTCACTGGGTCTGTACTTAGAAGGCATGCCTGGCGTAAGGAGCAATCTTTGCCAGATCATGTTAAAGCTAAATTGCTGGATGCTCCCTTAAATCAGGACCACCTGTTTGGCAACAAAGCAAAAGAAGTACTGAAAAAGATGGAGGCAAAAGCTAAATCTATGCAAAATGTTAGATTTCCTACAGGTACAGCCTCCAAGATTTAGTAGGCATTGGCCCTCTAAGAATTGGTCCTTTCCTGCCTCTTCCAGGCCTACAGTCCAAACCCAGAACCAGCAGAACACCCAGGCTTCAGTCCCAAGGTGTTCACAGGACTAAGCAGTGGGAGGCTCCCACTTCCAAATCCGGGAGTAGTAAGACTCCCCCCATGGTAAACTGTCTCAGTGACTTAACTTTAAAACTTCCAAGCTCTTCTCAACTGGCTGCTCCTTTAGGGGGAAAGATTGCTCTGCAGATAAGAAACTGGGAACTAATTACCCAGGACAAATGGGTTTTAAATATAGTTTCCCAAGGATACAGATTTCACTTCCATGTGTTACCAACCCCAAATGGTTGGTCAGATCTACCCAAAAATCAGTGGGCAGAGGCTCAAAAGCAAGTACTCTCTCTCTCTTAAACATAAGGGCTATTCAAACTGTACCAGAAGAGGAAAAGGGGCAAGGTTTCTACTCACGACTTTTCCTGGTACCCAGAAAAGACAATTTGTGGTGTCCTGTCCTGGACCTTTCTATCCTAAACACCTTTTTGGTGATCCCAAAATTCAAGATGCTAACTCTTCACCAATTCCTTCCTATGCTAGGCAAGGATGCCTGGTTGGCAACACTGGATTTAAAGGAAGCCTACCTGCACGTCCCAATAAGGGAATCTTGCAGAAGATACCTACGCTTCAAAGCAGGCTACATGCACTATCAGTTCTCTGCACTGTCTTTTGGCTTATCTGTTGTGCCCAGGGTATTCACGAAGTGCTTAGCTCCAGTCATTGCATTTTGCAGGCAAAAAAATATTCAAATATACCCATACCTGGACGATTGTCTAATTCAGGCAGAAAGCCAGGACATACTTTTGAATCATCTGGCGTTTGTACAAAAGGTGCTAACTTGTCTGGGGTACACCATAAATGAAAAGAAATCACATCTTGTACCCTGTCAACAAATTATATTTCTGGGAGCAAGCTTGAACACAATTTCCCAGATGGCTTTCCTCACGCCAGAGAAAAAAATTCATTTGACAGCTTACTTCAAACTAATGGCCACAAAAACCCTGCTATCTGCAAGGCAAATGCTGCAAGCCTTGGGGTTCATGGTCTCCTGCATTCTTCTAATTCCATATGCAAGACTGCATATGAGGAAACTACAATGATATCTAAAAAGCCTATGGTGTCAACATTCTCAGGATCTAGAAGCAATGATTCCTATTGTACCTTGTCTACAGTTAGAGTTCCTTTGGTGGGCAGAGGCCTGCCACCAAAACAAGGGACTACAATTCACTCTACACCTGCCGCCCAATATCTAACAACAGACTCATCAGATTATGCATGGGGGGGCTCATCTGGCAGGGACGTGCATTCAGGGCAAATGGAACCCAAGTCAAGTGCACCTACATATCAGTCAAAAAGAAATGTTAGCTGTACAAAATGCTCTGACAGCCTTCAAGGACCACATTCTTCCAGGACAATTAATGGTAAGGATGGACAACACCACTGTTATGTGGTACATAAGCAGGGGGGACCCATTCATACCCCCCTCTGTAGAGTAACCATGGCTCTGTGGAACACAGCCTTGAGCTACCAAGTGCATTTACAGGCTCAGTTCCTGCCAGGAACGCTAAATACACTGGCAGACGAATTAAGCAGAAATCTCATGGACCCACACGAGTGGAAACTGGAACCAAAGACTTTCAACATGTTGATAAACAAATGGGGGAGCCCAGATATAGACCAGTTTGCCTCCCCCCAGAACTACCAGTTGGACAAATTCTGCACAAGGACTCCCCACAAACAAGCTTGGAAAGTGGATGCCCTGTCCTTCAGCTGGAAAAATCTATCAGTTTTTGCCTTTCCTCCTCTGCCTCTTCTCTCCGAAGTACTACTAAAGATCAAACGGGACAAACCAAGGATGATACTGATTGCACCAGACTGGCCACGCCAACACTGGTACCCCCTCTTGTGCAGTGTGCCACTGCTGACACCATGGCACCTGCCTCAGACCCCTACCCTGCTGTCCCAGCAAGAGGGCCAGATTCTGCATCCTCAGCTTCAAACCGTGAATCTGGCAGCCTGGCTAATTGCTTGACCTCTTCGTTACCATCCCTCAGTAAACAAGTGTTGGATGTCATTTTGGAGGCAGGGAGGCCTAGTACTAGAAAATCTTATGCTGAAAAATGGAAAAGATTCTATTCCTGGAACCCAACTCAAGGGATGGGCACAGCAGCACCCAATTTACCTCAGATTCTTCAATACTTAACTGAGATGCTTCACAAGGGCCTTTCTTTTTTTCCTCCATCAAAATTCATGCCTCAGCCATTTCAGCTCATTACAACACAAAACCACCCCTCTTCTCTCATCCACTGCTCAAGCAGTTTCTCAGAGGGGCCAAAAATGTAAGACCACCCAGGAGAGTCCCAACCCCAGCCTGGGACCTTAACTTTGTATTGGAAAATCTCACTCTACCTTCTTTTGAGACCGCTGCAAGTGCAGAGTTAAAATTCCTTTATTGGAAAACGGCCTTCTTTTTAGCAATCACTTCAACAAGAAGGGTATCTGAATTACAGGCCCTTATGGCAGTGGAACCTTTCATCATCTTTCATGCGGACAGGGTGCCTCTCGGGACCAACCCCTCCTTCATGCCCAAGGTGGTATCCAGTGTGGCTCTTAATCATTCCATTCATTTGCCAACCTTCGTTTCTAATCCACAGAACAAAGGGGAAAAGATACTGCATTCCTTAGATGTGCACAGACAACTTAGATTTTACTTGGACAGGACTAAACCTCAAAGGAAATCTAAACAACTGCTGGTGGCATTTGCAGCAGGGACAGAGGGGAAGATCATTTCAAAGCCAACCATTTCTAAATGGATAGGCCATTGCATTCATTTCATTTCTGCTATAAGCACTATGGAAAACATATCCTGCAGGGGATAAGATCGCACTCAACCAGGGCTGCATCTACCTCTACAGCCTTTCTCAGAGGTGTCCTTACCAGGAACATCCTTGAAGCTGCTACCTGGAGTTCTGTACATACTTTCACCAAGCATTACCATTTGCCTATTTTCTCTAAATCCAGAGCTGGTTTTGCCACTGCAGTCTTGCAGGGACTTATAGCTGGTCCTAATGCTATCTAAATTCCTCCTACCATCCTTAGCTTTGGGAATCTACCCAAATGTGATGACTGCAACAGTGAAACACGAAGAACGTAGTAGAGTTGTGAACACTTACCATAAATGTAGATGTTTGAGTGTATTCACTTTTGCAGACCTGGTTACCCTCCCTCCAGCCCCCTGACTTCTTTTGGCTATACCTCTATTCTCTTTTTACTATGCTCAAAAGCTTTTTGGTGTATTTGCTTTTTTATTGGAGGTATAACCTTGCTTTTTTGTTGGAGGTATAACCTTGCATATTTATATTTAATTGCTTCCCATTAGGGGGGCACCTGACATCTGGGGCAAGAAAAACTGATGTAATGGCGTCGGCTGCATGCTTTATACCCCTGACTACCTGACGTCATGGAAGATGAGACCGCAGCCAATGCAGGACCCAAGACTTTGATAATCAGGCCGACTGAGGGCTACTGCAAGCAGATAACCCAAATGTGATGACTGCAGCAGTGAATACACTCGAACATCTACATTTATAGTAAGTGTACACAACTGTACTTTTCTTGTCTTATCCATTTGAGGCTATGTCACATCTTATAAAACTTTTTGTTTTATTGAAAGCTCTCAAAAAAGAAAAACCCTTTTAACTTAGTACTAATGCACAAAACTATGTACACCCTCAAGTATTGAAGTTTTACCCTCCTAATATGAGCAAAAGTCCCAAACTGGCAGCCACACTCACAGACTTGATTAAACGTAATAGAAATGTTATCCATGTTAAGATGCATGGTGCAGTCTGTGCTACTAAGCTGAGAAAACCCCTGAATACTTTCCGAGAACATTAACTATTTTGGGAAAGCCCCTGAATGCCTTCAGAGAACATTATCTCTTAGCTAATTTCTCTTTTTTTTTTTCCTCAGCCATTCAATCTCCACCAGACTGTAGCCAGTTTCTCTTCATCAGAATGTTTTCATAGACACATGAAGACCAGCTGTAGAATTGTTACTGAGCATACATGTATTTGCTAGAAAAAAAGCCTTGTAATAGTCAATCTTCTTTTTCATTTACTTGCTCTCTCTTAAAACTTGTTACTAAATCAGTCTAAGCTCTTTAGTCATTCCCCCATGCAAGAATGGGAAAAAGCACATTAATTTTCTTCTATCATGCTTTTTAACTAGGCTTTTTAAAAAATGCAGTGCCAACATTTCTTAACACTGAACAAGAAGAAAGAGAAGAAGGGAGAATGGAGGGGGGGGGGGGCAGCAGCAGCAGCACCTGGTTACAATCCCAGTTACACTTAGTTTATTTTCATAACATGTAAATGCCACAGAATTTAGTACTATTTAAGAAAAACATCTTTACTTACACTTAACTTTCTCCCTCCCCTTTCTGTCCCCAAAGCATTTTTCTGAACATTGACATGGAGTAGGGCATATATGCTTTTGGGGCCCCAGAAGTCCAACAAATTCTGAAAAAGTCCAATATTTCCAGATTTTCTTGTTCTGTCATATTTCTTAAATATAACTAGTGCATTGTGATCCCATATTAAGTTACTGATTTTATTACTGTTCACCTCTGAAATAGTCTCTGCTTCATTTTCAAAGTACTCTCGATTCTTCTAGTCAACTCTTATGTTCCCGTCCTTTTCTCCAACATTTTCCTTTGAAAATTTTAAAAAGGTTTCACAGGTCTTTGTTACCAGAAGAACAAGAACTAGAATCTCCTTCTGTTTCACCGCTTACTTTTTGTTGGACAAAGTTTTGTATTTCCTCTTTAGCATGCACTTCAAAAAAATTATTTAGTCTGTCCAGGGAAGAATGCCTTGAAGACAGCTGGGTACAGCAGTTTGAATCTCATACCTGCATCTTGACATTCCCTGAATAGTGGAATAAATTTGCTACTCTTCTGTCTGGTGTACAGTGAGTGAGTATTCTCCACAAACACTCTGCTGTCTCCCAATTTTAGTACTTTGTCCTTATGCCACAGTTTTGTCAGAATCCACTCCTTCTGCTGGTAGGATTGCATCTTTACCATTAAAAGTCTAGGTTGTTTTCTTATAGCTACTTTGGAGCATACACATTATGTGCACCCTTTCAACTAACAACTCTTGCTGTGGAATACCAGTTCAGTTGCTTATTTGTGCTTTCATAAAATGAATGCAGCCATTTCCTTCCAGTTTCTCTGGTATTGCTGAAAATCTCAGATTTTCCCTGCGTACTCTGTCTTCTAAGTTCTATTATTTTTGAAACCTCTCTTCCTGAGCAGTCTTATATTCAGCCAACCTTTTCATTTTGACCTCCTGAGTTTTGCAGCTTTATCATCTCATCTAAATATCTGTTTAAAGCTTCTTCCATTTTTCTAGCATTTTGTTGTTTGTGTTGATATAGTCCATCAGTGTTTTGTTTATTTTAACATGGTCCATATGCCATTGTCTTGTATCCTTCTGCAGGTTATTGGAAGTCCTGTCTGAAGGTTGCATTTCTTTTTGCTGAACAGCTGCAGAACTTTCCCCATTCAGTGTTTTTTACCTCACTTTTTGTAGCTGATTTTTTCCAGATCTTCTGTATTTCTTTATTCCTGGCATCCAGGCAGTGCACTTACTAGCCAGTTACTGAAATTTACCCATAGGCACAAGTCTACTGGCCTTCTCTGCAGAGTTTCTGTTTTCACACTAGGAGAGCTAGAAATAAGCTGTTACTCAATGTACAGCCATCTGGGAAGTCCAACTACTAACCGTTATTGATGAAAGTTGGGGAGTATGGTGGGGTTTTTTTTTTTTTTTTTTTTTAAACCACAGTACAATAACATAAATGTAATAAAGAAATGAAAGATTGCCATTAAAGCTTTAGGAACATGGAGGTTAGTACTTTTGGTGGTAAACAGGAGGGTGAAGAATCAGTGCTGGTTGCTTGTGTACAAGTCTGTAAACATGTTAGTTACAAACCAAAATCTAGCAAATGATGCTAAAAGTGTGTTGTAGGAGAATGGTGGTAGTAATTATGACAGAGCGAGGAGGGTGGAGGTATAGCTTGTGCTATGACATACAGATGGAAGGAAATGAAAGCTGTCAAGAGAGATGAGATGGCTGAAACTGTCATCAGTAATTCAGGTAGGAAAGACAACAGGGTGAGTGTTGCAGAGTGAAACTTGTAAGGAGTGCATACAGAAAATGTAAATGGGAGGGTGTACGGATTTACCACTAGCCAAAGTGATTTTACCACTAAGCCATTTGAGATGTAAAAAATAAATGGCCTCTGCAGGTCTTGAACCCAGGTCCCTGTGCACTATAGTCACAGAAGTTAACCACTAAGCCATTACAGCAGTAAAATAGTCAGAGCTGAGAAGTTTCAAACCCAGAATGCTTTGCTCTACAATCACAGCACCATACCACTACACCATCTCAGCTACACTTAGTGCAAGTAGTATAATAGAGGGTACATCAATAAAAAATAAAGTGATTGGGGAAAGCAGTGTTAGTGCTTGGAGGTCAGTTTAGACATTACTGCTGGGAGAGCAACTGAGAGGGGCAGAGGTGGAGAATTCATTCAGAGTCTATAAGCCAGATAGTTAGGGCTCAATTTCTGTCTTAGTTAAAGCAGTTAATAGCTAGTGTTTTCTGAATGTTACTCATTTTAAATGCTTTTTTTTTATTTCCTGTGAGGGATCTATACTCTCTCTATAGTTATTTATAAAGAAAATGCTTTAACTTGTTTGTCAAACAAAGAATGTTGTTGTTTAACTATAAATATTTGTAGATGATGGTTTGTTTATTGGTTTAAGGGTTTATTTGTTTTAATGGTGTGCTTTTGTGTGGTGTTTTTTTGAAAGGTAACTGCTTCTAGCTAATTGTTAACCATTCCTAAAGGATGGCTTATTTTAAGGGTAAGTGGTGAGGTGTATTCTTGTTTTGTTAATTTTAACTAACTGGTGGAAGTGATACCATAAGCTTGGAAAATGGGGTTCCAGTGGTGACGTTGCAGTTTTACCCCACCCTGTTTTGGAAAATGTGATGTGTGAGTTTGTGCAAAATGGCTGGAGTCAAGCTTTCTTTCTTAAGAGTGTACTGGAAGAGCTGGGCTCAGTCCGAGATGAGTGAAATCCTGTGGAGACGCAATGTAACTCTGAACTGTAGCTGTACAGTGTAGTACAAGTGTGCATTGTAAAACTAATATGGGCGTAATAGGACTTGACTATTGCCTCAGGCACCAATGCACACTTACTATACACCCTTAAGGCCGGTTATCCATTGTATACTGTGTGGTAAAAGTTATGGGACTGAGTATTTGACAGCAGAGTAGTGGTAGTTAAAACCAGTGTGCCCGGACTGTCATAGTCTGCACAGACAAAATATTAAAACTTGATGAACAGCAAAACATTAGTTTGGATTCGGGTCTAAAGCATGGTGACTTAATGGTAAGAATTTATGCATTACATCTCCAGGTCTGAGTGTAGTTCTGAACGTGTGTGTAGGATTTTGCATGCTTTTCCCGGGCCTGCATGGGTTTTCAGTGTTTTCAGTTTTTATCACCTTGCTATATAAGTAAGTGTACTAAATTGTACTTCGGGTATGTGCTAAAATTACTGCTGCACTTGCGGGGGGGCATGTTATAACTGAAAAGGCTCTGAAAAGGGCTATTTAGTTTACCCCTTAAATTTTGATAAATGCATTTAATTTGTTAAACTGCTTTCAAAACAAATATGTACATTGATCAGAGCAGCTAATACTTTGTATAAAAAACGCCTATATTTTGTTAAGTATTTGTAATGACTAGTTCTGCTGCTCTGTGTTTACGTAAATTGTTCAACACGAATCTCTTTGGGTAGAGTGGAAGGAGGAAAAAGGAGGAAATTATAGAGACTAGAATTGAACTCAAAAGCTTAATCCTGAGAATTGAGGGCCTTGGGTCAATGTTTATTTTATGAGATGTTGCTGAACCTGAGGGAGATGTTAAGAGAAGTATGAGGGTGGCAGTGCTTGAGCTTAAGATATATACTGCACATTGCATCTTGTTTATAGTACAGTAGTAGGATGTTTTCATTTTGTAGTGATTATATGATGCTGCAAGTGAGATTTTATGAACCTGTAGTTTTTGTTTTAATGAAAAGGGAATATGGGAATTTTATACCGTATATTAGTTTGAAGTGTGCAATTTTTCAAGTGGGACAAGTACTACTTTTCCAAATTTAACATTTTTCTGAATGTTATCCATTTGTTTTAAATGTGAAAATATTTAGCAAACCGTTTATTTCCATTGTGTGCATGGAGGATTGAGCCACAATACATACATTTTTACATTGTTTTAGTTTTGAATTTAAGGATTTCATCTTTCTCCCTCTATTTTTGGAGACATTTTTTCTAGACTGGGTTGTTCAAAAGTTCATGTTTTTATTCTGGAAAAAAAAATACCAGAAATTCTTTTGGTAACTAAGTTGGAGAGCGATTAGAGTGCCTGTACAGAGAGTAGTGTGCATGAACTTTGAGGATTTATTATATCTACAGTGAGTAAATACCCCAGCACCAAACCATGAGAGCCTCCCTACAGTATGGTTAGGGGGGAACAATAGTCGGGGCAGCTATCCTAACATGTCTTTTAGTACAGTAGCTGTTAAATTACTGGAGTGCAGTAAAATCAAAACTTAATGCCAGTAGAGGATGGGACATCATCAGATAGAGGGCTTTGGCCAGGTCTACTAATATAGTCCCTGTGACCTCACCCTGGGCAATACGTCTGCAGATGCTACTTCTATTGCTCATTAGTACATTTGTTTTATTTTGTCCCGTGTGAAAATCATGAATGGTTTATCTAACAGACCATTGGAGGAGATGATTATTCAGGGAAGGAGATATGATATTTATTTTATTTGACATTTGTTTACTGGGAAAATCCGGCTGAGTAGGGAGGAAAGGTCTGCTGAGATGAAGTGGTTAAGGTAGTGGGAAAAGGAAAAGAAAAGAGTGGAGTGGGAGGTTGGAGATGGTTGTGAAGTCTGAGTTAGGTTGAAAAGGGTGAGAGAAGTATAGTGAGTAAGTTCAACCAGGATTGGTACAGGAGCAGGCCCAAGATTTTAGTATTCTTTTTGAGAGTGCTTGAAGGTGGGTAGGTTGGAAATAGTTCTGTTGGTTAGAGATAAGGAACTCCATTTGTTTTGCTACTGAGCACGAGTATAGGCTTTGCGTTGTTTGGATGCATATGGGGCAAGTATTCTTTCAGCTGTTTGCTTACACCCCATAATATTTCTGATATTCTCCATAGATCTGGAAAGGAAGCAATTGGTATGTAAACTGAAGGGTTTGTGTTATGTGGGGTGAAGGTAAAGTAATTGCTAGGTATTAGAAGTTTTGGGAAGATGGCATTTGCATGTAAGCTTACTAAACAGGCTGCTCAAAAAATGCAGCAGCATGACTACTGTACATGTATACCATAAACATTATTGGAGTTGCTGTTTTGCAAACCAAAATTTCTTAACATAT
Source organism: Protopterus annectens (assembly GCF_019279795.1). Lineage (NCBI taxonomy): Eukaryota > Metazoa > Chordata > Ceratodontiformes > Protopteridae > Protopterus > Protopterus annectens. Next base: position 387,615,937 of record NC_056749.1, read on the forward strand.
TTTGTTTAGTTGTAGTAAGAAAGCAACGCAAGTGTTGAGTATATTAATGAATACTGTAAATTCTTATTGTATTGTTCTTTCTGCACATCTTATTTTCAGAGTTCATGTTTCACATTGTATATTCAACTTGCGTTAAAAATGTTTGCACTTAGCTTGCCCTTGGCCATGGTTCCGACCGAAAAGGGTCGTATATGGATTATATTACGTAGTCAGTTAACAAGCAACCAAAATTGACTCGTGATATTTTCAGTGTTTTTTAAGTATGAATGATGACGTTTTTGAGTGAAACAGGCAAAAACTTTAATGTTCTGTTGAAGAAATGTGGATTTTTGCTTGGCAAGTTGTGATTGACAAGATATAGGTAGATTTGAGAAATTATTTGAGAGGTAAAAAAGACTTTCTGACCTTATATTAGGAAGCTTGAGTTGTTGGCGTTTTCATTTATTTTGCTAATGCAAGCTTCCCAATCTGTGTTGAAGTAATTTTCTTGAAATTTGGAAAGATTTTTTGTTCCCTATTGCATTTCTTCACTTCAGCTGTAAACCTGAGAGTTGGGTGTTGCCTTTTTTCCTGGTGTGTTGTGGGTGACATTTTTACTTTTTTTCTGTGTTTTTTACTTCTGTAACTGCTAACCACTGACCTAGCCCTTTTAGTCTTTAGCCCACTAATGAATGAGCCATGATCCAGTCAGTCATGGAGGTGGTGCTATGACTTTCCAGCACATTTTCATCTTTTGGAGCTGCGGCCTCCTTATCCATAAACTTTTGTACTTGGGAAAACTATTTTGTTGGTGGCCCTTATGTCTGCCAGTATAGTTTCCAAGCTCCATGCTTATATGGCTATCTGTCTTTTTCTAATTTTCCATAGGGGTAGGGTCTCTGTGAGGGCTAACCCTTCTTGCATACCCAGTGTGGTTAATGAATTGTTTCTCAGTCAAGGCTATACATTTACCTGTCTTCCAAACTCACAGAACAGAGGTAAGAGACACCTGCGCAACACAATGTACATGGACAAATGACTTTTTACCTCGACAAGACTGAAGACTTTAACAAGACCAGGTTTTTGCCTGTTTTTCAGGAAGGCAAATTGGGCAAGCCAGTTTCAATGCAGTCTACTTCCAATTGTATGTCTAAATGTATTTCCTTCTGATGTTCTTCAAGAATGCAACTGCAGTCCTGACATATGGGTTGTCCTGCCTCAGGCAGTCCCTCGGTCGGCCGGATTCCAAAGTCTGGGTCTGGCGTCCGCTGATGTCGCCTCTTCCCCGACGTCAGAGCGGCTGGGGTATAAAAGCATCAGACGACGCCATCTTCTTCAGTCTTTCTTGCCGCGCAGTGCCCGAAGCAGAAGCAGTTCGCAAGTGCCGGTCGGCCAGCTCCTGTGTTTTCAGTTACCGAAGTCATCAAAAAGCTAAGTACCCCATTGGGGAACCTTTTCTTGCCTCAGCCGATGTCAGATAAAACTGCAAAAGTTAATAATTATTTGTCTTGTGGTAAACAAATACCTCATAAGGACTTCCATTCTTACTGCCTTCCCTGCCTGGGCCCAGACCACGACGTCTCTGCCTGTGCTGCCTGTGCTCGCTTCAATAAGCGCACTCTCAGGCGCCGGGCAGAATTTGCTGAAGACTTTTTTGGGGAAAATTTCTCCTATATTATGCCGTCGGAACAACCGACAACACATATTTCCAAAAAAATGGAAGGACCGGGACCAACATTCTCGGCCCACGTTTTCCACCAACGACACGCCAAAGCCTACCGCGAGTGCATCGGTCTCTTTGGAGGCGGTAATTCAACCGCTCCAGACCAACGACACCGCTTTACCGCACACTTCGGTCCCGGAGGTTACCCCGGTGCCGGTTGTTGATTTTCCTCCTGAAACCGAAGCCCAGGACTTACCTGACACCATACCGGTGGATAAAGTTACTCCAGCACGTGGGGCAGCTAGGCCTCCTGTCCCTTTGTCCATCAAGGCCTACACACGTGCTAAGGCTGCCATCCAGGCTAAGGCTCACCCTCCTAAATCCTTTTCCCAGGGTTCCACTTCTGATAAACAGATCTTGACTTTGGCTGCAGATCTAATTTCTTTAATCAGAGGCTCTCAGGCACACCCAGACAGAGGTTCTCAGCCGCCTGCAGATAAAAGGCCTAGGGTTGAGCAGACAGATACCCTTTCCTCAGATGAAGCCTCTGGGGACTCAGACCATTCAGATTCCCAGGAAGAATCCTTCCAGGCCTACGAGGATTCTGATGCTGATGAATCCATTCCCTCTGCCTCTCCTCCAGAGGATATTTCTTTCGGGGAAATTCTCCACTCCATGAGAGAGCATTTTCAGTGGCAGGGTCAGGATTTCTCCGACTCCAGGAAAAGGCTACGTACTTTCCTTAAGTTACCCCAGCACAGGCCTTTAGCTATTCCACCAGTGTTAGATGTATTGGATGATGTGTATTCAGACTCCAGTGCTTCCCCTGATTCTCTCCCTCCTGCTCCTGTCAAGCCAGACAGATATTACAGGGTTCCTGAAACTCACAAGCACCTCTTTAAGGCCCACTCTGTGGATCTAGAAACTATTTCTCAGGGGCCCAAAGGAGTGGCCACCTCCACGGCCAAAAACCCTTTGCCCGCAGACAGGGAATCTAGGTCCTTGGAGAGATGGGGCAAAAAAGTTTATACCTCAACCACCCTTGCCATGAGGGCACTTAACTGTCTTTCATATGTTTCAGTATCAGGATTTCTTGATGGATGATTTGCAGAAAAAGTTAGCCTCTCCTGAGCCTTTAGATAGAAAGGCCTTGCAGGATTTGGTTCATAATACTCAGCAGGTTAGCAATCATTTTCTTCAGTGTGGTTATGATGCATTGGAAGCTTCATGTAGGGCAGCTATGACAGGGGCCGTCATACGTAGACATGCGTGGTTGAAAGAACAGGCATTGCCAGATCATGTTAAAGTAAAGCTCCTAGATGCACCTCTGGAAAAACAGAAGCTATTTGGTGCTAATGCACAGGATGTGTTGAAATCTATTGAGGAAAAGGCTAAATCAGTGCAAATAGTCAAAGATTTCCTCCAGGTTCAGCCACCGAGGTTCAGCAGGAATTGGCCTTCAAAGAATTGGTCCTTTCCAGACACTGACAAGTTCCAAAGGGGAAAAAACAGACATGCTCGAGGTAGAGGGCAATACCGAGGCTCCTACAGGGGCCGCCAATGGCAACCAACTAATCAGAGAAGTGGCGCAGGGACTTCTACTGCTCCACAGGGACAATCACAATGACTTGACTTTGACACCGCCGACCAAGGCTCAAAGAGAAGCACCTTTAGGCAGAAAATTATTCTTATTTTCAAAGAATTGGCACGTTTTAACAAAGGACAAATGGATTCTGGGCATAATAGACAAAGGCTACAGGTTCCACTTCCATACCTTACCAACAAGACAAGGCATGCCAAACCTGCCTCAAAATCAAAGGGCAGAGGCACTCATACAAGTTTCAAACCTGTTACAGATCAAAGCAATAGAAAAGGTTCCTCCTCAGGAACAAGGTCAGGGATTCTACTCAAGACTGTTCCTTGTTCCAAGAAAAGAAAAGCAATGGAGGCCTATACTGGACTTGTCCGCTCTAAACACTTTTCTCATTGTGCCAAAATTCAAAATGCTGACGTTACAGCAACTTCTTCCCATGCTGGGCAAGGGGTCTTGGCTGGTTACTCTGGACCTCAAGGAGGCATACCTGCATGTCCCAATCAGACACAGTTGCAGAAGATATCTCAGATTTCTTGCAGGGTCAGAGCATTATCAATTCTCAGCATTGCCGTTTGGCTCATCTACTGCGCCCAGAGTATTCACGAAATGCCTGGCATCAGTAATTGCACATTGCAGACTCCAGGGGATACAAATATACCCTTACCTGGACGACTGCCTTATACAAGCGGACAGCAAACAAGCCTTGATAAGAAACTTGGACTATGTCATACACTTACTACAGGCTTTGGGATACACAGTCAATATTCAAAAATCAAGACTACTGCCATCCCAACAAATAATTTTTCTAGGAGCCAAACTGGACACAAACTCACAAATGGCTTTCCTCACAGTAGAAAAACAAGAACAATTACCAGATTACTTCAAAAGCCTAGCAAAGCTCACCCAGATGACTGCAAGGAAAATCCTGCAGGCCCTGGGGTTCATGGCATCTTGCATTCTTCTGATTCCACTGGCAAGACTACACATGAGAAAACTACAATGGTACCTAAAAAGTTTATGGTCTCAACACAGCCACAACTTAGAAGAAATTATACCACTCATTCCATGTCTCCAAAAGGAATTTTTGTGGTGGGCACAAGCAAGTCAATTAAACAAAGGCATGTCTTTCAACAAACCTCAAGCAAGTCAAACCATTGCAACAGACGCCTCAGATCATGGATGGGGGGTGCACATGGAGGGCAGATGCATGCAAGGGCAATGGACTCCCCGGGAAATGCATCTGCACATAAATCTAAAAGAGATGTTGGCAGTGATTCATGCAATCGAGGCCTTCGAAAAATTTCTTCAACAAGGTCATCTGCTAATAAAGACAGACAACACCACTGTCATGTGGTACATAAACAAACAGGGAGGCACTCATTCTTACCCCCTCTGCAGACTAACAATGACTCTTTGGGAAAAGGCCCTGAAACGAACTTACAGTTGCAATCCCAGTTTGTTCCAGGCAAGGACAATGTTCTGGCGGACAGTCTAAGCAGAAACATTTTGGACCCGCACGAATGGATGCTGCATCCCGACATTTTTTCACAAATAACTCATGCATGGGGAAGGCCGGACATAGATCTCTTTGCCTCTCACCGCAATCATCATCTGAAGAAGTTCTGTTCGAGGACACACCATCCTCAAGCCTGGAGAATGGATGCTCTCTCCTTCAGCTGGAATTCTCTGACAATCTATGCATTCCCACCTCTACCATTAATGACCAAGGTGTTACTGAAGATCAAAGCAGAACAACCGAAAGGTATTTTGATAGCTCCAGACTGGCCAAGGCAGCACTGGTATCCATTACTAAGGAGCATATCTCGCACCAAGCCGTGGCCCCTGCCTCTATGGCCTCTGCTTCTAACTCAGCACAAATACAGGACGGTCCATCCCAACCTGCAAACATTGCAACTGACAGCTTGGAGGGTCCCATGACTTCCACCCATATCTCTCTCTCCAAAAAAGTTCGAGATCTTACTGGAAGCACTCAGACCTTCCACCAGAAAAACTTATTCAGCCAAATGGAAGAGATTCATCACCTGGAATGCCAACAAGGGTCAGGATGCATCAGTAATAAGCATGCCACAGATACTAGAATACTTGGCAGAAATGCTTCATAGTGGCCTTTCATATTATTCCATAAAAATACACGCTTCAGCAATCTCAGCAAAATACAACTGCGATCCACCTGTGTTTTCACATCCTTTGCTAAGACAGTTTCTAAGAGGGATAAAGAATATCAAACCTCCCAGGAAACCACCAGTGCCTGCATGGGACCTCAACTTCGTCTTGGAAAAATTAACTCTTCCTCCTTTTGAGCCAGCAGCATCTTCAGAAATGCAATTTCTCTCCTGGAAAACAGTTTTCCTGTTGGCAGTTACCTCAGCAAGAAGAGTCTCGGAGATACAGGCCCTCATGGCAGTACCTCCATTCCTCATTTTTCATCAGGCCAGAGTTTCTTTAAGAACCAATCCTTCATTCATGCCAAAAGTGATATCCAGGGTGTCTCTAAATCAAGCAATTCACCTGCCTACTTTCTTTCCCAGTCCTCAAAATAAAGGGGAAAAGCTGCTGCACACTTTGGACATACACAGACAATTACGCTACTACTTGGACAGAACAAAGGCCAACAGAAAGTCTGACCAACTATTTGTAGCTTACGCTGCTGGAGTGCAAGGAAAGGCAATTTCCAAACAAACAATTTCAAAATGGATTGGACACTGCATCAGATTCTGTTACTCCTTCCATGGAAAAGGTGTGCCAGCCGATATCAGGCCACACTCCACCAGAGCTATAGCCACCTCCACAGCCTTTCTAAGAGGGGTGGCTACAAAGGACATTCTAGAAGCTGCTACATGGAGCTCCCTGCATACATTTTCCAAACACTACAACCTGCTTTTATACTCCAGGCTTTGCTTCGGCAGTCCTGCAGGGCATTTTAGCTACACCATCTTTTTCTTAGATCCTACCCACCCCCAGCTTGGCTATGGTATTCAACCCGTATGTCAGGACTGCAGTTGCATTCTTGAAGGACATAGTACAGTTTTGTACCTACCATAAATGTAGATGTCCGATAGATATGCAACTGCAGTCAGGTTTACCCTCCCTCCTACCCCTCTGTAATTTACTTTTTTGGGTCCACTACCCCTTTTCCAACTTAGCTGGGGATAGCTTTTATGGTGTATCTGTTTATTACTATTGTGCATGTCTGGAATTTTATCCATTCTCTAAATTTAGCCTTCCTTGGAGGGCACCTGGCATCTGGGGCAAGAAACACTGAAGAAGATGGCGTCGTCTGATGCTTTTCTACCCCAGCCGCTCTGACGTCGGGGAAGAGGCGACATCAGCCGACGCCGGACCCAGACTTTGGAATCCGGCCGATCGAGGGGCTGCCTGAGGCAGGACAACCCATATGTTAGGACTGCAGTTGCATATCTATCGGACATCTACATTTATGGTAGGTACAAAACTGTACTTTATTCCTACCATGCAAATCTTTTGTCTACTCCAGTGAAAGTACATTCCACAAGAGTAATCTTGTCCTCTGCTACTTTCTTAAAAAGTGTCTATTCCAGAGCCATTCTGGAAGCCGCAACTAGGTCCTCTGCAAAGACTTCACTGAACATTACAGGGTGGACTTTTTTTTTTTTAAGCTCAAGGACCTCTAGATAGCTCTCTCATCTCTGGTCCATCCACCCTTTCCAACCCCTAAGCTTTGGGAATTGCCTAATAATATTGGAGTACTGCAACCGTGATCTAAGGAGTGACATGGTACAGTTGTGTAAGAACGTACCATAACAGTAGATGTCCTACTTATCATGTTGCAATATTTAATCCCTACCTTCACCCCTGCTTTATTTATATTTATATCTACAGTCTGTGGCCATGGGGAAACAGTCCCTTCTTTTTTTTTTTTTTTTTTTTTTTTTTTTTTTTTGACTGACCTAATTTTTTTGCATATTTTACTGAGACTCATCCATAGGTTGTTGGCTTCAGATGGTCTAAGGATCTTCCGCTGCTATCTCTGCTTGTGTACAGCTACACTGAAAAGCTTGGGTAATATGCAGGATGTGTGAGTATAGAGAAGGTTTTTTGCTTTAATATGCCAGACAGACATCTGGTTACATTGACAAGTTATTCCAATAATATTGGAATACCACAACATTGATCAGCAGAACATGCACTGTTGTGGTAAGTTCTTGTACAGCAGTATAATGTGGAAGTGATTGTGGTGTATTGTAAGAGAAGTGTGTTAGAAGGGGTTGTGAGGTAGAAGATGGCCGTTGAATGCGATTTGTTTGGATGTTGGGCTGAAAGGATGTCATGTGGTAGGATAAAAAGTTTAAGTAATATAGTCTGTGAAAGTTTTGGAGCATTTGGGAGTTGAGGGAGACTGGCATGGTATTGATGACAAGAGCAGTCAAATAAGTAATAGAGAGTGGATGGGAATTTGTTTTGGGAAAATAATTTCTACTATGTAGGCTTATATAGTGGAAAACGATTAAAATGTAGTTTTCTACTCCCAGGTTTTTCGTCTTCTATAAGATTTCGTATGTAGTATACACTGCAGTGTAGCTGAAAAGACTGATTAGAGGAGAGATGCTTGGGTATGTGATATTGTTACAGAGAGGAGAGTTGCTAGAACTTGATATTACAGGTGCTTGTGTAGAAATTTGATATGGGGTGGAGAAATTGTAAGGAGCTAGTGGATCATTTGATAACATTTGAAGGGGAGGATGTATGACTAGAAATGGAGCCGTAATTAGTTTGATATTTGAGGATGGAAATATGATAGATTAGATCACTTAGGAGGGGTGGAGACAGAGTGGTTTAAGTGTAGACTAAGTGAGGGTGGATGGGAATTGGGGGTAGGGAGTGGAGTGAGCCTGAGTGTTGCATAGATGAATGGAGTGGGTCAGAGCTTGGAGCTGGCTGCTTTTGCGTAGGAAGAATTATGTATAATCGGCTGCCTGTTTAGACAAGATAGTTATAAGGTGTGAAAATCAAAGATGTTATGTAGTCCTATCTCGCCTACATTCTTCACCTGTGTGTTCGGAGCCGAATGTCGGCTCTGACTCGGCCTATTTACTAGCTCGAAAGTCTTTGATTGGCTGGGCTAAGATGGTATCCCACAATACATTGCTCCACATTCCCAGATCTCGTTTGCCACTTGTAGAGCTCGGACGTGGTCTCGACTTGGCTGTGGCTAAGTATTGCTAAAAACTCTTTCTTGTGAAAAGTTTTGGCTAATTGTTCTTATACAAATAGAGTTGTTCATAGTGTTGTTGCTGCGTTACTTTTTGTAGGTTGTGAGTGTTTTTGTGTGTGGTATCCCTTTATTCCTTCGGGCTAGGCCCGGAGTTAGAGGACCTAGTCCTCCTTGTGGTGTTTGTCTGGCTGTCTTTAGGTGCGTTTCACTTAATTTAAGTTGAGAACCGTTTTATTTAGAGGTTCTCCCCTGTGCTTGGTTTTACTTGTTCATCTGTTTTCTGTGTTAGCGGTTTCCCGCCTTTTGTCAGTAGCGGCTGCTACAATTGTTGGCTTGGCATGTCTAAGGAACAAAAAGAGCATAAGCCTTCGGGCTTTAAAAAGTGTACTACGTGTGCCTATAAAATGTCCATCACAGACGGACATTCGGTCTGTGTTTACTGTCTTGGAGACATCCACCTTCAGGAGTCGTGCAATTTCTGCCACGCTTTTAGTCCTCAGGTGCTCCAAGAGAGGAAAAACAAATTGATCCTAAAGGGACTGCTAAAACCGTCCTTTGAGGAGGATTTAGGTTCGGCTCCCAGTCGAAGTCTAAATCCTCCAAATCGAAGAAAAGGTCTCCGGCTCCATCTATTACTTCGGAGCCTCCTTGTAAAATTACCATTGTTGAGTCTGCTTCCTCGGCTCCACCGGCATCGGGGCCGCAGGAGGTAGCTGTGTCGATCTGAGTCTGTGTCCGCTCCGATAGTTTTGGGACCAATTTGGAGCCGGTCGCCAAGTTTGAGGCAAGGTTCTCAGGATAGGAGGTCCATCCATCTCCTCCAAATTCTCCAGGCTTTCCGATTTGGATGTAGATAGGGTGGTGCAGAGGCACCTACAGTCGCCGGTGTTGGCCAAACTTTTCTCGGCTCCGGAGCCAGCTTTGTTAGTTGTTCCTGCTATTCCTCCTCCGAGCGCATCCTTGTCGTCGGAGCCAGTAAGCTTCGCGGGACGTTCCTGCATTGGCTCAGATCCCCCAGCGGGGTTTATCGGTGCCCGCATCGGCTCCGACCCTGCCGGTCCCTTCCACAGGGTTCGAGACCCGGGTTTCCTCGGTCGGGCCCGAAGGGGATGCCTCAGAACACCCTTCGGTTCCGAGCCTCCCTCTTGGTGCCTCGGCTGCGGATACACCGGTCACGGTCATGGCCTTGGAAGGCGGTTGGTGCTCAGATTTGGGAGGTCCCACCTTCGAGGCTATGCGGAGCGCACTGGCTAGGTCAGCTACTTCTCTCTGATCGGGTCTTCCATCCCCCACAACACTGGCGAGAGCTTCTGACACCCACCTATCCTTGGATAGCAGAGCGCCAGGGCCTAAGGATACGCCAGGGTCTAAGGATACCTCCACGAGCGGTCCCCTTCTTTCTGAGGAGCCCTCAGAACCTGTGCCTGAGGAACCCCCCAGACAGAAATTGTGCAAGAGGAAGCACGTAGACTCCCAGGACGAGTCCCTCACTTCTGATACTGACCTCTAGGAATCGGAGGGGTCCCCTAAGTCTTCCTCCGAGGATGTTTCGTTCTCTGATATCCTGGAGATCTTGAAACAAAGATGAAACTGGCCCTCCAAAACCCCCTCCAAGGAGGAGTCAGTATTCCTTAAGGCCTTTGGCGCTCAGCCCTCCACCTCCTGGGTGTCTCCACCCTTCGAGCTCCTGGACCTTATTTGTTGGAGGGTGTGGGAGACTCCTGACTCCGTGGTGCTTGTTCCTCGACGCCCCAACAAATTTTTGTCTGCTCCCCAAGGGAAATAATTTTTAACAAAGGGAGTCCCGGTAGATGCTGTGGTGGTGGTGGCTGCCACACAGAAGGAAGTTGCTGAGTCTTCCTCTTTGGTCCATCCTCCTAACAAAGAGTCTAGGACTATGGATCGGTACGGGAAGCGTACCCTGTCTTCAGTGACCTTTACCTTGTGGTCGCTGAATTATTTGTCTCATTTTACATGGCTCCAGAGAGATCTCCTTAAGGAATTAGGAGATACTCTAACAGGTAATGTGCCTGAAGCGGTGGCTCAAACTGTCAACGCTCAGCTCTTTACCCTCAACTCCATTGCTAACTCATCCATGTGACTGATTTCGTACGCGGGCGAGGGAGCTAGTAGGGTGGCTAGCTTAGGGGTGGCCCTCAGGAGGCAAGCCTGGCTATGCCTGTGTCACTTTGCGGAGGCCTTTAAGTCTTCCTTCACTGATGCCCCCTTTGATGGTTCCTCCTTGTTCGGGACCAAAGTGAAAGACACCCTCACCAGGTGCGAGCAAGAGGGAAAGACCTTGTCTGCCTTGGGAGTCCGTTTTTCCCTCACTTCGAGACCTTATCCCAAGGCTCAGTGAGGGGGAAAGATGTGGTTCAAGAAATCACAAAGGCCTCTTCCTGCCGCACTAGGTGAGACCCCCTCCTGAGGCAGGGGAGGGGGGTCATATTCAGGGAGACGTCACCCCAGAGGCAGAAGGGGTCCCCCACAATTCTGGGGACTGCGATTCCTTTTGTGGTTCCCCATACTCTCATTCCTGAGGGTGTGCCCGACTGTGCTTCTCCGGAGCCAGTCGGGGGTTGAATTTCGCGATATCCAGAAGCCTGGGTCAACATCACCCAGGACCGATGGGTATTAGGGATAATCGCCGGAGGTTACACCATCCCATTCTACTACGCACCCCCTCCCGTCAAATGGATCCCAGACGTTCCACCCAGTCAAAGGGATCAAGCAGCATCAGAGGTTTCTCAGCTGCTAGAAAAAGGAGTCATCCAACCAGTCCCCCCCAGACCAGATCGGATTAGGGGCTTACTCAAGATTCTTTTTGGTGCCGAAAAGAACGGGGGACCTGAGACCCATTTTGGATCTCGGCCAACTCAATCATTACGTACGCAAGTCCAAATTCCGGATGGTCATGCTACAATCGATTCTCCCATTGTTGGGAAAAGAAGTATGAATGTGCTCCATCGACCGGAAGGATGCTTGCTACCACATAAAAATGGACAGAGCATCCAGATGTCATCTACGCTTCTGGCTGGGAGCCAGGAATTTCCAGTTTCGAGCCCTGCCCTTTGGTCTCACCACAGCCCCCAGGGTGTTCACCAAGTGCATGGCAGTGGTGACGGCTCACTTGAGACGTCAAGGATTCCAGGTGTTTCCTTACCTGGACGACTGGCTCCTATCCGCCCCCACCAAGCATCTACTTCTTCAAAACAGAGATACTACCATCGATGTTTGTCACCAGTTAGGCATTACAATAAACTGGAAAAAATCTGCCTTGCTACCCTCACAGCATGTCTCATTTATAGGAGCAGAGTTGGACACTATTCGGTTGAGAGCATTCCTACCTATGGAGAGGATCACAGGGTTGCAACGACAGGTTCGTACGATGATGCCTCTGACACATGTGAGGGCAAGTCTAGTTCTTCAGTTATTGGGGACAATGGCGTCCACTATCATGATGGTCCCGTTAGCAAGGTTACATATGAGGATTCTACAATGGCTCCTATTCGCAGAATGGTCCTTCCAAAGACTACCTCTATCCCATCCTATCCTAATCACAGGCAAATGCAAGCCTGACCTCAGTTGGTGGCTATGCACCAACAACTTAGACATAGGGAAACCCTTTGTTCCACCCAACCCGGTAGCCACAGTGACCACGGATGCCTCCCGGATAGGGTGGGGGGGGGCATTATCTCGGCAGGATGGTCCAAGGCACGTGGCAGGAGCACGAGATAGACTTGCACATAAATGTCCTGGAGAGGGCAATGCTCCTAGCATTGCAGGCACTTCAGGATGTCCTCCCTCTAGGGACTATTGAGATACTCAGACAACATGTCAGTAGTGTGGTATCTCACCAAGCAAGGAGGAACCAGATCGTACACCCTATGCAGAAAGGCCATGAGAGTGGGGAATTGGGCGATAGCTTCTCAACGGGCCTTGGTGGCAATGCACATCCTGGGGAAAACCAATGTGATTGCAGACAGGCTAAGCAGAGCCCTCATGCCTTACGAGTGGTCCCTGAACCGTCGGGTGGCAGACAGCATATTCAGCAAATGGGGTCAGCCTTGCTGCGATCTGTTTGCCAGTCCCCTCAATGCGAAATGCAGCAGCTACTTCTCGCTGATCCCCCCCCACCGGGGGAATCTCCAAGGGACGCTCTTGCGCACAATTGGCCCTCGGGTCTGCTGTATGCTTTCCCTCCGTTTCCCCTTATCTCGAGGGTGATTCAGAAAGCGCTGTCCTTGGGAAGCAGATTGATTCTGATTGCGCCACACTGGCCTCGACAAGTATGGTTCCCCTTCCTTCAACCTTACATTGTGGATGCTCCTTGGACTCTGGACCCTCATCCAGACTTGCTGACACATATGTCGGGACAGCTCCACTCCTCCCTGGAGACCCTCCGGCTGACCGCTTGGCTACTCCACTTCCATCCGTAGTCAGGTGTCACGATTTTTCTCCAGACGTGGTCCATATTCTTTCATCCTCTCATAAACCGTTCACTAGGAAGATCTACTCTAGCAAGTGGAAAAGGTTTTCGATAAGGGCCCATTCCAAAGGTATTGACCCCTACACAGCCCCCATTGATTCTGTTTTGGAATTTCTGTCTCTCTTATTCTACCAAGGGTCTGCTTCAGCCACCATCAAAGTTCAGCTGGCGGATATTTCAAATTTTCATGTGGCTTATGAACCTAGCTTAATGGCACACAAGCTGTGTAAAGCATTCCTAAAAGGCAATCTTCTCCTTCGCCCCCCTGTATCTCAACCTGTTATGCCCTGGGACCTCAATTTTGTTCTGCAGGCTCTCGCCCTTCCACCCTTTGAGCCTGCGTCTTCCTGCGATTTAAAACTTCTTGCATGGAAATCTGCCTTTTTGATAGCTAGCACATCGACTAGACGAGTCTCAGAACTCCAGGCCCTATCAATCAAGCCCCCATATTTGATATTCCATAAAGATAGAGTCTCTCTCAGACCAAATCCGTCCTTTCTTCCCAAAGTGGCTTCCTTATGTAATATTAATCAGTCCATTGAACTGCCGGTCTTCTTCCCCAACTTCTCCAATAAGGCAGAGTACCAGTTTCATCTGTTGGATGTTCATAGACAACTACCCTTTTATCTACACAGGACTAAAGATTGACGGAAGTCAGACCAGCTCTTCATTTTGTTTTCATAGAATCGCTTGGGGTCTGCGGTATCCAAGGTCACCATCTCTAGGTGGATAGCTGGTTGCGTCTCCTTTATTTATCAGGCAGGGGGAAAGAGCCTGCCCTTCCCAGTCAGAGCACACTCTACCAGAGCAGTTTGCACTTCCACAGCCTTGCAGGCTAGGTTATCAATGGATGATATTTGTGCGGCTGCAACATGGGCTTCTTCTCACACGTTTGTTTCCCATTGAGCCACCCAGGATGTAGGTTCTACGGGCGCTGTCCCACAGGTGAAGAATGTAGGCGAGATAGGACTACATAACATAAGTAAGTTATGTACTCACCGTAACGCTAGATGTATGTAGTCCATCTCGGCTCACATTCTTCATTACCCCTCCCACCATCCCCCACGCCTGGAGGATTTGGAGGATCACCTTGTATTTCTGATATTACAGAGTCCCTTTGGATAATTTGTTGGACCTCGTTGTTATGGGTATGTGTGTGTGTGTGTGTTTGGGCGATGGATACTAAATTTCTGTTGGCAGCAAACTAGATCTGGGAATGTGGAGCAATGTATTGTGGGATGCCATCTTAGCCCAGCCAATCAAAGACTTTTGAGCTAGTAAATAGGCCGAGTCGGAGCCGACATTCGGCTCCGAACCCACAGGTGAAGAATGTGAGGCGAGATGGATTACATACATCTAACGATGTCCTTCAAGGATGCGTCTGCAGTCCTAACAAATGGGTTGTCCTGTCGTCAGGCAGCCCTTCGGTCGGCCGGATTCCAAAGTCTGGGTCTGGCCTCGGCTGGTGTCGCACTTCACCCGACGTCATCCCTGCTGGTCTTCGGGTATAAAGGCATCAGCCGACGCCATTTTCCCCAGTCTTTCTTGCTGCGTGGCACCCGAAGCAGAAGCTGTTCGCAAGTGCCGGTCGGTCAGATCCAGAGATTAATATTACCGAATACAACTTCGAAGACTTCTAAAAGCTAAGTACCCCGTTGGGAACTCTTTCTTGCCTCAGCCGATGTCAGAAAAAGTAAATAACTGTTTAACTTGTGGGAAACAAATACCTCATAAAGATTTCCACTCTTACTGCTTACCTTGTTTAGGCCCAGACCACGACGTAGCAATTTGTTTAGCCTGTGCTTCCTTCAACCGACGAACGCTTAGGCGTCGGTCGGAGTTTGCTGAACAGTTTTTCGGCTCAGACTTTGCGTACATTATGCCGTCGGATCCTCCGACTACCCAAATTGTTAAGAAACGCAAAGAAAAGGACCGACACTCGCGGTCCGTTGTTTCGGCCGAAACCACGGTAAAGCAAACCGCGAGTGTCTCGGTTTCAGCCGAAACCGAGCAAATGGTTCAATTTACAGCTGAATCCATGACTACTACCGAGGCCCCTTCTACCCTAGCTGAATCGGCCTCTGAAATTTTGCCTACTAATGTGGTTTCTCTAGAGTTATCGGACACCATCCCTTTGGATGTCTCTACCCCAGCACGTGGTGCTGCTAGGCCTCCTGCAGCCATGTCTATAAAGGCCTTTGCCAGGGCTAAAGCAGCCAAAACTGCTAAATCAGTGCCTGTTAAGCCCCCCTCTCACAGGCCCAGCTCCAGTTCACAAATGCTTACTCTGGCAGAGGATCTCATCTCTCTAATAAGGGGATCCCAATCTCACCCAGACAGGGCCTCACAACCACCGGAAAAGAGACCTAGAGCAGAGCCCCCTGAGCCAGGCTCCTCAGATGACTCTTCTGATGATTCAGACATTACAGACCATCCAGAGGCTCCTCTTTCTACTTATGAAGATTCTGATGCTGAAGAATCTATTCCTTCTGCCTCTCCACCAGAGGAATTTTCCTTTGGGGAAACCTTACATGCCATGAGGGAGCAATTCCAATGGCAGGGACAAGATTTCTCAGATTCAAGAAAAAGGCTTAGGACCTTTTTACACTTACCACAACATAGGCCCTTAGCTATACCTCCAGTTCTTCCTGTTGTGGATGATGCATTTAATGATGTTTGCACTGCTCCTGATACTTTACCTCCAGCCCCTGCTAAGCCCGACAGGTTCTACAGGGTACGGACACTCATCATCACTTATACAAGGCTCCTTTTGCAGATCCGGAGACTATCTCCCAGGGGCCTAAGGCAGTAGCCGACCTCAGCTAAAACCCTCTCCTTCTGATAGGGAATCCAGGTCCTTAGAGATGGGGTAAAAAGTATACACCTCCGCTACTCTCTCAGCTAGAGCTTTGAACTGTCAGTTTCATATGATCCAATACCAAGAGTTTATGCTTGATCAGTTAACTAAGAAACTGTCCTCTGATGATTCCTTAGATAAGAAATATGTTCTAGAAATGGTGAATAACATTCAGCAGGTTAGTAACCATTCTTTAAAATGTGGCTATGATGCACTGGAGGCTTCATTTAGATCAGCCATGACTGGCACAGTTATAAGAAGGCATGCATGGTTGAAAGAGCAGGTCTTGCCGGATCATGTTAAAGCAAAGCTATTAGATGCTCCTATGGACAAGGTCAGTCTATTTGGTTCTCCTGCCCAACAAGTAATGAAGAAAATGGAAGAGAAGGCAAAATCTGTACAAACAGTTAAAGATTTCTTACAGGTACAGCCCCCAAAGTTCAGCAGGAACTGGCCTTCCAAAAATTGGTCCTTTCCAGACTCCTCTAAAAATCAGAGAGGCAGGAATAGACGTTCCAGAGGCAGAAATCAATCCAGAGGAGGTGCCTACAGGGGACGCCAGTGGCAAGGCAATAACCAACGAGGCACAGATACAACAACTACCAATGCAACAGGACAATCACAGTGACTTGGCTCTAACACCGCCTACCAGGGAACAAATAGTAGCACCCTTAGGCGGAAAGTTAGCCTTATTTTCAAAAAACTGGCACTATATCACAAGAGACAACTGGATTTTGCAAACTATAGACCAAGGCTACAGGTTTCATTTCCACACCTTACCAGCAAAAAGAGGAATGCCAAACCTGCCACCAAATCAAAAGTCAGAAGCCCTAAAACAAATAGCTCAATTAAAAAAGATGAGAGCTGTGGAAAGGGTACCACCTACAGAACAGGGCAAGGGATTTTACTCCAGACTCTTCCTAGTACCAAGAAAAGAGAACAGTTGGAGACCTATTCTCGACCTGTCCGCTTTAAACACATTCATCATCGTTCCAAAATTCAAAATGCTGACCCTACACCAACTTCTTCCCATGCTGGGCAAGGAGTATTGGCTGGTAACTCTAGATCTCAAGGAGGCATACCTGCACGTCCCCATACGACCAATTTGCAGAAGATACCTCAGATTTCTTGCAGGATCAGAGCATTATCAATTCTCAGCATTGCCCTTTGGCTTATCTACTGCGCCCAGAGTGTTCACGAAATGCCTGGCATCAGTAATCGCTCATTGCAGGCTTCAGGGAATCCAAATTTATCCATACCTGGACGACTGCCTGATACAAGCGGACAACAAAAGCAAGCTGACACAAGACTTACAAAGAGTCATTTGCTTACTACAAGCCCTGGGATACACAGTCAATTTAAAAAAGTCAAAACTGGTACCATCCCAGACAATAACATTCTTGGGTGCAGAATTGGACACAGTAAAACAGATGGCATTCCTAACTGCAGAATAACAAGAACAACTTCCTCTGTACTTCTTGGCACTAGCAAAGCAGAACAAACTAACAGCAAGGAAAGTACTGCAGGCCTTGGGTTTCATGGCATCCTGCATAATCTTGGTCCCTCATGCCAGACTACATATGAGAAAGCTACAGTGGTACCTAAAGAATTTATGGTCTCAACACAAGCACAGCTTAGAAACTGAAATACCACTAATCCCATGCCTGAAACAAGAGCTCCTATGGTGGGCTCAGACGTGCCAGGCAAACCCAGGCTTGTCCTTCCACAACATTCAAGCAAGCCAAACCATCACAACGGACGCCTCAGACCTCGGTTGGGGGGCACACATGCTGGACAAGTGCATTCAAGGCTTATGGACTCCAGAACAACTACACCTGCACATAAATCAAACAGAAATGCTGGCAGTAAAACTAGCATTCCAGAATTTCAGACCATTCCTCAAAGAGGGCCAATTGATGATGAGGACAGACAACACCACAGTCATGTGGTACATCAACAAACAGGGAGGCACGCATTCATACCCCCTATGCCGAATGACTCTGGACCTGTGGAATATGGCTCTGAGCTACAACATTCAATTACAGGCAATATTTGTACCGGGAAAAGAAAACATCCTAGCAGACATGTTAAGCAGAACTACCTCGGATGCTCACGAATGGATGCTACACCCGGACATCTTCAAAGCCATCACAAAGAAATGGGGAATGCCACAAATAGACCTATTTGCATCCCCACTCAATCACCAGCTCAACAAATTCTGCACAAGGACATACCACCCTCTTGCTTGGAAGGTGGACTCTCTATCCTTCAATTGGAAAGGCCTGACAGCATATGCATTTCCACCCCTTCCTTTGATGCACAAGGTACTACTGAAAATCAAAGAGGAATGTCCAAGGATAATTCTGATAGCTCCAAATTGGCCAAGACAACATTGGTATCCATTACTGAGGAGCATGTCCCGGGGGGGAACGTGGACTCTACCCTGATTCCTTTGATGTTGACTCAGAGCAACTACAACATCTTGCATCCAAACCTGAAAACTCTGCAACTCACTGCCTGGAACATTACATAAGAGCATCCAACCCAGATTTATCCCAAAGGGTTAAAGACATTATCCTTGAGGCCTGCAGACCTTCTACTAGAAGGAACTATGCAGGAAAATGGAAAAGGTTTGTCATTTGGAGTACGGAAAGAGGGAAAGATGTGTCAAAGGTAGATATTGCCAACATCCTGGAGTATTTGGCAGAGCTCCTACATACTGGCCTGTCCTATTCCTCCATCAAGATACATGCATCAGCTATTTCTGCAGAATACAGCCTCGTTCCCCCTGTCTTCTCGCATCCTCTACTCAGGCAGTTCCTCAGAGGAATTAAGAATGTAAAACCTCCTAGGAAACCACCATTACCAGCATGGGACTTGAATTTTGTGCTAGAAAAATTGACACTCCCTCCATTCGAACCAGCAGCAACAGCAGATCTTCAACACCTATCCTGGAAAACTGCTTTCCTACTGGCAATTACTTCAGCAAGAAGGGTTTCGGAACTACAGGCTTTAATGGCAGTGCAACCCTTCCTAATCTTCCATCATAGAGTGTCCATGAGAACTAATCCTACATTTATGCCTAAGGTGGTATCCAGAGTGTCTCTAAACCAGGCAATCCACCTACCTACCTTCTTTCCCAATCCACAGAACAAAGGGGAAAGACTGCTGCATACCTTGGATGTACATAGACAGTTGCGCTACTACCTGGACAGAACCAAGGGCAATAGAAAAACTGACCAGCTCCTAGTAGCCTATGCAACAGGAAGGGAAGGAAAAGCAATTTCCAAACAGACAATCTCCAAGTGGATAGGAAATTGCATAAGATTCTGTTACTCCTATCATGGAAAGCAAATTCCACAGAACATAAGGCCTCATTCTACAAGGGCTACAGCCACTACCACAGCCTTCTTACGAGGAGTGGCTACCAAGGACATTATTGAGGCGGCTACTTGGACCTCCGTGCATACATTTGCCAAGCATTATAACTTACCTCTATACTCTAGATCCCGAGCAGGGTTTGCCACTGCTGTGTTGCAAGGGATCCTAACTACACCATAATTCTTATTCCTCCTCCCTAGTTTGGCTATGGTATTCTACCCATTTGTTAGGACTGCAGATGCATCCTTGAAGGACATAGTACAGTTTTGTACCTACCATAAATGTAGATGTCGAACAGGATAGCATCTGCAGTCAGGATTACCCACCCTCCTTCCCTCTGTGGTACTCCTAGGGTATTGCCCACCTAATAGCTAGCTGGGGGGGATCTCTTATGGTGTATTTGTTTGTATATATGTACATACATGTATATTTTTGTGTTTGCCTTCTACTTTTTGGGAAACATTGGCATTTACCCAAAAATTTAGCTATCCAAGAGGGCTACTGGCATCTGGGGCAAGAAACACTGAGGAAAATGGCGTCGGCTGATGCCTTTATACCCGAAGACCAGCAGAGATGACGTCGGGTGAAGTGCGACACCAGCCGAGGCCAGACCCAGACTTTGGAATCCGACCGAACGAAGGGCTGCCTGACGGCAGGACAACCCATTTGTTAGGACTGCAGATGCTATCCTGTTCGGACATCTACATTTATGGTAGGTACAAAACTGTACTTTATGGTGAGTACATAACTTAACTGTTTAAACAAGACAGAGCTCCAAACCTGGTAAAATGTAGAAGGCACTAACTTGAAGCTGTCTGGTATGAGGAAATCTATTACTCCAAATGTAAGAGTCTAGGCAGGAAGAGTTTTGTGGAGATAAACGGAAAGTTGCACAGAGTTAAAGCACTGGCCAAGGCAAGCAGTTGAGAGAGGCACACATCGCTGGTGTTTTCCTTTTCTCTAAAACAAGATAACCAACATTACTAAATAATTCAGAGTACTGTCATAACTTCTGCAGCAGTGCCAGTATTGTAAATGGAGGGAATGCACTCTTGTTTTATAGTTTACTGGTGTTGTCCATTTTGTGAATGATTAATTTAGCTAAATGTAAAGCGTGTACTGCATTTTATATAAATAAAACTAATACATTTAAAAACAAATAACAGTGTTTGTGGCATTAAAAGGTAGTGAAACATAAAATTAAAATGGGTAAAGATCATGATTTTTACATTTTTGTGTCGCAAGTAATAATATTTAGGTATTAGAAAAGGAGGTGTTGCAAATAAAACCGAGCATAAAGAAAACAATCAGATTCATAGTTCATAGGTTCATAGGTTAGTACTAAGCTAACTGCCCTTGCGAGCCATTTTAAGCCTAGCCAATTATCCCTTGTGAGACTCAAACCCTGCACCTTGTGTTTGTAAGGCAAACACCTTAACCATTAGGCATTGCAATGTTTAACCTGCAACCTCCTTTCCAGGACTGAATGAAAGCTGTAGTTTGAAACCAATCCTGAAAATGAGAGGTTTGTATCCTTGATCATATGAATTATTCTAATTTTCTAAACTGCGTTCTGTTTTTTTTTCTAAGTGAAAGCTTGTATTTTTTTTTCTTTAATAAGTTATCTGTTAAGGAGTGAAATTTTAATAAACTGCACTGTTCATTCTCAGCTTAACTGCTTAGTTCATTTAAGGATTGGAGCACAGCCTAGTGTTGCACAAGTGCAAGGCAGAGAAACTAATTCTGAATGATGTGCCAACTTCTCACAGAATGTATGCACACGTATATAAAAAGAATAGTATGACCTTGCAGCTCCCTGTAAATATTCCAAAACAGTAAAGTGGTCTTGAGGGGTACCTGAATGAGTCAGTTGGTTTTAGATATGTATCCTGTAGAAGGAGGGATGTGGTGAAGGCAAAGTGAAAGGTATTTAACACAGGCAAAGGATTTAAATGTGAAAATAAGCACTTTTCCGACTAAGACCAATGAGCTAATCCATTTTTCTGATACCCACATAATCTTCTTGTTGCTAGAATGCTCTGTATTGATAGGCAGGTATGTGACAATGTGAGGTATTGCCAGCTATGCCAGGAGAAGTAGGGCAGTGGTTGTGTAACATATGCTAGCACAGCTAGCTTGGAATTTGGTAAAGAATTATATGTCATTTGTATATCAAACTGATTTGTACTGATGCTTGTGTTAAAATTGTACCAACAGTGTGCCCTGCTGGACAGAAAAAGAAATGTGTGCATTATTGTAACTGTTTAAATGTATTTGTTTTAACAGAGGATACTGGAAGTGAAGAGGTTAATCTCAATCCACCTTAACCTTAATCCATGTTAACTTTGAAAATAATTTGAAATTAAATTATCTGACTTGGCCCATAAAGATTGCATCTTACAGTTCTCAATGCAGTCGGAGATAAAAAGTCTGTACTAGGATGCTTTCCGTATTGTCTTTGGGGTGAAACTAATTGGTACTGTGGAAGGGTGGAGGTGTGAAATTGTTTGACTTCCAGAAGCTGCAACGGACCAGAGCAAAACTGTGTGTGTGTATTCTCGACATGTGCTAAATCCTGGCAGTTTCTAGCAATGGGGGTATCATACGAACCAGATGCCAGATGTATGCAATTATTCTGTAATCTAGGACAAAAATGATGTTTAATACTAGATGAGACTGAAGTGTCATTGCAGCCTGTTTTTGGAACCTGACAGAAAAGGACCCCTCATCTACTTCATCTTGCCTTACTCTAGTAAGTGAACCAGGGAGCAGTAATTCTTTAGATCAGTCAGGAATATATAGTAAGATTAGTTAAATACTGTTTTCTGTATCTGTGTGAATTTATTTGTCCATGTTATTTTAATATGTCCTGGTATTTACTGTAAATAGATATTTAGTATTTTCATGTTCTTTTATTAAACATGTTTAAACTTTTCATTGTGACTGGTCCTTTTGAAAATATTTAATCTCTGAGAGTACTTGTATATATTTAGTGACATTTCTGGCCACTTCTGAAAGCCTTGCTGTTGGTCAAGCTGCCATTTGTATTAATTTTAATTTCACTCAGTATAAATGTGTACTCTTGCAAGAGCCTTACAGTAGTGGGCTTTGGAGTGTCTGGTGGCAGTGTAACTACTTTATAGTCTGGGCAGAAGGGGGCATAGCTAGAAAATCTGTGCCAGCCTTTTCCAGGTGTGTGTGTGTGTGTGTGTGTGTGTGTGTGTGTGTGTGTGTGTGTGTGTGTGTGTGTGTGTGAATATCAAATCTCAGAGTGGGTATGTCGGCTGTTTGGAGCAGGGACACAAAGCACTGGTTTCACAGAGAGGGTGCTGGAGAACTTGGCTTGGACACTCTGCTGAGGTCTCAACTCTGTAGGTGTACCAATGGTGAGTCTTATTGGGGACCTGGAGGGAGACAAGAAATCCAGACCCCAGACTGTGCATGTTCTCTGTGTGCTCTTAAGGAAAATTATGCTTGATGCAGAGAGTTGCATCTGGAAATATTGGGTGTATCCATGTTTGTACCAAGTGAACGTCCATCTCCAGTGCCAGTGATGAGGATTCAAGATTGTATGCATAGAGATTCAAGACTGTATGTGTGGAGATTCAGTAAGAAGTTGCAGGAATGCATATTTGGTTATTCATAAGAAAGTGCACAAAGCAGTGGAAGGTCAGATGGTTATACGATTAGCTTCCATGTGTTTGTAGGTTATGTTACCATTATTAGTATTTATCCAGCTGAAGTGAAAACTGATGAAATTTCTCTTTCCTGCCATTGCTTCAATGGTATTCCTTCCTTCCTATTACACATGTGTTATGGTAAAGTTTCAGTCTGGATTAAAATCTTCAAAAAAAACTATGTGTTGCCATAACTTGGTGCTTGAATATGTAGAAAGTCAAATGGAGTGGCGAAGTTATACCCTTTTCTAACCTTTAGTGTTGTAATCCATAATCAGAAAGAAAATGAAAAACTGGAAAATACTAAAGTGGTGTTTAATTTTGTTTTTATTTATGAATGTATGTATGTATTTGTGCTGCAAAAAATGCACATACAGAAGGCTATGCTCTTAACATGTACTGTTTCTTTAAGATCCTCCCCACTTGCCACACATACACAAGCCCTCTCTGAACAGGCAGTGCTTTCAGGCAGTTGACTTCCTGTACTGCGTTCAGCTCTGTCCGCTGATGTAGTCCAGCTTTCTCTCTGTATAACACCAGGACATCAGGAAGTCGTTTAAAACTTGCAACCTGAAGAACGCCATCACAACACATACAGGTGCTGATAAGGGCTTTCTAAAAAAACTACTTTCGTTATGTTTAGTTGGAAAATTAAAATGCCTTTGCTTTTGAAGGGCCTTGCATAGCTGGTTTTTCACTTTTGAAAGAAAGGACTCCATGATGAGGGGAGAGAAAGAAAAAGACACATAGATTGTTCAAATGTTTGCATAGTATTAGAAGTGAACTGCTTTGTCTCCTTCTGCCGCTGCTTTCTTTACATTTGGAACAACATGCATAATCTTGGTAGGATGCACAGTAACTTAAATGTGTTTATTCATACGTCAGAGTTTAATTACAGTTCAGTGTGCTGTTCCTTTTGTCTGCAATTGTCTGTCTTGGTTGGGTCAATGTGTTTAACTGTAAAAAAAAAAAAAAAAAAAAAAAAATGCCTGAAGTGTGTTTTATGAAACCCATATGAATAGACATTTTGCTACAGCATTGCAGTTCGAGCCTGCATTTTAAGTGTTTAGTGAAACTCTATTAGCTAGTGCAATTTTACATTGAACTGGTAACTTTTATACACAGGTTTCGTTGAAGCATTTTTGTTACAGTTTGCACAGTATTCATTGTGTACAGATATTCAGTAGTCAGGGGTATAATTTGGAGAAAAGTTGAAAGACAGGGAGGGCTGTATACTCTGTACATTTTTGAAATGGGGGGGGGGGGCAGTCCTGAAGGCAAGACACATGTAACATTGCGCTAATAGTATCAGCTGGGCCGTGTGAGAAAAAGCATGAGACAAATGGAATTAGTTTTATGGGTCAGTTTAATTTCCACTAGAACTAAAAAAGTGGGGGCTTGTAAAAGTAGATAAAAGTGTTGTTTATGTATTGCAATATGATGTTTTTTCATACTTTAAACAGAATGTGCTGTTAAAGCAGGGAAGAAGCAAAGTCTGCTTACAGCAGAGCCAAGGGTGCAGTATCCAAGTCCAGATGAACAAGTTTCTAGGTTTACCATAGAGGATTAACACTGTTAGCTTCCAACAGGCTTCTTGTAGCCCTAGGTTTAATTTCCTTAAACTTCATTTGCATGTTTTGTAATCCCGAGCAGGTAACTTAACCATACAATGCTTCCAGGTCACCCTTGAAAAGAGGCAGCTGTGTTTAGTGGGTTTACTCAGGTAGCAATTAAAATAAGTTGCAACTTCTTGTGTGTAATTTCAAAAGTGATTTTCTTGGCTTCATATACTTTATTGTAAAGCCAGAAGACGTTTTTCACTCACTGATTTTCCATTGTTCTGCTCATCACTGGGATTTAGTGGGTGTCTAGCACTGCTAGGTAGCAGTGTCCCATTTCTAAAATTACATTTAAAATTTACGGTTTTAGAACTATGTTCTTCTGTCATTACTATACCTCTTAACTGCTATGATTTATGCAAAGAGCTGTGATTTTAGCCCTCAGATTTACCCTTGCACCTCCTACATTTACTGATGTTCCTCATAAAGTCATGCCTGTTCATGGGTACATACTTTAAGAATTGTTGTATAGGCTTCATTTATTTATTTAACATTTATTAACTCTGTAGTGCCCAGTAAATAAAGACCATTTGTAGCAAAAAATACGAAAGTGCTCATCTTTCTGTCTCTCTGCTATGACTTTTTAAAGACAAGTGCTATGATTTTAATGCCCAGAGGTTGAGTGGTACATTACCTTTGTTGCAGGCTGTTTGTTTTTCTGATCTAGGATTGCTTCCCTCTTTTTCCTGCCTCTTGTCAGATGAGTCCACAGTCATTTCACCTTCTGCTTTACTTCTTAGTTCAATCTGTCATGACCATATACTAATTTACTCATAACAAGGTTATGTGGTCTGTGTTGTACCCTTGATGAATGTGGGCTCTTTCTCAGAGAGCAGAAGCAGTCCATCTTTTTTTAAAATATACCAAAGACCACAGCAGCTACAGTTTTCATTTGTGATTAAAGAAAATTACATTGTTAAATTTTTAGTAGCAAGTTCCACTGAGTCAAAATCTTTTTTTTTCTTTTGAGAATACAAGGAGTGAGGTTATTTTTTTCTAATTTAAGAGGAGACAAATAGGTCATCTTCCATTATGTGTGGAAGAAAGCGAATTTACTGAGGATTGGAATCACCAAACTGCATTCACAGAAAGCATCTTGCCAAAAACACTTTAAATGCAAGCCCCCTGCATCTCCACACCCCTGAACTTTATATACAAGTCTGAGGTTGCACTTGCAATGGTGGAACTCCGTCTGTGAGTTAAATCCTGGGCAGGTGAAGCTTCATTGACCAGTAGGGTAACTTATAGAGCATTAGGTAATGCACTATTTGCACGCAACACACATGTAATAGCTGTAAATTTGACAAAAAAACAGCACTCTTGTAGTAGTTATGCCCTGTAAGGCAGTAGGGCAGGGATGCAGTATTACTGATTGTGTGGAGAAAGCAGCATGGAGGATGGATGCTACATAGTTTTAACTTTGCTGTTCGTGTACAGGGAGAGCAAACATCAAAGCCTAACTCCATACTAATTTCATGAACTCTGAATCAAACTCTGGTTTGGGAATTAGTCTTTTCCCTTCATGGTATTAGAAACCCAAACTATATGGAAAGATTAAAATAGGAGAGAATAGTGAAAACTGTATGGGAAAGATTTGCAAAGTTAGGGACTGAGGAGTGTGCCGGGGGGGGGGCGGGGGCAAGAATTTAGGGACAAGAAAAAGGTAAGATTGGAGAGAGTAGATGGGATGAGGAGCAGTAAATCAATTCAGTAAATTGCAAGAAAAGATGATCAGGAACTGTGATGCATTAGTTATGAGAACTTGGTTTAACATGAAAGTATTTCTGAAGTTTGGGTTGTAAATATTGATCTAAACTCTGACATTTATGCATTTCTGATGGTAGGGTGTTCCTCATTTTGGTTGTAGCCATCTGGAAAGACTTCGGTGACAAGTTTTCTTGTTAGGGCTTCTGATCAGATGCTTTCTCAATCTGAAAGGTTTCTGTTGTTTGATATCACAAGGATGTTAACTGGGTTGTACAGTACCAGCAAATGTAGATGCAGTTTACACAGAGTGAACAGAAGAAGAAAAAATGAAATGCTTAGTTGCGATGATCTACTAGTTTCTACAGTGAAATTATAATGTCCCTGCTATGTGACATATAAGAATAAATCTCTGACTGTGGCCTAGATTATCCAAGACTGAACAGGAGCTTGGACACTGAAAAAGCAAGGCAGGGTGTTTGAGAGTGAGTAGCTGATGCCTCTTCACCCATCCTGGGTTGAGGAGAGTGTGGCATGCTGGAGGAGCACCTCTGACGCATATTCCAGTGTAATCCTGGAGCTTTGATGAAAAGGATTAATGCCAAGATAGGTGGGTGGCTGTTGGGGGGGTAATACCATATAGGCATGGGCAACTTCTTTGTGGCACCACTGCATGTCCACCTGGATTACATAGCCTAGCTTGTCAGGGATCATTAGAGCATGCATTAATTTAAAAAAAAATAAAGAAAAAATAAATAAATAAAAAGCCCTTTTCTGTCCTTAAGTATGCAGTATATATGATGTTAATGTGACCTGGCTCTTCTCTACTTCCCATTGTTACAGTCTCCAAGATACCTTTTCACCCTGTCACGCTATCCTTGGGACTAGGGACTTCACAGGGGGTGGATCATGCCAGATGTGGAGGCTGGTGAAGCAGGAAGGGAACCTTGCATCTGATAGTAAAGCTGCAACATTAGGGGACAAAAAATAAGGTTAAAAAAATGATGGCAGCTTGGTGTTCAACATGGAGTTCTGAAAGTCGTAAGAGCTTCCAATGACTATATGACACTGCTTTAATTTGTGATTTGTAATTGCCTAGGTGAGAAAGTCTACTTATCTGTTACATAAAATCAGAGTAGAGAGGATGCTACTGTCTTGTAGGTGGTACACATAACATCATGACGCAAATGATGGATAATCTTAGAAGGAGTCACTAAAGAAATCTGTGGTTTGCAGGTATGGCTTACAAGGCAGCAGTAGGCCTTTTTGTAGGTGAAGACGGATGTAAGAAAAGAAATTGCAGTCCCAGGATGAACTTATTGCAAATGTGGAAGGGGATCTTGCGTTGTTGTATATTAAAGGAGATGACTTGGCAAGCAAAGGGAGATTACAGACAAGTCTTTATACCTATGTTCATACAAAGATTATTATTAACCATAAATGTTCCCATGAATATTGACTGTGCAGTACACATAATTCAGAATGGGGAGGAATAGCTAGAGACTGGCCTTTTTTTTTTTTTTTTTGCTGCAAGTATAAGCTGAGCTCTGTTATGAATATATGTTGTTGGGTTTGGCCCGAGAGCTCCAACTTGCACAAATCTTCGGTTAACTCTCATTGGGGGAAGTCATTTTCATTGGTTACTGTTTTTACTGTCTTGTTAAGTGAATTGATTCCTAAGGAAGCCTTTTTTCTTACTTCTTGAGCATATTTGTGGCTGGCCTGAAAAGCCTTTGTGGTTGTTGGCATCAAATCAAATTCCATACAAAAGTTTGCATTTTAAATGCTATTTTGCATAGAAGAGTGACACCATGGTGGATTGTCAGATTTGTGAAAATTTCACTAGAAAACCTGTAGAAGCAAAAGAGGCCCGTTTGCATGTCTGTTTTTTGCAGTAAAAGCTAGAGGGTCTAATGCACCCTTCAGAGTTAGAGCACTCATCAGCTGACAGGGAAGAGCATTTACCTCGCAAAAAGACATAAACAAGGAACCTGGGCACTGACAGTTTTTCAAGGGGGGAAAATATTTTGAAGAAGGAAGAGACTAAGGAATAGAAAGAAGACTGTGCCTTTGATATCTAGTAGACGTGAATATGCAGAATCCAGACGGGCAGTTTCCCAGCCTTCAATATTGGTATCTGGTTTTGGTATTTCTGTGTCTGATCCCTCAGTAGGTGTATACATTGCAACTTTCAGCACATCTTCTGGGCCCACTTTCCACATTTTTAGGTTTAGTGAAAGTACAGTTGTGTAAGCTGAATTTGCCATAACAGTAGATGTTTTGAGTGATCACCGCTGCAGTAGTGTTAAATTTAAAAATTTCACCAAAGTGCAGCCTACTAAGCAATGGCATGAAAAGTTTCAAACCCCCTGCTAATGCAGCCAGCATTGATTCCTATGCAGAGGAGTACACAAATGCTCTGTGCAACCACTTAACAACTGTGTAGACTCTACTGAATCTGACCAGATCAAAACCAGGTCCTCCTGAAAAAAACAAGCCACTCTGGTGGACCCCAAATATAAATAAGTTATATAACAGAGTGAAGAAACTGTTATCTAAGCACAAGAGGGAACTTGCTCAGCAGAAGAAAAATACCCTTCACAGCTTGAACAAGCAAATCCGATATCTTATAAAGTCCTCTAAAACTAGTAATGAGACTAAATTAGCATCCCTAGCTAAGGATAAGTCATAAGGCATTCTTTAGCTACAGCTGAAATCTAAAAGGGAATGCTCAGCTATGTGCCGACCTTGTAGTGAATGGTACCACTCATGAACCCGAGGAAATTGCCAACCTGCTAGCTGACAGATTTGGCACAGACTACACCCCCCCCTTCCCCACCAGCTATACACCAAAGCATACCTGACACCAATCCTTTACCTAGTATCTCCAAAGAGCAAGTCTTATCCATGCTCTCCAAGGCCAAAAACACGGCCCCTATGGGATTACATAACATCCTAGGCTACTTACTAAACAATCTAAAACAAGACCTGGCAGAACCACTTGGCACTCATTTTAACCACAACCTGAGCTCTGGCTTTGTTTCAGTAGTGTGGAGAACAGTAACAGTAATCTCATTGCACAAAGGGGGTACATCAACTGACCCTGGGAACTATAGACCTACAAGCCTAACCAGCCTCATCTGCAAGGCCATGGAAAAGAATCATCATGTGCCTTATCAGCAAGGATACAGGCAACCTCGAGGCTCTTGACCCGATTCAGTTTGGTTTTTATGGTAGATCATGCTTATTAAACATGGTGGACTTATTTGAGAAGGTCACCAAAGCAGTGGATGAAGGCAAAACTGTACATATTGCCTATCTTGACTTTGCCAAGACTTTCGATACAACCCCCCCCCCCCCCCCCCACTCAGGTGTCATTGAGAAACTCTCCCAACTATGGATTAACTCATACATCAATAGATGGGTAGCCAACTGTGTCTCACTGACAGAATGCATACTGTCAAAGTTGGGGAGTCCACCTCTTCCAGTATACCAGTTACCAGTGGTATACCACAAGGATCTGTGCTAGGTCTTCTACTGTTTGGAATCTCTTTCTCGGAAATCTAGGCGAAATAGATAATCTATAGCTTACAAAATTTGCTGATTGCAAACTGGGTGCAGTTTTGAGTCCCCCAGTGGTAGCATATTACAAACTGGGCTAACACCGGCAAATGGTTGGTGCCAAAGCCACGAATTAAAATTAAATGCAAAGAAGTGCTTTATAATCCCCTGTGACAAAGAGGAAGTCTGTGCAAATTACAATATTGACAGCATCCCCTAACCTCAAACCCAGTGGTGTGAGATGGGAACACAGGTTGACTGCAACCTAAACTTTGATTACCATGTGTCCACAGTGATAAGGAAAGCATTCTACATTGCACATGTCATAAGGTAAGGAAAGCATTCTACATTGCACATGTCATAAGGGCATCTCATCTAAGACTAAGGGTGTTATAACTCCTCTCTACTCAACCCTTATCAGACCACTAATAGCTGATTGCTCCCTTTTGCATGTACCTCACCAGGCACCTACAGCAGCTGGAGAGACCACAGAAGTTTCTCTAAGAAAGTTCAAGGCCTCCAAAACGTGATTTGCATGGAAAGACTGAAAGCTGGGTCACTGTACTATCCCACAGGTTACTGAGCGGCAACCTGTGGGTGGCCTTAAAGAGCAGTCTGTGATCCTGCCCTAATGGAAATGCTGCACATCCACAAATCAAATACAGCAAGAGTCACTCGCTCCAAGTATCTCAACCTAGCATGCGGCATCAACAGAACATGCTGGAGAGACAGATATGTCTCCTACAGTTTGCCGCTCCTCTGGAATAAACTCCCAGTTGACATGAAGCAGAACTGCTCAATGACCTTGTTCAGGATCAACCTAGATAACTGGATGGAAGACTGCAAATTCACTCCTGGGGTGGCACCTATGTCCCTCATGGACAAGGGCAGTTGGTGCTGATCATAGTTTTTATTTGCAGGGCAAGTCTATCTAACCATCATCAGTTAGGGAACACAAGTAAAAGCAGCTTGAGATGAGCTAAGACAAGTTTGGGTGCAAAGCCATTGAGAGCTTTCCTGCCAGCAGAGAGAGGGAGGCTGAGCCCTGGAAGGATAAGGCTGGGAATAACAAAAAAAAAATAAATGTCCACACCCTGGCATAAAAAAAACACACCAGAAAACAAGAGGGTTGGAGGGAGGGAGCAGCTACTGCAGCAGTGATTATCTCTACTGTTATGGTAAATTCAGTTTCCATAACTGTACCATGATGTGAAATTGTTCAATCTCGCCGTTTGTTCTTACACACGGGTTCGGAGCCGATCCTCGGCTCCGAGTCGGCCGCATCACCAGCTCAGGATCTTTGAGAAAGCTCGAGGCACAGTAATATCCCATGATCCTCAGGTGCTAACCCTCAGATCTAGTTTGCTGCTAGCAGCAGATCACATCGAGAGGCTCGGGCCAGTAGAATTTTTTCTATATATTTCTTGCTATTTACTTCTAAATTTTTACATTTTATACTCTTCTTTATAGTGTTTGATAGGTTTATTATTTAGTTGTTGTTTAAGGTTAGTTTAGTTAGGTTGTTACTTCAAAATTCTTAGTAAGGGCCTTAGGCTGTTAAATATATATATATATACAGTTTTTTCCCTTTAACCTTTTCTATTTTTCATAGATATATATATATATATATATATATATATATATATATATATATATATATATATATATATATATATATATATATCATAGTGTGCTGTGTGAGTGTTTTACAGTTTAGATATATATTACATTTAAAATATATTATAGAAAATTTTTCTTAAGAGTGGTGTACTTTTTCTTGGATTTTCTTTTTCCTTACTGTAAAAATGTCAGAAAAGACTAAAAGTGGTTTTAAAAGGTGTCAGTGTGGACAGAAGATGTCCATTACTGACAACCACTCATCCTGCGCCTACTGTCTTGGCCCTCTCCACTTGCAGGAAGACTGTTCCATCTGTCATTCCTTTAGTGGGAGGGTCATGCTGGAACGACGCAGGAAGTTGGTTGACAGAGGGTTGCTTAAACCCGAGTTTCAGGAGGCCCTGGACAAGGCTGAACAGGTTTCAAAGTCTTCGAAGGGGTCGAAGTCTTCAAGAGTGTCGGAGCCTAAGTCATCGGCTCCGAGCACCTCTTTTCAGATTCGGACACCAGCTCCTATGACTTCGGTGCCGGGTGTCGAGACTTTATCTCTGCACGAGGCTCAGGTCTTGGAGCCGGTATCAGAGGTACCACCTTCGGCTATCCTTCGCTCGGTGACGGCTTCGATCCCTTCGACTCGTTTTTCGAGGCCACTTTCCGACTCCGATGTGGACCGAGTGGTACAGAAGCTTATGGAGAACTCGGCTTTGTCCAAATTAATTGAGGTTTCGTCCCAGCTGGTTTCGAAACTCGAAGCTATTCCAGTTCCCTCAACACTTCCTCCTCCGAGACCCGTTGAGTCATCAGTGTTAGGAGTCGAAGAACCAATGATTGTAGAGCCCTCGGTGCCAAAGCCTCCAGTAGTGCTATCGGCTCCGTTGACCTCGACTCCTTCGGAACCAGCCGGAGAGTCTTAGAGCCGAAGATCTTTCCTGGGTTCCGGGGGGAATAGTCGAACCGAGATATCGGTTCTGACTCTTCCCCTTGGTGCCTCGGCTCAGATCAGTTCGGATCCATCCTCAGTGTCGGAGCCCGTGGTTCTGATTCCGGAGAAATGACCCCCTTCTTCGGATCGGGTCAGATCTTCGGGTCGGGGCACCGGTGCCTTTGACATCATGAGGAAGGTCTTGTCTGATCAGACACATACTTCATCGGTATCTTCATCTCCTTCCCCAAAAGGTCCGCATTCTGCTTCTGTGCCTTCGGTACCTACCAAGCGTCGAGACCCAATGTCTCAGAAGTCCCCACAGGGCGACTCTGGTTCCTCAGATGCATCCCCAGAAGCTCCCGCTGAGGATGTTCCGAGTTAACGACTGTGCAAGAGGAGGCACATAGATTCCCCTCAGGAATCTCTCACGTCTGATACTGATTTAGATGAAACAGAAGGGTCCCCACGGTCCACCTCTGAGGATGTCTCGTTTGCAGACATTTTGGAAATCCTGAAGCAAAGAGGGGACTGGCAAACCCTTACTCCTTCTGTGGATGAATCGGTCTTACTGAAGGCATTTGGGGCTCAACCTTCTACCTCCTGGGTGACTCCACCCTTTGACGATCTCATGGATCTTATAGCTCGGAGGGCTTGGGAAACACCTGATACAGTGGAAACCAGTCCCCCGTAAATCAAACAAATACATGACTGCTCCCCAAGATAAATCTGATCTTACAAAAGGAGTTCCCGTAGATACTATGGTGGTGGTGGCGGCCACTAAGAAAGAGATGTCTGAATCCTCTTCCTCTGTCCATCCTCCTAATAAGGATTCTAGGACAATGGACAGATATGGGAAGCACATATTTAGTTCGACTTTTTCCATCCGATCGCTCAACTACCTTACGCATTTCACGTGTTTACAGAGAGATCTCATTAAGGAACTAGGAGATGCTCTCCAGGGACACACAGATGCTGCTGTCGCTGAGAAAGTGACAGCGCAACTTAACACCCTAAATTCCATAGTCAACTCATCCATGAGGCTGATTTCATACGCAGCCGAAGGGTCGAGTAGAGCAGCAGCTTCAGCGATCGCCCTGAGAAGACAATCCTGGTTGCGCTTATGCTCCTTTGCTGAAGCCTTTAAGTCTTCCTTTGCCAACGCCCCCTTCGATGGTGCCTCCTTGTTTGGGCCCAAAGTAAAGCACACTCTCACGAGGTGTGAACAAGAAGGGAAGACCCTGTCTGCCGTAGGGGGTCCGTTTTTCCATTCCATCTAGACCCTACCCTAAAGGGCAACGAGGAGGAAAAATGTGGTTCCGAAAGACTCTGGGATCTTTTCAGCACACCCAAAGTGATGCCCCCTCCAGAGGCAGAGGAGGGGGAAGAAACGGAAGATGCCGCCCAGCCGGCAGAGGGGGTCCGCAAAATCAGGGCGACAGAGACCTTCTCTGGAAAGCCCTTTCAGCACTCCTGAGTGCAGGCCTGGCTGTCCTACTCTGGAGGCAGTCGGGGGTCGCTTGGCTTTATACCCAGAGGCCTGGCTAAATCTTACATCAGATTACTGGGTAAAAAGCATAGTTACCAGAGGCTACAACATCCCCTTCATAAAAATGCCACCCAACTCCAAAAAACTCCGAGACGTTCCACCCAGTCTGCGAGACCAAGCAACCATAGAGATAGGAAGGTTGCTCGAAAACAGAGTCATCCAACCAGTCCCAGCGGACCAAATAGGATCCGGAACTTACTTGAGGTTCTTTTTAGTTCCAAAGAAAACAGGGGACTGGAGGCCAATTTTAGACCTCAGCAAGTTAAATACCTTTGTGAAAAAGGAAAAGTTCCGGATGGTCACGCTTCAGTCAATCCTCCCTTTTCTGCAGAAGGGCGACTGGATGTGCTCTATAGATCTCAAAGACACATACTACCATATCAAGATGGCCAGGGCATCCAGAGATTACTTGCACTTCCGGCTGGGAGTCAGTCATTTCCAGTTTCGCACTCTGCCCTTTGGTCTCACCTCAGCCCCCAGGGTGTTCACCAAATGCATGGCAGTAGTAGCGTCTCACTTGAGACGAAACAGATTCTGGGTGTTTCCTTATCTAGACGACTGGCTCCTATCCACCACCACCGAGTATCGTCTTCTACAAGCCAGGGACTACACAATCAGTCTTTGCTCTTCACTAGGCATAACGGTGAATTTTGGAAAATCTGTGTTATCGCCGTCACAGCATATCTTATTTATAGGAGCACAGCTAGACACTTCCCTGGCTCAAGTTACTCTCCCCCCACCAAGAATATCAGACCTCAGGCGTCAAATTTCGCTCCTTCTTCACAACAAGAGAGTCCCTGCACGACAAATATTAAGAGTGCTAGGCTTAATGGCAGCCTCTCTTCTTGTAGTTCCTTTAGGCAGGATGCACATGAGGATTCTTCATGGATGCTATTCGCCCAGTGGTCGTATCTACAACTTCCACTGTCTCACGAAAGCTTGATCACAAATTCTTGCAAGAAGGATCTCTTGTGGTGGATACACAGTCAAGAGCTAACACTAGGACGACCGTTTGTCTTACCCAGTCCGGTAGCAACTCTAACCACGGACTCTTCCCTGATAGGGTGGGGGGGATTCTTTCAGGGACAAACAGTCCAAGGTCAATGGTCCAACTTGGAGTACAATCTGCACATCAGTGTTCTAGAGCTGAGGGCAGTGTTTCTAGTGTTGCAACACTTTCACAAGTCCTTACCTCGGGGAACAGTGACAGTTCAGACAGACAACATGTCAGTGGTCTGGTACATAAACAAGCAAGGGGGAACCAGATCTTACCCGTTATGCAGAGAGGCCCTCAGAATTTGGCAATGGGCAAAGTCCACTGGACGCTTTCTGATAGCAACGCACATCCCGGGGACTTCCAACGTAATTGCGGACAGGTTGAGCAGAGCCATCCTGTTCCCTCACGAGTGGTCCCTCAAACCTCAAGTGGCGGAAGAGATCTTTCGCAGATGGGGCCAGCCTTGCTGCGACCTGTTTGCATCCCCATTGAATGCCAAATGCAGAAGCTACTTTGCCCTGTTACCCCCTCCAGGGGGTGTCCCCAGGGACGCACTGGTATACGATTGGCCCCCGGGTTTCCTTTATGCTTTTCCTCCTGTTCCACTAATTCCCAGGTTTTTGCAGAAAGCCAAACGTCTGGACAGGACCATAATACTGATAGCCCCATTCTGGCCTCGACAAATCTGGTTTCCCTTCCTTCAATCTCATCAAGTGGAGGAACCATGGATACTGGACCCGGAGCCAGAGCTGTTGACACATTCGTCGGGAGTTCCTCACACCTTCCTCAAGTCCCTCAAACTGACAGCTTGGCTGCTCCACTTCCCATCTTAGCCAGGTCGGACTTACTATCCCCTGCAGTACAACAAATTATTGTATCTTCTCACAAACCATCTACAAGGAAATTGTACATCAGCAAATGGAACCGTTTTGCACACTGGCCCTCCAAACAAGGTATAGATCCATTCGGGGCTCCAGTACACAAGATACTAGATTTCCTCACCACACTTTTTCAAGAAGGAGCATCAACATATACTATAAGGGTTCAACTGGCCGCTATATCCAATTTTCATATTGGCTGTGAGGATGGTTCTCTTATGTCCCACAGGCTTTGTAAAGCCTTCATGAAAGGTACCTTTCACCTCCGTCCCCCCTTTCGTAATCCAATAGCCCCTTGGAATCTTAATCTCATGCTGTCACAACTCATGTTGCCCCCATTTGAACCAGCACCCACAACTCCGTTAAAATTTATTTCGTGGAAAACACTTTTTCTGGTTGCCATCACTTCCGCCAGGAGAGTTTGAGTTACAGGCTCTATCTATCCAACCCCTGTACATGATTTTTCATCCAGATAGGGTAACCTTGCGCACCAATCTGTCCTTCCTTCCGAAGGTTTGTTCGATTCAGAACATCAATCAATCTATTGAACTACCTACCTTCTTTAAAAATCATTCCAATAAGCTAGAATACACATTGCACAAGTTGGACATTCACAGACAACTAAGATTTTACTTGCATAGGACAAAAGAGTACAGAAAGTCAGATCAACTATTTGTCTCATATGCTGACCAAAGAAAAGGACAGGCAGTAACGAAGGTTACCTTATCCAAATGGCTCTCAGATTGCATAAATTTGGTATATGCTGAATCGAAACAGCAACTCCCTTTCAAACCCAGAGCTCATTCTACAAGGGCGATTGCTACCTCTTCAGCCCATACCTCTCGTTTGCCTTTAGATACCATTTGTGCAGCGGCAACTTGGGCAAAACCACATACTTTTATCGCCCACTATAAGCTAGACAAGAGCTCCAGGGACAGGGCGACATTTGGTTCCACTGTACTCAGGAATGTTCTCCCTTGAGCTACCCGGGAAAAAGGAGCTAGGGACGCTACAGTTTCACATTAAGAAGTTATGTCTTACCATAACGATCCATGTGAATTGTTCATCTGGCCTTTGTTCTTACATTCCCCCCCCCTCCATCCCCCGTCCTGCAGTCTGGGAGAACGGTATTCAACTAGATTCCTTTTCAGCCTTTTCTAGATATGGCGGGCAAGTCATTGTGCTTTAGTAATGGCATCTTTTCTCCTCTACTTGACAGTAGGGTTCCAGACACTGTGTAGTATCTGTTTATAAGTGTTCTAGACACAGTTCTAATGGGGATTCTTCTGGTATAGCAAACTATATCTGAGGGTTAGCACCTGAGGATCATGGGATATTACTGTGCCTTGTGCTTTCTCGAAGATGCTGAGCTGGTGATGCGGCCGACTCGGAGCCGAGGATCGGCTCCGAACCCGTGTGTAAGAACAAAGGCGAGATGAACAATTCACATGGAACGTTATTGTAAGACATAACTTCTTATTCTTCATATTTATCACTGCTGCAGTAGCCTTAGCTATATAGGTAGGTAGCTATATTTATTTAAGAGGAGGAAGGGGAAGGGTCCAGGAGCCCCTGGAAAATTGTCTTAGCAAAACTTGATGTAGACCTAGAGAAGAATAAAGCTTACAGTGCTTTGTAAAAGTATGTACAGAGGACCAAGTAGCAGCTTCTAGAGTACTTCTAGAATCCATCCCTTTAAGCCATAGATGAAGCCATGGCCCCAATAGAATGGACCTTGACCCTGCTTGGAATAGATTTGTCATATGTACCTCATACATATGACAAAGTACCTCACCAAGAGGATCACTGGCCTCAAACAGATGCCCTATGCAGCTCGACTGAAGAATCTCTAGTTGTACTCTGTTGCATACTGCCTACTCAGAGGTGATCTCTGCCTGACATACAAGGCCATGTCCAACCCAGAATTGATGGACATGCTCCATCTAAAGAAAACCTTATCCTCTCGAACCACACACTCTAGGGATCTAAACCTCACCACAACAATAAATAGGATGTGCTGGAGGGATAGATTCCTGTCCCAGAGACTTCCCATGCTTTGGAACAAGATTCCAATCTACATTAGGCAGAGCTCCTCGCTAACACTCTTCAAAAGAAACCTTGACGTGTGGATGTGAAACAGAAAGTTTACCCCGGGGATCACTTCAGTGGCTCTGCTGGACAGAGGCAGAGGGAACTAATCTAAGGGGGCGGCGAAAGCCAACACATTCTGGCTATGCTTATAAATGCCTTCAGGCAGATAGGTTCATAGGTAGGTACTAGGCTATGTATAATAAAAGGTAATAATCATAGACAACCATTTGAAAATAGTCTGTTGTGACAGGTTGCCGCTTCTTCTTACCTTCATAAGAAGTGAACAGTTGATCCGAAGATCTGAAAGATTCAGCTCTGTTTTCCATATTGAGAATCTCAAGTCAGCCAGATTAGCTGGTTCAAATGGAGCAAATCTTGGCTTCTGTAACATGAAATTAAGATCTTGAGGGGAGACCACTGGTTTACTTTGAAGCTTCTTATACAAAATCCCTTTCAAGAACATTTTGGCGTAAGACTGCCTTAAAAGAGGAGGATCCATGGGCAGACATGCTGAATTGGCCAATAAATGAATCTTGATAGAGGAATAGGAAAGACCATAGGGTAAACCAAAGAAATTGCCCAGTCCAGGAGATTCTGGACAGCTCAAAATACATTTAATAGCAGGCAACACAGTAAAGTAAAGACCATAAAACGCTGACAAACACTTGCAAGCGTTTTTCATCACTCATTACATGACTTCATCAGATGCGGAATGAACGAGCTAGGTGACTTTCTCGTTTCAGGAAGCGTTACCACGTTACCTTGGAAACCACTTGTGACCATCGGATAGTAACTCGCACAAATATTGTAAAACCAGAGAACAACTTGCCCTGAATGTGTGCTGGTTATAATTGCTGGCACCAACTAGAAAATCTTTTCCATTTGGTAATGTATTATTTTGTAGTAGCAGGCTTTCCTGCCTCCTTTAGTACCTGCTGCACATCTTCAGAAAACAGGTTCCTAAAGGAAATTAAAACCATGTCATTCAGGCAGTCAGTTGATGTCAGGGTGTATTTAACAGCCGTGTTCATGTGCGAGTATATCCATTATGTGAGGAAGCTTATGGCAATTGCCCCTGGCCATTTCCAAATGGAGGGAGAATCATGGTTGCCTGGGCCAGAAGGGAGTCACCACAATAATCTTTGGGGGATTCCTTCTGAAACTTCAGAAGTACCATGGATATTATTAGAAAGGCATGTAGGAACATTTCTGCCTAAAGCAAGGTATCTGTCTTCCAGGCCTTCATGCATGGAGTCCTAGAACAGAATTTTGCCAGTTGATTGTTTAGAGAGGAGGCAAAGAGGTGTTCTTGAGGAACTCCTCACAGATGGATTAAATCTTGGAAAATCTCCTGATCTAGTTTCCATTCGTGAGAGTCTGCTGTGGTCCTGCTCAGTCTGTCTGCCACACAAATTTGCTGTGATGGAAAGTAGGATGCCTGTAGAGTGAGAATGAGCTCTGAAGCTACATCCTAAGCAAACGCTGTTAGTCTGCAAAGGTGATAAGACCTGGTTCCTCCTTACTTGTTGATGTATCACATGACAGTGGTATTGTCTGCAACCACTTCAAAAGGTCCAGGGGACCAAAGATGATTCAAAGAGTTGATTGCCTTGAGCAGGGCAAACCTCTCCTTGATATCTATGTGCTTGTATCTGTCCTTGGTGTCCCACAACCACCTGGAACTTTTATTTCTCCTGAAACTGCTCCCCCCAGCAAATTCTGAAGCCTCTGTGGTGACTGACTGACTGTTTTGGAGCAGGGATGGAGAAGGGGGGGACCTGGATTTAAGGTTCTCTGTTGTCTCCACCAAAACATTTCTCTTCTGACACAGGATCTGAAAAGATAAAGCATGTTGATCTTGGGACAGAAAGATTTCAGATACCACTGTTTCTTTCTCATGTGGAGTCTTGCCAGGGGGTATTTTGAGAATCTGATGCTATGAGAACCAAAATCCTGAGGTATTTCCTCACAGTGACCACAGTCAGAGTGGAAAACCTTAGAAATCTGTATAAAGATTTTTTTTTTCCCTGTGGAAGAAAATCTCTTTGAACTGAGGTGCCTAGTTGACATCCCAGGAA
Organism: Protopterus annectens; assembly: GCF_019279795.1. Lineage (NCBI taxonomy): Eukaryota > Metazoa > Chordata > Ceratodontiformes > Protopteridae > Protopterus > Protopterus annectens. The sequence goes on from NC_056749.1 coordinate 387,655,805, forward strand.
TGCAGTCTTGTGTGAGGAAGTCAATCCTGTCTTGCGCCAGAGACCTCTTACCGAAGAGGTAGACTCCTGACATTTTGGAAAGACTCAAAGATAAGCAAGTCCTCTAAATATGGAAAAAAATGTGCATGTCCTATAGCCTGAGGTGAGGTATAATTTCAGCTAGACACCTTGTGAACACTGTCGGTGCAGTGGATAGTGCAACGGGTAAGGCAGAGAACAGATAATGTGATCTTGATGTACAAAACTTTAAATGCCTGAGGTCTTTATGAATAGGGATGTGATGAGAAGCATATTTTAGGTTTACTGTTACCAGGAAACTTGAAAGAGGAAGAAGAGTATCCGACTGTAAAGTAATGACATTTTGAATTTGGGCACTATCACAAACAGGTTTAGGAAAGATCCAGAGCTGGTCTCCATTTTCTTTGTTTGGCAGTAGGAAAACCCTTTCCCCCACCTGGGAAGGAGGAACTGGCTGTATTACTCCTTGGGACAACATGTGATGAACAGGAGGAAACAAGAGTCTGATTTGTAGGATGAGGAATGACCTGCTGGAAAGGAGGAACCCCCCCCCCCCCATTGCCATCTGTAACCCTGTTGAATGATTTTCAGAACCCATTTGTCTGAAAAATGGCGATTTCAGTCTTTCTGGAAGAAAATAGGAGCCAGGGTGGGAGTAGGTCACAAGGCCTGAATAGTCATTCAGAATTGTTGGACTGTCCATGGCTTTGGGAGTTTTGAAACTGCTACTTCTTAAATGTCTGTCTACCAGAATTCTGTTTTAGACTGCGTATTCTGTTCTTGCCAAAACTGGGTGAGGAGAAAAAAATCTCTCTAACAATTTGGAAAAGGAGACTGAAAAATTTTATAGATTCCCTGGATCAGCTTGCCTCTTTTTCATGCTTTGATCACCTCTGCAGCAGAACACAAAATCTCTATCCAAGTGAGAATTTAAAATCTCGTATTTTTTTTTTTTTTTTTAATCTGGGAGGTTCTGAGAATGCAGCAAAGCAAACCTCCAGAACTAGTGGCCATAGCCCAGGAAGAAGTATCAACAGATGCAAACATTGAGTAGTTACCTAGTGCAATTGAAGAAACTTAAACCTTTTTCTTTACTAGAAGAAACTGTAGATAAAACTTTCCTCATACTTTCACAATGTCAGAACAAACTAACGTGAGCCTGACCGTTTAAAATTCAGAAAATCAAAGTTGCAGAAGTATCCACTTTTTCCCCATACCTATTAATAATTTTCCCATCCTTGTTAGAGTAGGATTGGAATTAACTAAGTGCTTAGCAGCAGTGGAGTTGGCTAAAGCCATAGGTGCTGAGTCAGGTTTGGGAATGTTATACAAAAAATTAGGACCAAGATGCTTAGTCACCAGCTGTCCCTGAAAAGGCAGATTATCAGGAAAAGTGCAGGCAGCAAGACACACGTCCTCTAAAGCAGACAGGACAGGTGGAATTGATGTAGGTTCAGGAAATTCCTTCCTTCTGTAACAAGTCCAAGTATTTTCTGAGGGGCTGAGAAACCTCTGTGTTCTCCCACTGAAAATAGTGGGAAATTCTAGCGATAATCTCAGAGAAAGAGTAACCCTCCCAGGAAGAATCAGAAACTGAGCTCTCCTCTGAGTCTGAATCAGAAATCTGAGGACAAAACCCTGAATCTGTCTGTGCATCTTCCTGTTCAGATTCAGAATCTTGAATTTTGTTAGGGAAGAGAGGCCTGTCTCTTTCTTTTACCAGAAAGTACTGTACAAGAAGCATCAATAGCCTAAATTAAACCCTGAGCCCATCCCAGTAAACTACTCTTATCCAAAGAAGTTTTGAGGCATAGATACGTTTGGTTTTCTGTTTCTTTTTGACAGGAAGAATGGAGCAAACTTGTGTACTGATGGCAGCAGCACAGCATTCTGCCATAACAGGGAAGCCTTCCCTGTTCCTTGTCCCAGGACTGACAAGCGTGGCTCCCCCTTGCCCACTGAGGGGACACCAACAGCTGCAGAGAATGTGGCTGTCACCCAATCCATAGTGGCTTTAGGTGCTACACATAGGGATTTGGGGTAGAAGATATGTAATCTAATCTAATACATCAAATGGCCACAGCAGAGTCTCCTACCTATGGCTGAGGCAAATTGCTGGTCTGCTGTGGTGACAGAGGCTATTTGCCTAACTTTTTCTTTTTGTGGCTGGAAGGACTGATGACATCAACTCTTTTCCCGAGGAAGACCAACAACAAATTCTGGTAAAACTACCAGTCCACAGAAGTCACTTTTTGACAGAAAAAACACAGTAAAAAGCTCCTTGCAAACAATATAGCAGCCCCATGATGGAAAGTTACACAATTTCTCCACAGAAAATATTATCTGTTAGTTTACACTATAATACTGAGAGAAAAAGAAATAAGTGCTCCATTTAAAAAGTATGTTAAGACTCTAGACAGTTCGTTAAAACATAACACTCCTAGCTTTAGAATAACTTTCCTGAAGAGTAAAGTAGTTGGCATCAGTAAATTTAAGACGATAGAATGTTTTTCCCCAAAAGGAAAATTATTTGCCCAGTAAAGGAAAGCACAAGCTGACAGCTGATCCTCAAAGGCCTCCGGGAAGCATGCTTTTTGTTGGCAGTAAAGCTCTGAAGGGATTCTCACTAAAACCTGTCTTTTAGTCCGCTCCTCTCGAGCTGCTTGACAGTTTTGGCATGTGGAAGTCGCACTGAAGCTTTAGAAGCTGGATGACTGTTTTATATCTTTGTCAGGATATAGCCTATATGGCTGAGGCTACTGCAGTAGTGATAAATATGAAGAACATCACAGAGACCACATTCTCCAAAGTGTCGGACTCTGCATAAGAGGAGGGTACAGGGATGCTTTCCCCTGTATTTAACAAAAAATAAAAATAACGCTGCTTGTGTGATCATTGAAAGTGTTTGACTTTTTTTTAGCCAAACAGTTTTAAAGGTATATTAAAATTGTACTCGGCCACATAACGTTATCAAAAATTTCTCTCTCTCTCTGTATAATTTTTAAGGAACCGCTTTCACTGCAGTTTAACATGATAATAAGGACGTTTTATGGCATAAGCAGTGTGTGTGTGTGTGTGTGTGTGTGTGTGTGTGTGTGTGTGTGTGTGTGTGTGTGTCGGTGGGGGAAGGTAAGTGAAGGAGTTTAAAACATTTTTCTCTGCAGTCTATTTTACATCATGATAAGAAGTTATGGCAATGGTGAAACTAAACATGAAAATTATTAAAATTATTTGACCAAATTTCTGATGTTTTTTGCTGTACTTCCAAAGTAAACACACTGCAACAAATAATGAAATAGCTTATGTTATTCCCTTATTAATTGAATGGTATGTACACTTGATCTTTGCTTGTATGTACCCCAAAGGTTATTCTAAAAGTTTGGATATCCATTGTCTTTTGAAGTTAATGGAGATGTCTTTGGGATTCAGATGCACTTATTCTCTTCTATACTACTACTGTTCATGCTTTAACTTAAATAGCTTCAACTTAACTAGCTTCATTCATCACAAGACATGAGTACCAGTCAGGGCCGTTTTGTTCATCAGTGTACCCACGTGATGAATGAAGTCTTTCTTCACCACACACTTGACACCAAGTCAACAGAAGCCCCCCCCCCCCCCCCCATCCTGCACTGGAAAAGAGAGATCCTGAAGACAAAACACTTAACTAGTGCCAGTCCAAAGTATTGTGTAATGTCCTCCAAATTATCTTAAATGATACCTATATGACCATTGGGGTATCATTTTGTTTTGGTCATAAAGGATGGCATTTATCCCCCAACAGTGGCTGCTTAAGTGTCAATGGAAGCTCCCACTCAAGTACTACTGGATTGGTTACCAGCAGTTTTCTCCACTCTAGTTCCCAAAATATCCTGATAGCAAAACCCTTGCCGTTACAATTTTTTTTTTTTATAAGCTATAGTGCTGTACAGCTGACGAAAACTAGTGCTGATTCAAGAATTTCTATCATTGTTCCTATAACTGTGGGTTATACCTGTGATGTCCCCACTCTGGGCCAGTAATAAAGGTGCCTGAATCCTCACCACGGGCACTAGAGAGGGACATTCACTTGGGACAAAAATGGATACACCCAGTATTTCCAGCTCTCTGCATCAAGTGCAATTTCCCTTAAGAGCACACTGGGAACACACTCAGTCAAAGATCTGGGTTTCTCTCTCTCCCTCCAGGTCCCCAAACAGACTCCCCACTGGCAGAGCTATAGAGATGAGACCTCAGCTGTGTCTCCAAGCAATGTTCTCCACCACTTTCTGTGAAACCAGTGCTTCGTGCTCTGCTGCAAGCAGCTGACACAATCTCTTTTGAGATTTGCCTTTTTACACATGCACACACCTGGGAAAGGCTGGCACAGATTTACTAGCTATGCCCCCTTCTGCCCAGACTATAATATAGTTACACCGCCACCAGACACTCCCAAGCCAGCTACTCCAAAGCTCTTCCAAGGGTACTCAGTTATACTGAAATTGATATTACTATAAATGGTAGTGTTTGGCCAATGTGGTAAGGCTTTCAGGAGAAGCCAGAGCTGTCACCATATATATTCTATTCTCTAAAGGACTAGCCACAATGCAAAGTTTAAATATATTTAATTAAAAAAAAAATGCAAATATTAAATATCTATTTACAATATACACCAGAGATTGTCACAAGAAATATTAAAAAAAAGTATAGTGTTTTTGTGATTTATCTATATAATTACCTTCCTCTAGTCAGTTTTCCCTAAAGATTATCTTTTCATCTTTATATACTTTCTTTCTAAAATCTACCCTCTATCTTCAGTATCTCCCTTCTTACCATTGTTGGTACTGTTTCTCTCCCCTACCTTTGGTAAGCCCTTTCCTTCCATTTTGTGGTATTTCATAGTACCAAACCTCTTCTTCTGTAACCTTGCTGTTGTTGTTTTGGTTGGTTATTTTGTAGTTTAGGACTGTAGTGTAGTTCTCCATGATGTCTGATAAAGTAAAACTAGGATTTAAACAGTGTGATAAGTGCGGGCGTAAGATGCCCAACTTAGACAGTCACACACGGTGTGTCTACTGTTTGGGCATTTACCACATCAATGTATCTTGTGATATTTGTTCTAGTTTCAGCAAACGTACATTGGCTGAGCGTAAGAACAAGCTGATTCTGAAGGGTATGATGAAAACACCCTTCTTGGGTGCTCTTTCTGGGATGGAGGTCTCACCACCTCCTAATCATAAGGATCTGAAGAAACAAAGAGAAACGGAGTCACTCTGTTCCGACATCTCCGTCCTCCTCGGAACCGAGTTCACACCAGGCTTCTCCCGCACCTTCAGCGCAGACTACTTCGGCACCAGGCTTCATGTCTTCTCCCGTAGTGTCGCCCTTGACTCTGACTCCAACTACTGTACTAGCTTCAGCACCATCCCCCTCTGTGCCGACCTTGGTTTGGACACAGGCTCCGACTACTGTACCTGCATCAGCACCATCCCCGGCCACGGTGCCAGTATCTTATATGGCTCCACTTTAACTGACACGGTCGGTTCCGAAGGTCGATCACCTTCCCAGAGCCAGATATTCTCTCTCTTATGACCCCCTTTTTGGGAAACCAGTTTAGTCCATTTTTTGACAGACCCGAATTTTCTTCGGCAGCTTCCTTCAGATCCACCACCAGGGGTCTTTCAGAACAAGATGATGTGAGGGTTGTGGACTAGCTTTTGGCAGCTAGAGGATTACCCACCCCTGCTAGGTCTTCCTTCCCTTTTGGAACGGAAGCTCTCATGGCATATTCACCTGTATGTCCTCCTCCAGCCTCCTCCCAGGTCCCGGGGTTTTTGGTACTGATGGCCATCCCGATGCATTCAGTCTGTGCTCCGACAGTGGAGGCTTCTGTGTCGGCACCGATTTACTCTTGCTGCAATGGCTCCATTGGAACTGGTGCACTCTCGGAGCAGTGATTGGGCTGTCGGCACTGTGGCTCCTGGTTCGGTGCCTATTTTTTCGGTGGCGCCATCTACGACCATGGCTACCCCGTCACCTACCGGTCCTCTCGGAGCTCCTCACCTGGAGGTGGGCTCCTGAGGGCAGGGTGTGACCCTGGTTCTGAGGTTGTCCTTCTCTGTTCCGGGCTCCCATCCCTCCTGTGGTGGGCCTGCTTTCCAGGTGATGGAGAGGGTCCTTGCCTCAACAGGCTTGCAGTTGCCACCATTGGCATCGACACCAGAACCCTGAAGGGAACCCTTTCTCTGGAATCCTCCTCAGAAGATCCCACTAGGAAACCACCATGGAAGAAATTGTGGAAGAGGAAGCATCTTGATTCCCCTGAAGAATCCATCACCAAAGACACCGATTGCGATTAGGGAGAAGGGTCCCCAAGGTCTCCCCTGGAAGACGTCTCATTTGGAGACATTCTCGAGATCCTCAAGTAGAGGGGGAGACTAGAATCCCTCTAACACTTTTTCAGAGGAATCTGTGTTCTTACAGGCCTTCTGTGCTTGGCCATCTAGTTCCTGGGTGACCCCACCTGCGGATGAGCTTGTTAAACTTATTGTGCAGCATGCCTGGAAGGCCCCGGACAACATAGAACCTGTCCACCGGAGGCCAGGTAAAATTTTTATCCACCCCCTGAAGATCAGCACAATTGGTCCAAGCAGCTGGTAGTTGATTCCATGGTTGTTGCAGCGGCCACCAAGAGGGAACTGGCAGAAGATAGTTCCACTGTTCATCCTCCGAACAGGGAGTCTCGGGCTGTGGACGGACTGGGGAAGCGGGCCTATGCTTTAGCAACCTTTTCCATTCGGTTACTGAATTATCTGGCACAGTTTACTCGCCCCCAGAGAGACCTAATTTCAGAAATGTCAGCCTCTTTGGCGGGGATACTGCATGAGAAGGTGCATGATACTGTTGCCTCTCAGCTAGCTATCCTGGAATCCATCTCGAACTCCTCGATGTGCTTGATCTCTCACACCACCGAGAGGGCAGCTCGACCAGCTGCATCGGGCATCATCATGAGACTGCATGCTTGGATGCATTTGTGTGATTTCATGGACCCCTTTAAATCTTCCTTAGTCAGTGTGCCTATTGATGAAGCTTCCCTTTTTGGTCCCAAAGTAAGAAACACACTGTCATGTAGTGAGAAAGATGGGAAGACCTTGTCTGCTGTGGGCATATGTTTTTCCACACCCCAGAGAGCCTACTCCAGGAACCAGAGGGGAGGAAAATTGTGGTTCAAGAAGTCCCAAGGATTTTTACGTGACAGTCGTGATGAGCAATCCCCCCCCCCCCCCAGGGGCAGAGCTGGCAACTCATCAAGAAGATGCCCCTTTCGGGGCAGAGGGGGCTCTGCACTACCAGGGCGCTAGAGATTCCTTCTCTGGACGACCCTTCCAGCACTCCTGAACAGTGGCCCGATTGCTTTCCTCTGGAAGCAGTCGGGGGTCGATTTTTCCCTGCACCTTACAGGCCTGGCAACTCGTAACAATTGATGCGTGGATGCAAAGAATAATATCCAGAGGCTATCAAATTCCATTCGATCTTACTCCCAGATCCTTAAAACAAATTCTCGATGTCCCACCCAGTCAGAGGGAGGCTGCAGCCTTAGAAATCAAAAAGCTGATAAGAAAGTCATCCAGCCAGTCCCACCAGAACAGAGAGGATCTGTGTTTTACTCAAGGTTCTTTTTAGTGCCAAAAAAGACAGGGGACTGGAAACCAAACCTGGACCTCAGCATACTAAACAAATTCATAAAACCTCAAAAATTCCAGATGGTTACGGTACAGTTCATCTTCCCCTTTCTGGTGAAGGACAACTGTATGTGCTCTATAGACCTCCAGGACACGTATTACCACATAAAGATGGAAAAATGCTCCCGGAGATTTCTCTGCTTCCAGGTGGGAGCCAATCAGTACCAGTTCGGGGTACTGCCCTTTGGTATCTCGACAGCCTCCAGTGTGTTCAACAAATGTATGGCAGTCATAGTAGCGCATCTCTGACTACAAGCATTCTAGGTGTTTCCATATTTGGATGATTGTCTCCTTACCGCCACGACCAGGAATCTTTTCATTCTCAGTGTCTCTTACACTCAAGGCCTTGCTCTTCGCTTAGGTATCTCGATCAACATGGACATATCACAAATGTCTCCAACAAGAACACTGGAATTCATTGGAGCGATCTTCGATGCAACGTCCTGTCAGGCTTCCCTTCCCCCTCACAGACTCTTAAAAATAAGAAGACAGATTCAAGTCCTCCTGCCACAGACTTTTGTACCAGCATGCCTTGTACAACAGCTATTGGGATCTATGGCAGAAACCATTACCTTAGTTCCACTGGTGAGGTTGCACATGAGACTAGTACAGCGGCTCCTTTCATCACAATGGTCGATCTTGACCCACCCATTCAACCACTTGATACACATTACGAACCTTTGCTAGAAAGAAATGCTTTGGTGGATGAAGCCAGAATCAAATCTTTGGTGTCGACCATTCTGCCTTCCCCAGCCCAGGGCCACAGTGACCATGGATGCTTCCCTGTTGGGGGTAGGGCATTTCCAGAGAAAGACAGTCCAAGGCACCTGGTCCTCCATGGAGTTATAAGCGTTGCACACATCCCTTCCTTCTGGGACCATTGCAATTTAATTGGACAACATGTCAGTAATCTGGTACATCAGGAAACAAGGCGGAACCAGGTCTTACCTCTTGTGTCGGGAAGCCATGAGAATTTGGCACCGAGCGATGACTTCCAACCGCTTTCTCATAGCAAAGCACATCCCTGGGAGTGTCAGTCTTATTGTGGACAACCTGAGCAGGAACATTCTGATGCCTCACTAGTGGTCCCTCAGTCCTGTAAGAGCGGATTAGATCTTCCACCATTGGGGCAGGCCTTGCTGTTTGCTTCTCCCCTAAACAACAAATGCAGAAGCTACTTTGCCCTGATTCCTTTCAAGGGGAGTCGCTGAGGGATGCTCTGACGCACGATTGGCCCCCGGGTCTGTTGTATGCCTTTCCTCTCATCACAAAATTCCCCCAGAAAGCTCAAAGGTTGAAAAGCAGAGTGATCCTCATTGCCCCTGTCAAGTCTGTTTCCCTTTCCTATGGCCTCGTCTGATTCACATCCCATGGATCCTCGATCAATCCCAAGGTCTGCTGTCTCATCCTCAGGGACTGATTCACCACAATCTCCACAGCCTGAAGCTCACAGCTTGGTTTTTCCACTTCTGATGATTGCCAGGCTACCTAATATTTCATCTTCTGTTTGCGAGATTCTTCTGGCTTCACACAAACATTCCACCAGGAAAATTTAATCTTGTAAGTAGGCTAGGTTCTCTAGATGGGCCAAAGAACATAACATAGACCACTTTTCCATGCCTATTCAGAAGATTGTACAATACCTGACTACCCTATTACAAGCAGGAGCTTCAGCATCGGCAATTACTGCTCATTTAGCAGCTATTGCAAATTTTCACAATGGAATTGACAATTCATCTGTTATGTCACACCGACTGTGCAAAACCTTCATGAAAAGAGCATTACAAGTTAAACCTCATATCAGGCCTCCTATAGAGCCTTGGAACTTGACATTTGTGCTTCAGTCGTTAATGAGTCCTTCTTTCGAGCCTTCTAACTTGTGTGATATGAAATTTTTGTCTTGGAAAACTACTTCTAGTAGCGCTTACCTCAGCGAGAAGAGTATCTGAGTTGCAGGCCTTGAGACCTTACTTGATTTTTCATAGGGAAAGAGTGTCCCTACATACTGACCCCTCCTTTTTGCCCAAGGTCATTTCTGGGTTTTCCATTAATCAATCTGTTGACCTACCGGTTTTCTTCCCTCATCATTCAAATAGAGGGGAATACCTTTTGCATATCCTCTATGTTCATAGGCAACTTCGTTTCTACTTGACAAAACTAAATCTTTCAGGAAAACGGATCAGTTGTTTGTGGCCTTTGCAGGACCCAGATTGGGTAGGCCTGTCTCTAAAATGACTATCTTCTTGGCTCAGAAACACCATTACTCTTCATCTGCCACCAGAACAAAGTGTCTTTACCTTCAAGAATAAAGGCTCACTCTACTAGATCAATGGCTACTTCAGTGGCCTTTCATTCCAGAGCCTCTATGGATGATATTTGCGCAGCAGCCACTTGAGCAAGACCTCATACCTTTATCACTCATTAAAAATTGGATTTGGCCTCCAGGGGAAGAGCATCTTTTGGTTCTATGGTGCTTAGGACTGTCCTTCCATAGTGCCACCCAGGACTCAAGTAGCTGGGGACGCTGTTCTATGAGTAAGGAATGAATAAATACTTACAACATCAGATAAAGTTATGTCTTACCATAACATTCCATCTGTGTTGTAGATCTTTATTCACTCATTACTTCCTGCCCTCTTTCCCCTGCCTGGACTCCTGGTGGACTTTAGGATCTCCTTATTAGTTAAGGTGTTTGCTCAGACAGAGCCTCCTCCTGTCTCTTAGATTCATAGGCAGGTACTAGGCTATCGGCCCAAGGGCCTACTTAAGTCTAGCCAACAAGGTTCCCTGGCATACGCCACCCAAGAAAGTTGTTTTCCTGTGCCACTGTCTAGCAGAGACACAAAAGTGATCCCCAGGGTGTATTTCTTATTTCCCATCCACTCATCAAGATTTTTCTTGAGTGCTAATGAAGAACTTTGCTTGACATAGATGAGTAGCCTGTTCCAGAGTATGGGAAGTCTCTGGGACAGGAATCTATCCCTCCAGCATGTCCTGTTTATTATGGTGGCAAGGTTTAGGTCCCTAGAGCATGTAGCTCTGAGGGATTGGGATTTCTTTAGGTGTAGCATGTCCAACAGCTCTGGGTTTGACATAGCTTTATATGTTAGGCAGAGATCACCTCTGAGTAGGCGATATGCTACGGAGTAAAGCTGGAGTTTTTTGAGGCAGTCAGTGTAGGGCATTTGTTTGAGGCCAGTAATTCTCTTTGTGAGGTACTCCTGTGGCCTTTCCAGCTGCTGCAGATGTCTTGAGAGGTACATTCCAAAAGGGGCGTTGTATTCTATAATGGGTCTGAGTGTCAAATAGAGGGGAACAATGACCTCTTTTTTCCTGGATGAGAACCCTTTTATGAAGAGGTGTGCCATGTAGAAGGACTTCTTGACTACTGTGGTGATGTGACTATCAAAGGAGAGACTACTGTCCACCTGGGTCCCAAGGTCTGTTATCACACATTCAGTGTTAAGTAGATTGCTGTCTTTGTGGTAGTTCATGGGTACAGAGTTTTTACCAAAGGGGATGACACTGCACTTTTTGGTATTGAGCTTGAGGCCATGGCTCTGACACAGGCATCTGTCTCAGCGAGGCCCTTCTGTAGGATGTCCACATCATTTGGGGACTTGACTATGGCTCCTAGTTTGCAGTCATCTGTGAACTTCGTTAGCCAGAGGCCTTCTGTGTTAGCCTGTACTTCAGAGAAGTAGATACCAAACAGGAGAGGTCCCAGGACGGAAACCTGTAGTACTCCACTTGTCACTGCTTTGAGGTCAGATTTGGAGTCTGCAACTTTTACAGTGTGGGTTCTGTCAGTGAGCCAGTTGACAACCCATCTTGTGACGTAGGGGTTTATACCTAGTTTAGTGAGTTTAGCTATAATTTCAGAATGGGGGATGGTGTCGAAAGCCTTGGCGAGGTCAAGATAGGCTGTGAGTACCACCTTACCCTAGTCTACGGCTTTGGTGACTGCCTCAAAGAAGTTGATCAGGTTCAAGAGGCATGATCTGCCTTTCACAAACCCGAACTGGGTGGGATCCAGAGTTTGGAGGTTACCAATGTCTTTGTTTATGAGTTCCATGATGATACGTTCCATGGCCTTGCAGACCAGGCTCGTCAGGCTAATAGTTCGATAGTTCCTGGGATCAGTGGTGGCTCCCCCTTTGTGGAGTGGGATAACTGTTGCTGTGCACCATTCAGTGGGCACAAAGCCTGATGCGAGGTTATTATTGAAGATGTTGCTTAAGTGGGAAGCCAGTTTGTTCTGACGTTCATGTAAAACGCAGCCTGGGATGTTGTCCGGTCCCATGGATGCTGTGTTTTTGGCTTTAGAGAGTGCAGCTTTTACCTGCGTAGTTGTGATTACAGGGACTCTGCATTCTTCCTGTATAGATATGGGCCCTTTAGGGGGTGAAAGGGGGGTAAAGTTAGCACTGAACCTATCTGCCAGGATGTTGGCAATATCATTTGGTTCTGTAATTTTCGTGCAGTTGTGCTGTAACTCAGAGCAGATCTGGGTGTTGCCATCGAGATTCTTGACATAGCTATAGAATGCTTTGTGGTTGTCTTTAGAATTAGTGGTGATTTTGTTTTCATAGCAAGCTTTGGAGGATCTTATAAGGGATCTCAGCCTCTTACTGAGGCTGACCAGGGAGCTCCTCCGCTCATGGGATTTTACTCTCTTTTGCAACAGTTTCTTCCTTCTGTTGTACGGTTTGTTTATGGCAGGGGACCACCAGATTGCCTTCCTTTTTTTGGAGGATAGAGTCTTGGTTCTGTTTGGGATAGCACGATCCATGCACTCATGTAAGTGCTTATAGAGTGCATTTGTGTAGGATTCAGCAGTTGTAGCTGTATTGTTAAACTGAAACGGAACGCAATAAAAGTCGGCCAAAAAGAGTTAGTGCTATTTATTATAAATTACACTTTCAGCTAGGACAGTGCCTAGCCTTCTTCAGACAAACAATTAAAATATGGTAAACCAATGCCTTTTATCTAATCAAGTCAGTGATGTCATCAATTAAGCAATGTTGTTAGTAACCATAACAACATATTATCGCAGCCTACTTTTATATAACAAGTTGTAACTCATTAACTTATAATACAGGAAATGATGAACAAAACCATATATATTCCTATCTCATCTTATGTTTAAAAACACACTTGTATGTGTATACATGTTAAAAACTGAACTATACAAATTTAATAACAACATACTCTACTTAAAACACTAAATCAAATTCATACTAAATAAGTCAAATTCATAAAAATACTTATGAATTCCCTAGTTCTCCTGTGTGTGAATATAAGGACTAAAAAGTACCTAATTAAACAAATGCTGCACTAACCAACCTTTAATTCCTGGTTAAACTGTCATATGCAAGAACTTTGTATATTTGCATTGTATTCAGTTTTTATCTATTCAAAGTTAGGAGTTTCAACAGACTTTTAATGGAAATACTGTCATTAATCCCTGGGGGCATATGAGCCCTCGTTCGCACTTGCCACTTCAGTTCATCTATTTCGAGCAAAATTTGCCAAGAACCCCCCCGAATGTTCTCAATTCTCTGTTGTAAAACTGTGAACCTAAAGGTGTGTGCGGGAAATTCAGAGCAGTGTTTGGCTAAAGCATTGTTAAAATCTTTCTTCTTTATTGCATAACAATGCTCATATATTCGCTGCCCAAAACGTCTCTCCGTTTTCCCAATGTAGAACACATTACATGAATTACAACAAGCAGCGTAAATCACACCCTTAGATTCACAGTTGAATTTTCCTTTTATATTTGTATATATAGTTGTAGCTGTATTGTCCATCTGCATGGGTGTCATGAAGTTCACCACTTCTGTCTTGAGAAGCATGAGGTTGGCTTTTATAGAAATTTTTTACCATGGTTTCCTTAATGGGGGGTGGGGGTGGGATATGGATATCAAGGGTGATTAGCTTATGGTCGGATCGGACCAATGAGGAGTTGATTTCAGGTGTGGAACACCGGTCACTCATGTTGGTAATGACTAGGTCTAGGATAGTGTTGCCCCTGGTGGGGGTATACCATAATTTATTACTTCTGTACCATAATGGCGAGCAAACTCAATCTGAAGAGACTATGAGAGGGGCATTGTGGGTAGGTCTTAGCTGAAAGATTTTGGCTGGTGTGGGCTTGGTAGCGGCCATTTCGGTTCAGAGGATGGAACCGAAGTCCTAACAGTAATGAATGAAGATCTACAACACAGATGGTAATACAGAACTTCTTTTTCTCATCACCAAAAGAACACCATCCCCATGGTGAAACATGGTAGTGGCATCATGCTTTGGGGTTGCTTTTCTTCAGCTGGAACTGGGTCTTTAGTCAAGGTGGAGGGAATTATGAACAGTTCCAAATACCAGTCACTTTTGGCCCAAAACCTTCGGATGTCTGCTAGAAAGCTGCAGATGAAGAGGGATTTCACCTTTTAACATGACAATGACCCCAAGCATACATCCAAATCAACAAAAGAATGGTTTCACCAGAAGAAAATTAAAGTTTTGGAATGGCTCAACCTAAATCCAGTAGAAAATCTGTGGTATGATCTGAAGAGGACGGTGCAGAAGAGATGCCCTCACACCAGATTTGGAGCGCTTTTGCAAGGAAGACTGGGCAAATATTGCCAAGTCAAGATGTGCCATGCTGATAGACTCCTACCCAAGAAGACTGAATGCTGTAATTAAATCAAAAGTTGCTTCAACAAAGTATTAGTTTAAGGGTGTGTACACACAACAAAGTATTAATTTAAGGGTGTGCACACTTGTGCAACCAGCATATTGTATGTTTTTTATATTTTTCCCCAACGGATTTGTTTGTTTTTTCAGTTGAATTGCACAGGTTATGTGTTGGTTACATTAAAGGTGGGAAAAGTTTTGAAATTATTTATTGTGGTCTAATTGTTTTTTATGTCACAAAAGTCTGGCATTTTAACAGGGGTGTTTAAACTTTTTATATCCACTGCATATCTGGTCATCTGACGTTTGATTCCCATGCCCCCCCGGCTGGAAGCTGTCAGGCTTTAGCACATATGTGTCTATAATACATACACACACCACACACTTGCTAAGATCTGTTTCAGCTTCTGGAAGTCATAAAGCAATTTCAAATCCCCACTCTACCAGAGTAGCAATTAGTTCACCCCCAGTGACAATGCAGGAAGCTACCTAGTACAGACTTTTTTCCTCTGGCTGCATTGAGAACTGTAAGATATAATCTTTATGGCCTAAGTCAGGTAATTTAACTTCAAACTATTTTCAGAGTTTGAGATTAAACTTTTTTCTTCCAGTATTCTCTATTAAAACATATTAATTTAAACAATTACAATAATAGATGTGCATTTCTTTTTCTGTCCAGCAGGGCACACTGTTGGTACATTTTTAACACAAGCAGCTTTACAAATACATTTTTCACACAAGTATCTGCACAAACCAGTTTGATATATGAATGGCATATAATTCTTTACAAAATTCCAGCTAGCTGTGCTGACATATGTTATGCACCCACTGCCCAGTCTTCTGGCATAGCTGGCAATACCTCATATCATCACAGTACCCATGAAAAAATGCTTGCCAAATGCAAAGGCTGTGGGTACTACGTTTATAACTGTAAATTTATAAAAAAAAAAAAAAGAAATGGTAACGTATTTTACTTTGCCACCCTTAAGGGCATGCTGAATGTAAATGTTTTATTTTCAGGTGTGTACATGAAAATCACTTCTGCTTACTCTGGTAGTTACCTAGGGGAAGATCTGTGATGGGCACCTGTGCAAGGCCATGGAAACAGGACCTGTGGTCGTGTACTGGGGGATCTAAACTTATTACATTATTCTGTTCTGACATAGCCATTAGTTCTTATTTAAATAACATGTTTCTATGAATTTTAATAACTAGTTCACAATATTAATACCATTTTTCTCTGTTTGAATGTTTTGTGTTGGTTAGTACCTGACTTGGACATGTAGTTTATGGATTGTAATTAGGGGAAAGTAGTTTTTGGCTGTCTCATATTCAAATCCAAATGCATTTGGCATATTTGACAGTTTAAATGTTATAGAGGATATCACTGAATCTATGCAGAGAGAGTACAGTAACACAAAGTGACCCCCCCCCCCATGTCAGCATGTGGGGCTGTTATATTTTACTGACTAGTTGGCTAACAATAAATTAGCTGTTACAGCCTTTTAGAGGTTGTTGGCTGTAAATGTGACCTTTTCTGAAGGAAACATTTGTTTAAAAAGAAATTAATAAAATGTGCTATGCAAGCATCAGCAAATTCTCAAACCTTTTCCCCTATCTGTCTTCTTAAGCATATACAAAGTTTGGTACATTTGGGGCACTCTCTTGTCCCGCCTCAAAATCGTACACTACATTTTTCCTCAGAGACCTGTGCATCTGTGATGCTTTCAAGGGAACAGAGATGTGTGAGGTTAGATAGAAAATGGACAGAAGCTAGGGTGCTTGCATCCACTCCACTGCCCACCACTGAATTATATTTAAATCTAAAATCAGATGGTCACAAGAGGGTATAGTTTCTCTTCTGACACCACTGGCACTAAATAGATGGAAGTATAGCAGAGGTACACAAATATAAATTGCTAAACAATGCGTTTAAGTGCAGTTGGCCACAAAAGTGTCCAGGAAATATGCACCGTTGCCGTGGATTTCTGCCTCCAGTGTCCACCCCCAGGAATAGGTTACACACTGAACATCCCACAGAGCAGAGTCTTTAGCCTAGACATTCTTACCCCATTCTCAGCATCTGGCTTTCACTAACCACAGTAACTGTACTTGGAGTACATTCTTGCACAATCTCTCTGCATGCATGTCTGCTCATGTGCGCGCGTGCGCACATACACACACACACTAGGTCTCTAGGAAAGCTGGTAAAGTGGCTGTACTTAAAGTGCCACTGCCTCGGCTACTAGCTGGGGACCTTCCAGTTCCTGTTTCAGTCTTGCTAATGAGCCAAATAAACACAAATGGTAATGTGTCATAGAGCAGTCTGGCCAATTAAAGGTGGATGCCAGGAGTTTTTCCTGTTTTATTAATACCCTGTTACGAGTATTAGGATCAGCTAAGTAGTACATTTGGCAGTTACATTTGAAATTGCACAATGGAAGAGAAAATACTTGATTTTTATTTATTTTTTATTTTATTTAACATTTGTTGACTGGGAAAGTCCGACTAGGCTACACAGAACCTATTTTCAGCGGAGGCTTGGGGAGAAATGCACCAGTCGCCTGTCTTTAGAATGTGGGAGGAAACTGGAGCACCCGGAGGAAACCCACACGAACGCAGGGAGAACATGCAAACTCCACACAGAAGGCACCCCAGTCGAGAATCGAACCGGAGAACCTCTTGCTGTGAGGTGACAACATTAACCACTGCTCCACTGCACCGCCCTAGTATTTACAATACTATCCAGCAGTAAAAGGTTTTTCTCCTAGCACCTTGGCTGCTGCCTTCTAAGAAGGATAAACAGAGATGCACACAACTCCAGTAAGTAGTAATAGTGCAATCTTAATTTACAATTAACAAGTAAAGCCTTCCAAGTACATTCTAAATTAAGTCCAAAAGGGACCAAGTTGTTATACTTCTGGAAATTATAACACATTTGATGTGATGTTGTCCTAGCTTACCTTCATTCTGTACTGGTTGGGTTCGGAACTGATCCTTTGTTCCAACTTGGCCGTTTACAAAAGCTCAAGGTCTTCAAGTAGCTCGTGAGTTGCACCCTATCCCATGATGCTCTAGGGAATTCCCCATATCTTGTTTGCCACTAAAACTGATCAGGTGGTTCAACTGGCTGTGGCTAAGTGTTTTTTCTTTAATAGATTATTTCTTCTTGAAAAATAGTATTTCTCATTTCTTTGAATTTAAAAATACTTAACATAGTTTTTTTTTTTTCTTAACATAACAAACATATTTGACTGTTCGTTTCATTGCTGTTTATCTGTGGCCATTGTTTATATTGAGGCCTATTTTTTCCTCGCCTATCCCAGCTTTTGTGTGTGATAGCTATTTTTTAGGCTTGTTTTTTGAGTGGTAACATTGATAGTTTAAATTAGATGGTTCTTTTAACCGATTTATAGTGTGTGTTAGTTGTTGAGCAGTGTAGGATTAGCTCTTTGTTTTTTCTTGCAATCCAGTGTTTAACATAAACTGAGTGTGCTGTGTGTTTTTATAGATATATATATATATATATTTTCCCTTTTTTACTGTTTAAAAAAAAAAAAACAGATTGTGTTTTTTAGTGTTCTTTATCCTTCAAGCTAGGTTGTTTTTGTTAGAGAGCTGCTTAGCCTGTTTGAGTTGGAGGCTTTTTCCATTTGAGTTTCCTTATTTAAATATATTATTGTGGTGCTGAGTTGTGTTTACTATTAATAGTGTGGTGTTGAATTTTACTGTCAATATGCCCAAACAATCAAAAGGTGCTAAACCATCTGGGTTTACAAAGTGCACTAAAAAAATGTCTATAACAGATGGTCATACAGTGTGAGTGTGTGTATTGCCTTGGAGCAGTACACTTACAAGAGTCTTGCTCTATTTGTCATTCATTCAGTTCCAGGGTTGTTCTTGAAAGAAGGAACAAACTGATTCTCAAGGTATTTTTGAAAATTTTCTTTTTCTGAGGCCCTAGGAGAAGGTCAGAGCCCAAAAAACAGACCCCTTCCCCTTCTCATAAATCTGACAGATCTGGCAAAAGGTTCTCTTCTGCTTCTTTGGATCATTCTGAACCTTCCAAAAAAATTGCCAAAGATTCCTGCTTCGGAACCGAAATCTGTCGGACCTGAGAAACTATCCACCTTGGCTCCTCCTATATCAAAACAGTTGGTGTTTCAGGTACGAAGCTGGTCCCCAGAACTGGAACTGGTTTGTCCAACCCTAAAATCACCGATCTTACAAGCTGCAAGATCCCCTGCTCCCTTCTGTCAATCCTCCAGGAGCCTTTGTGATGACTATGTGGATCGCGTGGTGTGGAGACTTTTGAGGACACCGGCATTATCGGAGCCAACCCACAGGGTTTTGGAACTGGCAGACTTGCTTTGTCACCATAGATTCCTCCTCCGACCTGACTTGGGGCTTCAGAGCCAGAATGTATGGAGCTGATAGTAGTGGAACTGTCGGAAAAGAGACCTGTTC
Source organism: Protopterus annectens (assembly GCF_019279795.1). NCBI lineage: Eukaryota > Metazoa > Chordata > Ceratodontiformes > Protopteridae > Protopterus > Protopterus annectens. The sequence goes on from NC_056749.1 coordinate 387,674,704, forward strand.
CAGGATCTTCGTCCCCGACTGCTGCTCAGACTTCTTTGGTGCAGTCTGAGTTTGAGGAGTCTGGGGGCCGACACGCTCTGGTCGGGTCCCGGGAGGGCAGTCTGATCGAATGTTTCTCTGATCTGAACTTGCCTCTCGGGACTTTGGCACAGGTGAGCTCAGATGTTCTTCGTGTTTCACTGTTGCAGTCATTACATTTGGGTAATCTGCTGGCAGGTTGCCCTCAGTCGACCTGATTAACAATGTCTTGGTTCCTGCGTTGGTTGCTGTCCCTTCTTCCATGACGTCAGGTCGTCAGGGGTATAAAACATGCACCCGACACCATTACATCAGTCTTTCTTGCCGTGCGGTGCCCGAAGCAGAAGCAGTTCGCAAGTGCCGGTCCGCTGACTCCTGAAATTTTCGTTTTCGAGTTTCAGAACCGAAGCCTTCAACTTAAAGCTAAGTACCCCGTTGGGGAAACTTTTTCTTGCTCCTTACCAATGTCAGTAAAAGTTAATAATTGCATTACTTGTGGAAAGCAAATGCCTCATAAAGATTTTCATTCGTATGCTATTCCTTGCCTAGGCCCTGACCACGACGTATCTTCTTGTCGGTTTTGTGCTTTATTTAATTAGCGCACTATTAGTCGTCGGTATATTTTTGCCTCTAAATATTTCGGTTCTCGGTTTAATTATCCAGAAATGTCGTCGGTTAGCCATCCGACTACCGGGATTCCGAAAAAGCACAAAGATAAAGAGAGGCCGCCGAGGTCCAAAACTGTCGACGATGCTTCTCCTAAGCCAGTCACCAGTTCTCTGGTACTCAGTGAGACGCTTTTATAGCCCCTGATACCCGCTACTTGTGATTCGCAGGCCTCTACTGAGACCCATTCGGAGTCCGATATGCCGCGAGATGCTTCATCTGTGGAACCCATGGATGTCTGTACCTTGTATGGGTCCGGAGCCGCTGTGCAGGCACTGGCTTCTGAGGGTGTATTCAGGCCTACAGACTTGGATATTAAATCGATACCGCCTTCATTATTAAGGCCTAAATCTTGATCCATGTCTAAAAAACCGACGCCCAGGCCACATGCTCAGGCCCCTATGCCTAAAAAACAAATTATAAAAATGGCTGAAGATGTAATTACTCTAATCGGGGGTAGTCAACCCCCCCCCCCCCAAGAGGACTAGGGCTGAGCTTGATAGCTTGATTATGAATCTTCTGATCAGGATTCTGTTTCTTCTGACTCTTCTGATGACCTGAATTTGTCCATACCTACTTATGAGGATTCTGATGCAGAGGATTCCATTCACTCTGCTTCCCCTCCTGAGGATTTTTCTTTTGGGGAAACTTTACATACTCTAAGGGAGCATTTCCACTGGGAAAGCCAGGAATTTTCTGATTCGAAAAAGAGGCTTAGGGATTTTCTTCTTCTACCTCAATATAGGCCTTTGGCTATACCTCCTGTACTAGACATTGTTGATTATGTGTTCTCGGAATCCAGTTTGGCCCCTGATTCTCTGCCTCTAGCTCCTAGTAAATCTGACAGATACTACAGGGTTCCTGAGTCTCACAAGTTCCTTTTCAAAAATCCTGTTGCAGATCCAGAGACTATTTCTCAGGGGCCAGAGGGCATTAAGGCTTCTCTTGCTAAAAATCCTACCCCTTCTGATAGAGACTCCAGGGCGCTGGATAGATGGGGTAAAAAGGTTTATAGTTCTGCAACCTTGGCAATCAGAGCTTTAAACTGCCAATTTCATATGTTAAAATATCAACAGCATATTATTGGACTGCTTAAACAGAAAATGATGTTGATCCTTGACTGTGTGGAAAATAAAGATTTACAGGATTTAATGCATTCTGCTGAACAAGTTGGAAAACATACTTTGCAATGTGGTTTTTGATTCTTTAGAGGCCTCTTACAGGGCTGCTGTTACTGGGCCTGTGCTTAGAAGACATGCTTGGCTTAAGGAGCAATCTTTGCCTGATCATGTTAAAGCTAAATTGTTGGATGCTCCTTTAAATCAGGACCGTCTGTTTGGCAACAAGGCTGAAGAAGTTCTTAAAAAGATGGAAGATAAAGCTAAATCTATGCAAACTGTGAAAGATTTTTTTACAAGTGCAATCTCCAAGATTTAGCAGACACTGGCCTACTAAGAATTGGTCCTTTCCATTCCCTTCCCTTCCAGGTCCACTCAAGCCAAACCCAGACACAGCAAAAACCCCAGGTTTCAGTCCCAGGGGACTCTCAGAACTAAGCAGTGGGGGGCCTCCACTTCCAAATCTGGAAATAAGACACCCACTATGGTAAACAGTCTCAATGACTTCCTTTTAAAATTCCCAAGCACTTATCGTTTGACTTCCCCTTTGGGGGGAAAGATTGCACTTCATGTAAAGAACTGGGAACTCATAACCCAGGACAAATGGGTGTTAAATATAGTGTCCCAGGGATACAGATTTCATTTCCACACGTTGCCAACACCAAATAGATGGCCAGACTTGCCCCCAAATCAGTGGGCAGAGGCTCAAAAACAAGTACTTTCCCTCTTAAGCCTGGGGGGTATTCAACTGGTACCAGAAGAGGAAAAGGGACAAGGTTTCTACTTTGTACCCAGAAAAGATAAATCATGGCGTCCAATCCTGGACCTGTCTACTCTAAACACCTTTCTGGAGATTCCAAAATTCAAGATGCTGACTCTTCACCAATTACTTCCTATGCTAGGCAAAGACGCTTGGTTGGCAACTCCAGATTTAAAAGAAGCTTACCTGCACATCCCAGTCAGGGAATCTTGCAGAAGATACCTACGCTTCAAAGCAGGGTACTCAATTATCAGTTCTCTGCACTGCCCTTTGGCTTGTCTACTGTGCCCAGGGTATTCACAAAGTGCCTGGCTCCAGTTATTGTGTTTTGCAGGCAAAGAAATATTCAAATATATCCATACCTGGACGATTGTCTAATTCAGGCAGAAAACCAGGGCATACTTTTAAATCATTTGGCATTTGTAAAAAGGTTCTAACTTTTCTGGGGTATACCATAAACAAAAAGAAATCACAACTGGTACCCTGTCAACAAGTTACATTCCTGGGTGCAAGCTTAAATACAACTTCCCAGATGACTTTCCTCATGCCAGAAATGCAAATTCATTTGGTAACTTACTTCAAACAAGTGGCCACAAAAACCCTGCTATCTGCAAGACAAATACTGCAAGCCTTGGGGTTCATGGCCTCCTGCATTCTTCTAATTCCATATGTAAGACTGCATATGAGGAAACTAAAGTGGTATCTAAAAAGTCTATGGAGTCAACATTCTCACAGCCTGAAAACAATGATTCCTGTCATACCTTGCCTACGCCTGGAGTTCCTATGGTGGGCAGAGGCCTGCCACCAAAACAAGGGACTACCATTCACACTACCCTCTGCCGCCCAAACCCTAACTACAGATGCATCAGACTATGCATGGGGGCTCACCTAGCAGGGAAGTTCATTCTGGGCAAATGGAACCCAAATGAAATGCACCTACATATTAATCAAAACGAAATGTTAGCTGTACAGAATGCTCTGACAGCCTTCAAGGACTACATTCTTCCAGGACAACTAATGGTAAAGACAGACACCACTGTTATGTGGTACATAAACAAGCAGGGGGTACATATTCCTACCCCCTCTGCAGACTAGCCATGGCATTGTGGAACACAGCCTTTGAGCTACCAAGTGCACCTACAAGCTCAATTCCTGCCAGGAAAATTGAATACACTGGAAGACTAACTAAGCAGAAACCTCATGGATCCACACGAAACTGGAACCAAGGATTTTCAACATGTTGACAAGCCAGTGGGGGAGTCCAGACATAAATCTATTTGCCTCCCCCCAGCACTACTAGTTGGACAGGTTTTGCACAAGGACTCTCCACAAACAAGCTGGAAAAAACTATCAGTCTATGCCTTCCTCCCACTGCCTCTGCTCTCCAAAGTTCTACTAAAAGTCAAACAGGACAAACCAAGGATGATCTTGATTGCTCCAGACTGGCCGCTCCAACACTGGTATCCCCTCCTGCGCAGTGTGTCGCAGTTATCTCCATGGCACCTGCCTCAGACCCCTTCCCTGCTGTCTCAGCAGGAGAACCAAATTGTGCACCCTCAGCTTCCAACATTGAACCTTGCAGCCTGGCTAATCACTTAAATTCACTCTTATCATCCCTCAGCAAACCTGTGATGGATATCATCTTGGAGGCATGGAGACCTAGTACTAGAACATCTTATGCTGACAAATGGAAAAGATTCTGTGCCTGGAACCAATCTCAAGGGATGAGCACAGCAGCACCCAATTTACCTCAGATTTTGCAATACTTAACTGAGATGCTTCACAAGGGCCTGTCTTTTTCCTCCATTAAAATCCATGCCTCAGCTATTTCAGCTCATTATAACACAGAACCTCCCCTCTTCTCTCATCCTCTGCTCAAGCAGTATGTCAGAGGGGCAAAAAACGTGAGACCACCCAGGAGAACTCCAACCCCTGCTTGGAACCTTAACTTTGTTTTGGAGAAACTCCCTCTACCTCCTTTCGAGCCAGCTGCTACTGCAGACTTAAAATGTCTTTCTTGGAAAACAGCCTTCCTTTTAGCAATCACTTCAGCTAGAAGGATATCTGAATTACAGGCCCTTATGGCAGTGGAGCCTTTCATCATCTTTCATGCGGACAGGGTATCTCTCAGGACCAATCCATCCTTCATGGCCAACGTGGTTTCTAGTGTTGCTCTTAATCAGTCCATTCATTTGCCAACCTTCTTTCCCAATCCACAGAACAAAGGGGAACGGATTCTGCATTCCTTGGATGTGCACAGACAACTTGGATTTTACTTGGACAGGACTAAACCTCGAAGAAAATTTGAACAATTGCTGGTAGCATTTGCTTCAGGGCCAGAGGGGAAGGCTATTTCAAAACAAATCATTTCTAAATGGATAAGCCATTGCATTCATTTCTGCTATAAGCACCATGGAAAAACCTGTCCCCCAGGGGATCAGATCTCACTCCACCAGAGCTGCATCTACTTCTGCAGCCTTTCTCAGAGGTGTTCCTACCAGGGACATCCTAGAAGCTGCTACCTGGAGCTCTGTACATACTTTCTCCAAGCATTATCATTTACCAATTTTCTCTAAATCCATAGCTGGCTTTGCCACTGCTGTCTTGCAGGGTCTTATAGCTGGCCCTAATGCTGTATAAACTCCTCCCAACCATAGCTTTGGGAATCTACCCAAATGTAATGACTGCAACAGTGAAACATGAAGAACATAGTACAGTTGTGTACACTTACCATAAATGTAAATGTTCGAGTGTATTCATTGTTGCAGTTCTGGTAACCCTCCCTCCAGCCCCCTAACTTTTTCTGGCTATACCTCTACTTTCCGTTACTATGCTTAAAAGCCTTTTCGATTTATTTGCTTTTTGTTGGAGGTGTACCTTTGTGTTTTTCTTTATTTGCTCCCCATTTGGGGGGCACCTGACATCTGAGGCAAGAAAAACTGATGTAATGGCTTTGGCTGCATATTTTATACCCCCTGGCGACCTGACGTCATGGAAGAAGGGACAGCAACCGACGCAGGACCCAAGACTTTGTTAATCAGGCTGACTGAGGGCACCCTGCCAGCAGATTACCGACTGCAACAGTGAATACACTCGAACATCTACATTTATGGTAAGTGTACACAACTGTACTTTCCTACATCGGCTTTGGAGCCAACCCCTTTCGTGTTGGGGATGTCTTCTGGTTCTTTGGAGCCAGGAGCTTCCTCAGATTATGGGTGGGGGGAGCTTTCAGGGAGATGAGCGCTGTCCCCACAGGCACTTCCACTCTCTGATCCAGCCATTCTTCCCCCAAAGGCACCAGTGTCCATCTCAGCGCAACCAAATCCACACAGACGCAGAGATCCATGGCCTCAGGACCCCCCATTGGGAGAACCCCTCTCTTCCAAAACCTCTCCAGAATACCTTTCTGAAAAGGTCCCTTGGAAGAAATTATGCAAGAGGAAGCATTTGGACTCCCCAGAGGAGTCCATCACATCTGACACAGACCTCGACTCTGAAGGGTCCCCACGGTCACCCTCTGAGGATGTCTCCTTTGCAGACATCCTAGAAATACTTAAGCGGAGAGGTGGCTGGAAGCCCATCAACTCTTCTGAAGAGGAGTCTGTTTACCTGAAGGCGTTTGGGTCTCGTCCTTCAGCCACTTGGGTCTCTCCACCTTTCGACGTACTCATGGACCCAGTTTGTCGAAAGGCATGGGAGACTCAAGATTCAGTGGAGCTCGTCCCTCAGAGACCAAATAAATATATTACATCCCCCGAGGATAAAACCTTTCTTATGAAAGGTGTCCCAGTAGATGCTATGGTGGTGGCGGCAGCCACAAAAAAAGAAACTGTTGGAGACGTCCTAGTCTGTCCATCCTCCAAACAAAGAGTCTCTGATGATGAACAGTTCCAGAAAGCGTACCTTTTCTTTAGCGACCTGTACACTCGGGTCCCTGAATTATCTCACACATTTTACCAGATTGCAGAAAGATCTCCTAAAGGAGCTAGGAGATGCTCTTCAAGGTTCTGTAGCTGTGGGGGTATCTGATAAAGTTTCCTCCCAGCTCTCCACCTTAAATTCAGTGGTAAACTCTTCCATGAGACTCCTCCTATGCAGCTGATAGAGCGAGTAGGGCAGCGAGTTCAGGAATTTCCCATAAGAGGCATTCCTGGATGCTCTTGTGTAAATTTGTGGAGCCCTTTGTCTTCCTTTAATACCCCCTTTGATGGCTCGTCATTATTTGGGCCTAAAGTCAAAGACACACTAACCAGGTGTGAGCAAAAAGGAAAGACACTCTCTGCAATAGGAGTCGATTTTTTTCCTATCTTCTAGACCTTATCCAAAAGGGGGGTGAAATGTGGTTTTGAAAGTCCCAGAGAGTTTTTCAAGACACACGTGGTGATTCTTCCTCCAGGGGCAGAGGGGGATGCAGTAATGTAAGACGCCGGTTGTGCAGCAGAGGGGGTCCGCAGAACCAGGGTGACCGGGAATCCTTCCTTGGCAAGCCATTCCAGCGCTCCTGAAAGGAGGCCTGCCAGCCTCTGGAGGCAGTCAGGGGTCGCTTATCTTTGTACCCAGAAGCTTGGCTAAATATAACAAAAGACAAATGGGTACAAAGCATCATATTCAGAGGTTACTCCATACCCTTTTCCTTTCCCATCCCAAACATTCCACCCAGTCAAAGGGAACAGGCAACCCTAGAAATACAAAGTTGCTACAAAGAGTCATCCAAACAGTCGCCGCAGACCAGATAGGATTCGGAACTTACTCAAGGTTCTTTTTAGTTCCAAAGAAAACAGGGGACTGGAAACCCATCCTGGATCTCAGCAGACTGAACAAATCCGTAAGAAAATCAAAGTTCCAGATAGTAACACTGCAGTTGATACTCCCTTTTCTGGGACAAGACGATTGGATGTGCTGTATAGACCTCCAACATGCGTACTACCACATAAAAATGAGCAGGGGATCCAGGAGTCATATGCGCTTTCTGCTGGGAGCCAGTCACTACCAGTTTTGAGCTCTGCCCTTTGGTCTCAGTACAGCCGTCAGTGTTGACCAAATGTATGGCAGTAGTCACGGCTCACTTGAGGTGCCTAGGATTCAGAGTGTTTCCGTACCTAGATGACTGGCTCCTAACTGCCGCCACCGAGCATCTACTAATAAAAGTGAGAGACACCACATTGAAGCTCTGTTCTCATTTAGGAATCACAATAAATTACGAAAAATCTGCCCTATTGCCATCTCAACATATCATTTTTATAGGAGCAGACTTAGTTACTTCAAAAATGATAGTAAAGCTTCCCCCAGAAAGAGTACAAGCCCTGCGGCATCCGATCATAAGCCTACTGTTCAAAAGGAAGGTTCAAGCAAGGACAGTTCTGAAAGTATTAGGGACCATGGCAGCAGCAATAAACTTGATCCCATTAGTGCAGCTTCACATGAGAATTCTACAGTGGCTGCTGTTGACTCAATGGTCCATGCAGGAACTACCCATGTCTCACCATGGCAGCAGCAATAAACTTGATCCCATTAGTGCAGCTTCACATGAGAATTCTACAGTGGCTGCTGTTGACTCAGTGGTCCATGTAGGAACTACCCATGTCTCACCAGATCATAATAACAGAATCTTGCAGGAAAAATCTTCATTGGTGGCTTCACTTGACTCGTGACCTAAGACTACCATTTCTTCTCCCATAACCTTTAGCCACAGTGACAACTGACACTTCCCAGATAGGGTGGAGGGGGCATTATCTGAGAAAGACAGTCCAGGGTGCTTGGCAAGATCACGAGGCCCATTTGCACATCATTGTCCTAGAGATGAGAGGAGTGCCTTTAGCGTTGCAAGCATTCCAGAACTCTCTCCTACTGGGAACTATTGCAGTTCAGACAGACCTGTCAGTTGTATGGTACATAAACAAGGAGGAACCAGATCTTACCCCCTTTGTTGAGAGGGTCTGAGAGTATGGCAGTGGGCGACCTACTCCCAGCTCTTTCTGATAGCAACGCATATCTCAGTGAAATCCAACGTGACAGCAGACAAACTCAGTAGGGCTGTTATGATGCCTCATGAGTGGTCACTAAAGCAAGAGATAGCGGAAATAATTTTCCAAAAAAATGGGGCCAGACTTGCTGTGATCTTTTTGCCACATCCATGAATGCCAAATGTAGCAGCTACCTTGCCCTAATCCCCTCTCTGGGGGGAGTCACCAAGGGATGCAGTTGTACACGATTGGCCCTTGGGTCTCCTGTACGCCTTCCCATTGATACCCAAAGTTCTTCAGAAAGCCAGTGTATTGGGATGGACCTTGTACTTATCACGCCTTAGTGGCCTCATCAAATCTGGTTCCCCTTCTTGTGGTCTCATCTTCAGGAGGAGCTTTGGATTCTGGACCCAGTTCCAGATCTTCTGACCCATCCGTCGGGACTGCTCGTTCTATCCCTTCAAACTCTGAAGTTGACAGCCTGGCTGCACCGATTCCAGACATAGCCAGGATGCCTGACCTTTCACCTTCATTGCAGCATAAACTGATTTCTTCTCATAAAGCTTCTGCGAGAAAATTGTATGTCAGCAAATGGGAAAGATTTTCCTCCTGGACCTTGGAAAATCATATTGACTTTCTCTGCACTTATATCTTCTATACTGGAGTTCTTAGCAAAGCTATTTCATGAAGGAGCAGCTGCAGCTACTATTAGAGTTCAGGTGGCAATGATCTCTAATTTACATTTAGGGGAAACTGGGCCAATTGTTCTGTCCCACAGACTTTGCAAAGCATTTTGAGGGGTACCATTCTACTAAGACTGCCCATTAAACTACCTCTACCCCCACGGAACCTAAATTTTCTGTTATCCCGTATGATCCTTCCCCCCTTTGAACCTGCATCGTTCTGTGACCTGAAGATGTTCTTCGTGTTTCACTGTTGCAGTCATCACACATGGGTTATCTGCCTGCAGGTAGCCCTCAGTCGGCCCGAATACCAGAGACTTGGTATTTCTTTGTCAGTTGCTGTCACTCCAGGACTGATGTCAGGTCGTCAGAGGTATAAAAACAGGCAGCCGACGCCACTACATCAGTCTTTCTTGCAGAGGAATCCAAAGCAGAAGCAGTTCACAAGTGCCGGTCGCCGCTACCTGAGTTTTCGTTTACGAATTGTATAATCCTGAAGTCTTCTAATGCTAAGTATCCCATTGGGGATCCTTTTTTCTTGCTCTAACCGATGTCAGAAAAAGTTAACAATTGCCTTGCCTGTGGAAAGCAAATACCACACAAAGATTTTCAATCTTACTGCATCACCTGTTTAGGTCCAGACCACGACATACCTCACTGGCAGTTTTATGCCTTATTCAACGTCCGAACCACTCGTCATCGGGGTCTCATTGTCACTAAATTCTTTCTCTCTCGATGCCCTTATTCCGAAATGGCTTTGGTAAGCCATCAGACTACCAATATTCCAAAAAAAATGTAATGATAAAGACAGAGACAGACTGCACAGGTCCAAAGCTGCCGGCAACGCTTCCGTTAATCTAGTTGCCAGTACTCAGGTGCTTTCGTAGCCCTTGATGCCTGCTTCAATGGATTCGCAGGCCTCTGCCGAGACCCGTTTGGAGTCCGGTATGCCGCGAGACTCTTCTTCGACTATGGAACCTGTGGATGTCTCTACCTTGGATGGGTCTGGACCTGCTGAGCAGGCACTGGCTTCTGAGGCAGTTCTTCACACTACCGATGTTTGACTCAAACCGACAACTTTGTTTTCAGCAAAAACTACCGAGTTTCTAAGGCCAAGAGTACGCACTACACCTAGAAAACCGACGACCAAGGAGCATGCATCTGCTCCCTTGCCACAATAACAAATGTTTAGAATGGCAGAAGACCTTATTACGCTGATTAGGGGAAGTCAGCCTTCCCCTGCTAAGAGAAAGAGACCAGTCCCCAGTAGCTTCAACAGACCAGGAGTCTGATGACTCTGAGGTATCGGATTATGAAGACATGCCCTTATCTGCTTATGAGGATTCAGATGCAGAGGAATCCATTCTCTCTGCCTCTCCTCCAGAGGATTTTTCTTTTGGTGAAACCTTACATACTTTAAGAGAGCATTTCCACTAGGAATCTCAGGACTATCCTCAGTCCAAAAAGAGACTCGGAGAATTTCTAGATTTGCCACAGCACAGGCCTTTAGCAATACCCCCTGATGTCCTTCAAGGATGCATCTGCAGTCCTAACAAATGGGTTGTCCTGTCGTCAGGCAGCCCTTCGGTCGGCCGGATTCCAAAGTCTGGGTCTGGCCTCGGCTGGTGTCGCACTTCACCCGACGTCATCTCTGCTGGTCTTCGGGTATAAAGGCATCAGCCGACGCCATTTTCCTCAGTCTTTCTTGCGCGTGGCGCCAAGCAGAAGCTGTTCGCAAGTGCGGTCGGTCAGATCCAGAGATTACTACTACCGAATACTACTTGAAGACTTCTAAAAGCTAAGTACCCGTTGGGGACTCTTTCTTGCCTCAGCCGATGTCAGAAAAAGTGAATAACTGTTTAACTTGTGGGAAACAAATACCTCATAAAGATTTCCACTCTTACTGCTTACCTTGTTTAGGCCCAGACCACGACGTAGCAGCTTGTTTAGCCTGTGCTTCCTTCAACCGACGAACGCTTAGGCGTCGGTCGGAGTTTGCTGAACAGTTTTTCGGCTCAGATTTTGCGTACATTATGCCGTCGGATCCTCCGACTACCCAAATTGTTAAGAAACGCAAAGAAAAGGACCAACACTCGCGGTCCGCGGTTTCGGCCGAAACCACGGTTAAGCAAACCGCGAGTGTCTCGGTTTCGGCCGAAACCGAGCAAATGGTTCAATCTTCAGCCGAATCCATGACTACTACCGAGGCTCCTTCTACCCTAGTTGAATCGGCCTCTGAAGTTTTGCCTACTAATGTGGTTTCCCTAGAATTATCGGACACCATCCCTTTGGATGTCTCTACCCCAGCACGTGGTGCTGCTAGGCCTCCTGCAGCCATGTCTATAAAGGCCTTTGCCAGGGCTAAAGCAGCCAAAACTGCTAAGTCAGTGCCTGTTAAGCCCCCCTCTCACAGGCCTAGCTCCAGTTCTCAAATGCTTACTCTGGCAGAGGATTTCATCTCTTTAATAAGGGGATCCCAATCTCACCCAGACAGGGCCTCTCAACCTCCAGAAAAGAGACCTAGAGCAGAGCCCCCTGAGCCAGTGTCCTCAGATTACTCTTCTGATGATTCAGACAATACAGACCATCCAGAGGCTCCTCTTTCTACTTATGAAGATTCTGATGCTGAAGAATCTATTCCTTCTGCCTCTCCACCAGAGGAATTTTCCTTTGGGGAAACCTTACATGCCATGAGAGAGCAATTCCAATGGCAGGGACAAGATTTCTCAGATTCAAGAAAAAGGCTTAGGACCTTTTTACACTTACCGCAACATAGGCCCTTAGCTATTCCTCCAGTTTTTCCTGTTGTGGATGATGCATTTAATGATGTTTGCACTGCTCCTGATACTTTACCTCCAGCCCCTGCTAAGCCCGATAGGTATTACAGGGTACCGGACACTCATCACCACTTATACAAGGCTCCTTTTGCAGATCCTGACACTATCTCCCAGGGGCCTAAGGCAGTAGCTTCGACCTCAGCAAAAAACCCTCTCCCTTCTGTTAGGGAATCCAGGTCCTTAGAGAGATGGGGTAAGAAAGTATACACCTCTGCTACTCTCTCAGCTAGAGCTCTGAACTGTCAGTTTCATATGATCCAATACCAAGAGTTTATGCTTGATCAGTTAACTAAGAAACTGTCCTCTGATGATTCCTTGGATAAAAAATATGTTTTAGAAATGGTGAATAACATTCAGCAGGTTAGTAACCATTCTTTAAAATGTGGCTATGATGCACTGGAGGCTTCATTTAGATCAGCCATGACTGGCACAGTTATAAGAAGGCATGCAAGGTTGAAAGAACAGGTCTTGCCAGATCATGTTAAAGCAAAGCTATTAGATGCTCCTATGGATAAGGTCAGTCTATTTGGCTCACCTGCCCAACAAGTAATGAAGAAAATGGAAGAAAAGGCAAAATCTGTACAAACAGTTAAAGATTTCTTACAGGTTCAGCCCCCAAGGTTCAGCAGGAACTGGCCTTCCAAAAATTGGTCCTTTCCAGACTCCTCCAAAAATCAGAGAGGCAGGAATAGACGTACCAGAGGCAGAAACCAATCCAGAGGAGGTGCCTACAGGGGACGCCAGTGGCAAGGCAATAACCAACGAGGCACAGATACAACCACTACCACTGCAACAGGACAATCACAGTGACTTGGCTCTGACACCGCCTACCAGGAAACAAATAACAGCACCCTTAGGCGGAAAGTTAGCCTTATTTTCAAAAAACTGGCACTATATCACAAGAGACAAGTGGATTTTGCAAACTATAGACCAAGGCTACAGGTTTCATTTCCACACCTTACCAGTAAAAAGAGGAATGCCAAACCTACCACCAAATCAAAAGACAGAAGCCCTAAAACAAATAGCTCAATTAACAAAGATGAGAGCTGTGGAAAGGGTACCACCTACAGAACAGGGCCAGGGATTTTACTCCAGACTCTTCCTAGTACCAAGAAAAGAGAAAAGTTGGAGACCTATTCTCGACCTGTCCGCTTTAAACACATTCATCATTGTTCCAAAATTCAAAATGCTGACCCTACACCAACTTCTTCCCATGCTGGGCAGGGAGTATTGGCTGGTAACTCAAGATCTCAAGGAGGCATACCTGCACGTCCCCATACGACCAATTTGCAGAAGATACCTCAGATTTCTTGCAGGATCAGAGCATTATCAATTCTCAGCATTGCCCTTTGGCTTATCTACTGCGCCCAGAGTGTTCACGAAATGCCTGGCATCAGTAATAGCTCATTGCAGGCTTCAGGGAATCCAAATTTATCCATACCTGGACGACTGCCTGATACAAGCGGACAACAAAAGCAAGCTGACACAAGACTTACAAAGAGTCATTTGCTTACTGCAAGCCCTGGGATACACAGTCAATTTAAAAAAGTCAAGACTGATTCCATCCCAAACAAGAACATTCTTGGGTGCAGAATTGGACACAGTAAAACAGATGGCATTCCTAACTACCGAAAAACAAGAACAACTTCCTCTTTACTTCCTGGCATTAACAAAGCAGAACAAATTAACAGCAAGAAAAGTACTGCAGGCCTTGGGCTTCATGGCATCCTGCATAATCTTGGTCCCCCATGCCAGACTACATATGAGAAAGCTACAGTGGTACCTAAAGAATTTATGGTCTCAACACAAACACAGCTTAGAAACCGAAATACCACTAATCCCATGCCTGAAAGAAGAGTTCCTATGGTGGGCTCAGGCATGCCAGTCAAACCCAGGTTTGTCTTTCATAGCGTTCAAACAAACCAAACCATCACAACGGACGCCTCAGACCTCGGATGGGGGGCCCACATGCTGGACAAGTGCATTCAAGGCTTATGGACTCCAGATCAGCTGCACCTGCACATAAATCAAAAGAAATGCTGGCAGTAAAACTAGCAATCCAGAATTTCAGACCATTCCTCAAAGAAGGCCAATTGATGATAAGGACAGACAACACCACAGTCATGTGGTACATCAACAAACAAGGAGGCACTCATTCATATCCCCTATGCCGAATGGCTCTGGACCTATGGAATATGGCTCTGGGCTACAACATTCAGTTACAGGCAATTTTTGTACCGGAAAAGAAAACATCCTAGCAGACATGTTAAGCAGGACTACCTCGGATGCTCACGAATGGATGCTACACCCGGGCATCTTCAAGGCCATCACAAAGAAATGGGGAATGCCACAAGTAGACCTATTCGCATCCCCACTCAATCACCAGCTCAAGAAATTCTGCACAAGGACATACCACCCACTTGCTTGGAAGGTGGACTCTCTATCCTTCAATTGGAAAGGCCTAACAGCATATGCATTTCCACCTCTTCCTTTGATGCACAAGGTACTACTGAAAATCAAAGAGGAACGTCCAAGGATAATACTGATAGCTCCAAATTGGCCAAGACAACATTGGTATCCATTGCTGAGGAGCATGTCTCAGGGAGAAACATGGACACTGCCCCTGATTCCTTTGATGTTAACTCAGAGCAACTACAACATCCTGCATCCCAACCTGAAAACTCTACAACTGACTGCCTGGAACATTATATGAGCAACTAACCCGGAATTATCCCAAAGGGTTAAAGACATAATCCTTGAGGCCCGCAGACCTTCAACAAGAAGGAACTATGCAGGAAAATGGAAAAGGTTTGTCATTTGGAGTTCTGAAAGAGGGAAAGATGTGTCAAAGGTAGACATTGCCAACATCCTGGAGTACTTGGCAGAGCTTCTTCAAACAGGCCTGTCCTACTCCTCCATCAAGATACATGCATCAGCTATTTCTGCAGAATACAGCTTCGATCCCCCCGTCTTCTCACATCCTCTACTCAGCCAGTTCCTGAGAGGAATTAAGAATGTAAAACCTCCTAGGAAACCACCATTACCAGCATGGGACTTGAACTTTGTGCTAGAAAAATTGACACTCCCTCCATTCGAACCAGCAGCAACAGCAGATCTTCAACACCTATCCTGGAAAACTGCTTTCCTACTGGCAATTACTTCAGCAAGAAGGGTTTCGGAACTACAGGCTTTAATGGCAGTACAACCCTTCCTAATCTTCCATCAAGACAGAGTGTCCATGAGAACTAATCCTACATTTATGCCTAAGGTGGTATCCAGAGTGTCCCTAAACCAGGCAATCCACCTACCTACCTTCTTTCCAATCCCACAGAACAGGGGGGAAAGACTGCTGCATACCTTGGATGTACATAGACAGTTGCGCTACTACCTGGACAGAACCAAGGGAAATAGAAAAACTGACCAGCTGCTAGTAGCTTATGCAACAGGAAGGGAAGGAAAAGCAATTTCCAAACAGACAATCTCCAAGTGGATAGGAAATTGCATAAGATTCTGTTACTCCTACCATGGAAAGCAAATTCCACAGAACATAAGGCCTCATTCTACAAGGGCTACAGCCACTACCACAGCTTTCTTACGAGGAGTGGCTACCAAGGACATTATTGAGGCGGCTACTTGGACCTCCGTGCATACATTTGCCAAGCATTATAACTTACCTCTATACTCTAGATCCCGAGCAGGGTTTGCCACTGCTGTTTTGCAAGGGATCCTAACTACACCATAATTATTCTTCCTCCTCCCTAGTTTGGCTATGGTATTCTACCCATTTGTTAGGACTGCAGATGCATCCTTGAAGGACATAGTACAGTTTTGTACCTACCATAAATGTAGATGTCCGAACAGGATAGCATCTGCAGTCAGGATTACCCACCCTCCTTCCCTCTGTGGTACTCCTAGGGTATTTACCCACCTAATAGCTAGCTGGGGGGGATCTCTTATGGTGTATTTGTTTGTATATATGTACATACATGTTTATTTTTTGTTTGCCTTCTATTTTTTGGGAAACATTGGCATTTACCCAAAAATTTAGCTATCAAAGAGGGCAACTGGCATCTGGGGCAAGAAACACTGAGGAAAATGGCGTCGGCTGATGCCTTTATACCCGTAGACCAGCAGAGATGACGTCGGGTGAAGTGCGACACCAGCCGAGGCCAGACCCAGACTTTGGAATCCGGCCGACCGAAGGGCTGCCTGACGACAGGACAACCCATTTGTTAGGACTGCAGATGCTATCCTGTTCGGACATCTACATTTATGGTAGGTACAAAACTGTACTTTCTGGAAGTTGTTGATGATGTCTTTATGGAATCCAGTCTTACTCCTGATAATTTACCCCCTGCCCCTAGGAAACCAGACCGGTACTACAGAATACCTGACAATTTCTTTTCAAGAATCCTACTGCTGACCCAGAGATCATTTCCCAGGGGCCTAAAGGTATCAAGGTAACTACAGCCAAGAATCCCACTCCTTCAGACAGGGATTCCAGAGCTTTGGACAGATGGAGTAAGAAAGTATATACCTCTGCAACTCTGGCCATTAGGGCATCGAATTGTCAGTTTCACATGCTGAAGTATCAGCAACATATTATGGAACTTATTAAGCAAAAAGTAGCAACCTTTAAAGACTGTGCAGAAAATAAAGATATGCAGGAGCTTATGCACTCTACAAGCCAAGTCAGCAAGCATACATTGCAGTGTGGCTTTGATGCTCTAGAAGCATCTTGCAGGGTAGCTGTCACTGGTTCTGTACTGAGAGGTAATGCTTGACTTAAGGAGCAGACCTTGCCAGACCATGTCAAATCAAAGTTACTAGACGCTCCTTTGAACAAGGACAATTTGCTTGGCACCAAAGCAGAAGTTGTTCTTAAAATGATGAAAGAAAAAGCTAAATCTATGCAGACAATTAAAGAATTTTTACAAGTACAACCTCCTAGATACAGTAGGCATTGCCCCTCAAAACACTGGTCCTTTCCAGCCCCCTCCAGGCCATCTCAAACCAGACCCAGGAGAAACAGACCACCGTCTTAGGGTATGCAGAGATCTAAGCAGTGGAGTGCCCCCACCCCCAAAACAGGGAGTGGTAAGCCACCTCCGTACGGGAAAAACTCACAATGACTTCTCTACTCTACTCCCCACCTCTGCCCAATTGCTTGTGCCCCTAGGAGGAAAACTTGCCCTTCATGCAAAAAACTGGACGTACATCACCAAAGACCAGTGGGTCCTCAACATTGTATCCCAGGGTACAAATTCAACTTCCATTCTCTGCCAACCCCAAAAGATTCCCAGACCTTCCTCCAAACCATTGGGCAGAGGCACAAAACCAAGTCCTATCCCTGCTCTTTATCAGGGCTATTCAGCCTGTTCCAGCGGAACAGATAAGTCAAGGATTCTACTCCAGACTTTTCCTAGTATCCAGAAAAGAGGGCACTTGGCGCCCAATCCTGGATCTTTCAGTTCTCAGCACTTTCCTGGTGGTACCAAAATTCAAAATGCTTACCCTGCAACATCTACCTATGCTAGCCAAGGATGCCTGGTTAGTCACCCTAGACTTAAAAGAAGCCTATCTACACATCCCTATAAGGGAGTCATGCAAGAAGTATCTACGTTTCAGGGCTGGATCTATTCATTATCCGTTTTCTGCGCTTCTCTTTGGCTTATCCACTGTGCCCAGAGTATTCACAAAATGCCTGGCTCCAGCCATTGCATACTGCAGGCAGAGAAATATCCAAATTTACCTGTACTTGGATGACTGCCTGATTCAGGCAGACAGTCAGGAATTGCTGTTGCAGCACCTGACATTTGTGAAAAACCTTCTCACTTCCCTGGGGTACACCATGAACGAAAGAAATCAAAACTGGTGCCCGGTCAAAAGATTGTATTCCTGGGAGCAAGCTTGAACACAGCATCCCAGATGGCATTCCTCACTTCAGAAAAACAAGCCTATCTGACAGTCTACTTCAAACAAATGGCCACCAGAACCCAGCTATTGGCAAGGAAAACACTGCAGGCCCTAGGGTTCATGACTTCATGTGTACTACTAATTCCATATGCTGGACTGCATATGAGGAAACTTCAATAGTTCTTAAAAAGTCTTTGGTGCCAACATTCTCAGCACCTGGAAACAGTCAATGTGATAGTGTTCAATCTCGCCGTTTGTTCTTACACATGGGTTCGGAGCCGATCCTCGGCTCCGTGTCGGCCGCTTGCAAGCTCTGCATCGAGAAGAAGCTCGAGACAATCTAATACCCACAATCCCCCTCTGCCTTTACCTCAGATCTAGTTTGCCGCTGCTGCGTTCGCATCGCTGGGAGCTAGCTCGAGCATCTTAAGTTAAGATATAGCTTATTTTGTTATATTTTATTGGATATTTTTGTTCTCTTTGATAACAGAAAGGATTAGTTGATATACTGAGTGTATGTGTGTTTGAGTAGGTTAAATTTTCGGTACCGTTAATTTTATTAATCGGTTAGAGTTTTTCGGGGCCTACCAACCCTTCTTAAATTTGAACCGGACTCTACATTTAAATCGGATTTGACACTATTTCGTCGGATTTGACTATTATACTGGACTTGACTCTTACTTGTAAAATGTCTGATAAGGTAAAATCAGGTTTTAAGCGTTGTCAGTGTGGCCAAAAAATGTCAGTGACTGACAACCATAGTTCCTGCGTCTACTGCCTTGGCCCTCTCCACTTACAAGAGGACTGTTCAATCTGTCACTCTTTTAGTGGGAGGGTCATGACAGATAGGCGCAGGAAACTCATGGACAGAGGTTTATTTAAACCTTCTTTTCAGGAGGCTCTGGATGCTTCTGACCAGGCATCGAAATCCTCGAAGGAATCGAAGACGTCGGAGCCCAAGTCATCGGCTCCGAGCTCTTCGGGTAAAGTTAGATCACCGGTTCCACAGACTTCGGGGCCGAGTGTTCAACTGGTGTCGGTTCCTGAGCCTCGAGTCTTGGAACCGGTGATGGAGCTCCCTCCTTCGACTTGAGGTCGGCTCCGTCTTCGGTTCCTTCGACCCGTTCTTCTTCCAAACTCTCCGATGTCGATGTGGATCGTGTGGTGCAGAAGTTATTGGAGCATTCGGCCCTGTCCAAACTTATTTCAGTTTCCACCCAGTTGGTGTCGAAACTTGAAGGCCTCCCAGTGTCTCCATCCATTCCTCCTCTGAGACCTGTTCAGTCTTTGGAGCCGGAAGAGGTTGATCTTCTGATTGTGGAGCCCTCGCATCCAGAACCATCCTTTTCTCGGTCTGTTCCTCTCACCTCGACTCCGTCGGACCCGATACCGGAGTCTCAGAGCTGACGATCTGTCCTCGGTTCCGGGCGAGTCGAACCGGCTTCGGTTCCGACTCTTCCCTCGGGCCTCGGCGGATCGATTCGGCTCCGTCCTCGGGTCGATGCCTTGTGCCTGTTTGAGGATTCTTCCCATTTCTTGAACCGGGAGATTCTTCGATCACGGGACCCGGGCGTTCGACCTAATGAGGAAGGTGTTGTCTACCCAGACAACCACATCAGTGGAAGCAACCTCTCCTCCCCATAAAGGGCCGTTATCCTCCTCTGCACCCACGGCCACATCCAAGCGTCGAGCACCAGTGTCTCAGCCACCCCTGGAGGTGCCCCTCTTCCTCGGAGGCTTCTTCGGATGCTCCCCAAGAAGTCCCTAGGAAAAGATTGTGTAAGAGGAGACACTTGGATTCTCCACAAGAATCCTTGACATCCGATACTGACTTAGATGAGTCAGAAGGGTCCCTAAGTCACCTTCAGAAGATGTCTCTTTTCGGACATATTGGAGATCCTGAAACAGAGAGGTGACTGGCAGTCCCTTCCCCTTCTGAGGATGAGTCAGTTTTGCTGAAGGCATTTGGTGCTCGCCCTTCTTCCTCCTGGGTCCTCCGCCCTTCGGCGAATTAATGGAATTAATTGCTCGAAGGGCGTGAGGCTCCTGACACAGTGGAACCAGTCCCAAGGAAACCCAATAAATACATCACTGCACCTCAGGACAAGACCTACTTAACAAAAGGAGTTCCAGTGGACGCTATGGTGGTGGCAGCGCCACGAAAAGGAGATGTCGGAATCTTCCTCATCTGTCCATCCCCTAATAAAGATTCTAGGACTATGGACAGGTACGGAAGCGCATTTTTAGTTCAGCGGCTTTTTCCATGCGATCCCTGAACTATTTGACCCATTTTACACGTCTACAGAGGGATCTAGTCAAAGAGTTGGGAGATACCCTCCAGGGTACTACAGATGCTGCTGTCTCAGAGAAAGTGACAGCGCAACTTAATACCCTTACATCCATTGTGAACTCGTCCATGAGGCTGATTTCCTACGCAGCGAAGGTTCGAGTAGGGCAGCAGCTTCAGCGATTGCTTTTCAGACAATCCTGGATGCGCTTATGTTCATTTGCGGAAGCCTTCAAGTCTTCCTTTACTAACACCCCATTTGACGGTGCCACTCTCTTTGGCCCCAAAGTAAAGGAGACCCTTACCCGGTGTGAACAGGAGGGAAAGACTCTGTCTGCTGTCGGAGTCCGTTTTCCACCCCAACCAGACCGTACCCCAAAGGGCAAGCGTGGTGGAAAATGTGGTTTGAAAACCCCAAGGATCTTTCCCAGGCACACAGGGTGATGCCCCTTCTAGAGGCAGAGGAGGGGGCAGAGGTGGAAGACGCCGACCTGGCGGCAGATGGGGTCCGCAGCATCAAGGTGACAGGGATACACTCCTGGTAAACCTTTCCAGCACTCCTGAGAGGAGGCCCGACTGTCCTGCTCTGGAGGCAGTCGGGGGTCGCTTAGCTTTATACCCTCAGGCCTGGCAAAATACAACTACAGACAAGTGGGTAAAAAGCGTGGTTACCAGAGGTTACAGCATACCCTTTCTATCCCATCCCATTCCAAAGAAAAGACTCCCAGATGTACCGCCCCATCTGCGAGAGCCAGCAGCTATAGAAATTTCAAAGCTGCTAGAAAAAAAAGTCATCCAACCAGTCCCAGCGGACCAGCAAGGATTCGGGACTTACTCAAGGTTCTTTTTAGTTCCAAAGAAAACAGGGGACTGGAGGCCCATCCTGGACCTAAGCAACCTCAATACCTTCGTCAAGAAAGAAAAGTTCCGAATGGTCACGCTTCAATCGATCCTTCCATTCTTACAGAAGGACGACTGGATGTGCTCAATAGATCTGGAGGATGCATACTACCACATCAAAATGGCCAGGGCATCCAGAGATCATTTGCGCTTCGGCTGGGGCCAGTCACTTTCAATTTCGAGCCCTGCCCTTTGGTCTGACCTCAGCCCCAGGGTCTTCACCAAATGCATGGCAGTGGTAGCGTCTCACTTGAGACACCAAGGATTCCAGGTGTTTCCGTATCTGGACGACTGGCTCCTTTCTGCCACCACCCAGCGTCAACTATTACAGGCCAGAGACTATACTCTTCAACTGTGTGTTCACCTAGGAATTTCCGTAAACTTCGAAAATCCTTACTTCAGCCATCACAGAGTATCTTGTTCATAGGAGCGAATTAAACACACGTCAGTTAATTCTAAGACTTCCTCCAGAAAGGATACTATCACTTCAGACTCACATACGTCTTCTTCTCTTGTCCAGGAAATCTCCAGCAAAACTGGTACTGAAGGTTTTGGGACTCATGTCAGCTTCTCTTATTGCAATACCCTGGGAAGGCTGCACATGAGAGTCCTACAATGGCTACTGTTTGCACAATGGTCGTTCCAACAACTACCTCTAACACACGAGATTCTTATAACGAACACATGCAAAACACACCTAAACTGGTGGCTTCAAACGTGCAACCTTTCCAAGGGGAGACCATTTGTGCTACCGCCTACAGTTACGGTGACCACGGACGCTTCCCTGATAGGGTGGGGGGGCATCTTTCAGGGACAGACAGTCCAAGGCGAATGGACCAATTTGGAGTACAATCTGCACATCAATGTCCTAGAGTTGAGGGCAGTGTTTCTAGCGTTGCAACACTTTGCTCCCCTTCTTCCTCTGGGAACTATTGCAGTTCAGACGGACAACATGTCGGTAGTCTGGTACATAAACAAGCAAGGGGGAACCAAGTCCTATCAGCTATGCAGAGAGGCCATGAGAATCTGGCAGTGGGCGGAGTCCACGGGTCGCTTTCTAATAGCAATGCACATCCCGGGGTCATCCAACGTCATAGCCGACAGGCTGAGCAGAGCAATTCTGTTACCGCACGAGTGGTCCCTGAAACAGTCAGTGGCGAAAAGGATTTTTCGCACGTGGGGCCAGCCTTCCTGTGATCTGTTTGCGTCTCCAATGAACGCCAAATGCAGGAGCTACTTTGCCCTATTACCTCCTCCAGGGGAAGTCCCCAGGGACGCACTGATTCACGATTGGCCCCCGGGACTCCTGTACGCATTTCCTCCATTTCCCCTAATATCAAAGTTTCTCCAGAAAGCCAGAAACCTACACAGGACAATAATCCTCATTGCCCCATTCTGGCCTCGTCAAATTTGGTTTCCCTTCCTGAAGACACACTGCATTCGGGGACCCTGGATCCTGGACCCAGAGCCAGATCTATTGACTCACTCGTCAGGGGCTCCCCATCCCGCGCTCTTGTCCCTCCATCTAGCAGCTTGGCTGCTCCATTTCCCAACTTAGCCAGGTCTGATCTTCTTTCGCCGGCAGTTCAGAATATATTGGTGGCTTCTCATAAAGCTTCCACTACTAAAACATATTCTAGTAAATGGAAGTGATTTGTATTCTGGGCGAATACACAGCAAGTGGATCCTTTTATAGCTCCTTTGAATAAAATATTAGAGTTTTTAACGGACTTGTTCCATCAGGGTGCTTCTCCTGCCACACTAAGAGTTCAATTGGCTGCCATCTCTAATTTCCATGTGGAAGAATGTGGGGCTCCTGTTATGGCCCACAGACTTTGTAAAGCCTTTTTAAAAGGTGTTTTTCATATTAGACCACCAATTAGATCTCCTACGTCACCTTGGAGTCTAAACTTGTTGTTATCTAAATTAATGTTGCCCCCCTTTGAACCAGCCTCCTCTTGCCCATTAAAATTTTTGTCCTGGAAGACTCTCTTTTTGGTAGCCATTACATCCGCTAGGCGAGTATCTGAACTTCAAGCTCTCTCCATCAAGCACCCTTATTTGATCTTTCACTCTGACAGAGTTTCTCTTCGAACGAATTCATCCTTCCTCCCTAAAGTTTGTTCTATTAGCAATATTAATCAGTCCATTGAATTACCCACCTTCTTCAAGAATCACTCCAACAAAATGGAGTATATGTTGCACAAATTAGATGTTCACAGACAACTAAGGTTTTACTTGGATAGAACAAAAGATCACAGGAAAACTGATCAACTTTTTGTGGCCTTTGCTGATAACAGGAAAGGATTGACGGTTACCAAAAGAACTCTTTCTAAGTGGTTAACGGATTGTATAATTTATGCCTATGATTCTTCAAATCAAACTCTTTTACACAAACCCAAAGGACATTCCACAAGGTCAGTATCTACATCTCTGGCTCATGCAGCTCGCCTACCACTAGACGCTATTTGTGCGGCTGCTACTTGGTCTAAGCCACATACATTCATTTCTCATTATAAGGTAGACAAGGTTTCTAGGGACAGGGCAACCTTTGGTTCCACTGTGCTCAAGAACGTCCTTCCGTGAGTTCCTCAGGAACAAGGAGCTAGGGACACTACCCATGTGTAAGAACAAACGGCGAGATTGAACACTATCACATATAGAAGTTATGTCCTTACCATAACGTTCCATGTGGAGTGTTCATCTCGCCTTTGTTCTTACATTCCCACCCTCCCGCCCTTAAGAAGAACGTTTTTTTTTTATGCCTGGCCTTGGGCATTCTGCTTCTGCTTTGCAGATGTTGTGTACATAGTTGACATGTATATATATGTGTATGTCTCTGTATATATGTATATATATAGACTCTTAGTTCTGTGCATATGTGATATAAGCATGAGTGTGCTCTCTCTCTAGAGACTGGTTTGCTTGCAAACTAGATCTGAGGTAAAGGCAGAGGGGGATTGTGGGTATTAGATTGTCTCGAGCTTCTTCTCGATGCAGAGCTTGCAAGCGGCCAACACGGAGCCGAGGATCGGCTCCGAACCCATGTGTAAGAACAAAGGCGAGATGAACACTCCACATGGAACGTTATGGTAAGGACATAACTTCTATTTCCTATCATACCCTGTCTAAGGACAGAGTTTCTTTGGTGGGCAGAAGCGTGCAACCACAACAAGGGACTGCCCTTTACTCAACCCCACTCCGCCCAGACCCTAACCACAGATGCATCAGACTATGCCTGGGGAGAACACATGGATGGAAAATGCATTCGGGGCCACTGGAGCCCAAGTCAAATTCATCTGCACATCAACCAAAAAAATATGCTAGCTGTGCAGAATGCCGTGACGGCTTTCAGATCCCTACTTCTGCCAGGACAATTACTAATAAAAGCAGACAACACCACAGTTATGTGGTAGATCAACAGGCAGAGGGGAACACATTCCTACCCATTCTGCAGATTAGCCATGGCCCTGTGGAACATGGCCTTGGACATGCAAGCTCAGTTCCTGCCAGGCAAACAAAACTCGCTGGCAGACGACTTAAGCAGAAATCTCCTAGATCCATACAAGTGGCAGTTAGAGCCCAACACCTTCAACCTTCTGATTCAGAAATGGGGGGACCCCAGAGGTAGTCCTCTTTGCCTTCCCCAACAACCATCAACTCAGCAAATTCTGCACCAGGAACCCTCGCAGCAAGGCCTGGAAAGTGGATGCCCTATCTTTTCAGTGGGTAAATCTTTCAATTTATGAATTCCCATCTCTGCCCCTTCTCTCGAGTATTACTCAAAATAAGACAGGACAGACCGTGGACAATTCTGATTGCCCCGGACTGGCCACGCCAGCACTGGTACCCACTCCTGTGCAGCCTGACATTGGTACCATCCTGGCATCTACACCAGAACCCTATCATGCTTTCTCAGCAGGAGGGGCAGATTTTGCATCCACAACTGTAAACCTTAAATCTTGCAGCCTGGCTTATCCCTTGAATCCTCCCCCAGCAACCCTAAGCAAGCAGGTGCGGGACGTAATTTTTGAAGCCAGAAAACCCAGTATAAGGAAATCCTATGTGGATAAGTGGAAAAGGTACTGCTCCTGGAGTCTATCCTAAAGGAGAAGACACAACTCTGCCCTCCCTCCCTCTCATCCTGGATTACTTAGCAGATCTACTCCACAAAGGCCTAGCCTTCTCTTCCATTAAGATACATGCCTCATCCATTTCGGCTCATTACAACACTGAGCCACCTCTCTTCTTGCACCCTCTTATCAAACACCAAGGAGAGCACCCACCCCTGCTTGGGACCTTAACTTTGTACTGGAAAAGCTCACACTTCCACCCTTTGAGCCTGCAGCATCAGCAGACTTAAAATTTTGCTCTTGGAAAACAGCATTGCTTCTGGCCATCACTTTAGCTGGAAGAGTGTCTGAGCTACAAGCACTTATGGCTGTGGAACCCTTCATTATTTTCCATGGTGACAGTGTCTCCCTCAGGACAAACCCTTCCTTTATGCCTAAAGCGGTGTCCAGTGTGGCTCTCAATCAATCCATACATTTGCCAACCTTCTTCCCTAATCCTCAAAATAAAGGGGAACGGATCCTGCACTCCTTGGATATGCACAGACAGCTCAGATTTTACCTGGATAGGACTAAGCCCTTCAGAAAATCAGACCAGTTACTAGTCAGCTTTGCAGCAGGGGCAGAGGGCAAAGCTATTTCAAAGCAAACCATCTCTAAATGGATAGCACATTGCATCCGTTTCTGCTACAAGCACCATGGGAAACCAACCCCTAAGGGGGTAACACATTCCATTAGGGCAACATCTACCTCTACAGCATTTCTCAGGGGAGTCCCTACCAGGGACATCCTGGAAGCTGCTACCTGGAGTTCTGTACACACCTTCACCAAGCACTACCATTTGCCTATCTTCTCCAAATCCAGGGCAGGTTTTGCAACAGCAGTCCTGCAGGGCATCCTAGCCAGCCGTAACTCTTCTTGACTGCCTCCACCCTTCTTCAGCTTTGAGAATCTGCCCAACTGTGATGACTGCAACAGTGAAACATGAAGAACATAGTACAGTTGTGTACACTTACCATAAATGTAAATGTTTGAGTGTATTCACTGTTGCAGTCCTGGTTTCCCTCCCTCCTACCCCGTTTTTTTTTTCTCTCTCTCCCCCTCTCTTTCTCTGTATTCTCTCTATGCCTTTTACTCCCCCCTTTCAGGGGTATTGGTATTTATTTTTTACTGGTGGTGTTTTCCCCCACCATAACTTAACTCCCTTTTGGGGGGGCTCCTGACATTTGGAGCAAGAAAAACTGATGTAATGGCATCAGCTGCCTGTTTTTATACCCCTGACAACCTGACATCAGTCCTGGAGCGGCAGGCAACTGACGCAGAAATACTAAGTCTCTGGTATTTGGGCCAACTGAGGGTTACCTGCAGGCAGATAACCCAAGTGTGATGACTGCAACAGTGACTACACTCTAACATCTACATTTATGGTAAGTGTACACAACTGTAACCTGGAAGACTATTTTCTTAGTAGCTGTAACTTCAGCTAGGAGAGTTTTGGAATTACAAGCACTGTCTATGAAACCCCCATATATGCTGTTCACAAGGACAGAGGGTCACTTCGTACGAATCCGTCCTTTTTACCAAAAGTATGCTCAGAATCAAACTTGAATCAGTCCATGGGCGTGCCATTTTCTTCCTTAACTATGGCATTAAGGCAAAGTACACGTTACACCAACTAGGTGTTCATAGACAATTACATTTCTAGTTGCACAGAACAAAGGACTTTAGGAAGACTGACCAATTATTTGTCTCTTTCTCAGACCACAAAAAAAGTTCTCCAGTTACTAAGACCACTCTTTCCAGATGGTTGTCAGATTGCATTACATTCACCTACAAATCCCAGAACAAACAACTTCCTGACAAAGTAAGAGGTCATTCTACCAGAGTTATGTCTACCTCTTCTGCAATCGATACCATTTGTGCTGCAGCAACATGGGCAAGGCCTCATACCTTTTATCACTCATTACAAAGTTGATTTGGTCTCCAGGGACAGGGTCTCCTCTGGATCCACTGTCCTGAAAAATATACTCCTGTGAGCCACCCAAGAACATGGCGCTAGAGACGCTGTCCCAACCTGCTAAGAATGAAGGTGAGATGGGACATCGCATAGAGCAGTTATGTACTCACCATAACGTTCCACGTGTGTTGTCCCTCTTGCCTTCATTCTTACATCCCACCCTCCTTCCCCCAGCCTCTGGCTCCTGGAGGACCAAGAGGATTTATTTGGCGTCTGATTTTCTCTGACCCTCTTCTTGGCTTATAAACCTGTAAAGTTTTATATGTATATATTAGTATACTAGCAAACAAGATCTGGGGAATTCCCTAGAGCATCATGGGATAAGGGTGTAAACTGTGAGCTACTTGAAGACCTCGAGGTTTTGTAAACGGCCAAGGATCGGTTCTGAACCCAACCAGTACAGAATGAAGGCGAGATGGATAACACACATGGAACGTTATGGTGAGTACATAACTTCTTTTATTTTGATAGTTTTGCATTTCTTTTGGAACAGATATATTTCATGAAGGAAGAAAAATTTGTCCACAGCCAGATTTTCTTCTGGCCATTTCTTAACTGAAAGTAATTAAGACAGTTTAGATCAAGATTCAGTAATTTCATGCAAAGGTAAAACTGCAGGGAGCAAAACTCAAACTTCTGTATTTCACATGTTCTAGTATAGCCTGCTGTCTCAATTGTTTAAATGTAATTTCATACAGACCACAGATGCAGCTGACTGCATTTTCACATATACATACTAATTTTCCCTGACCTTGTCTAAGCATCTCTTTACCATAGTTACTTTAATTGCTCTTTTTCAGAGATTTAGCTTCCTGGTGTAGGAATAGTTGTATACATTGTAAACATAAGGTAGAAGATTACATGTTCACATCTTGTATATTAAGTGCTATAATTTCTAGCAGAAGGAAGGTTAAAGACTTGCAAAAATAATTTGTGATATGTTATTGGTCTGTAGCGTCTTAAGTCTTGTTCACAGTAATCCATTCTTTTTAAAAATACTAGGGGCTGCTGCTGCTCAGATTTCAGTTTAAGCTACCACATTGTTCTACTGAAGATATCTGGCTGCTGTCTGATAAAACATTTTTTGACTCCATTAATTTATTTAGATGTTCGTCATCAGTGATTTTTTTTTTTTTTTTTCGTTTTTACCAGCCAACTTCTTATTCACATAACACAAAGCTTCTTTATACAGTTCTAGGACTGTCAGCATTAGTTCATACTGCTTATGATATGAACATTTGTACTTCTTCAAAAATACTTGTTTAGAGTTCTTGGATGACATGTTTAGCAATATTAATAAGCGAGGATGAATTACTGGATAGTTTATCAGTGTATTCCTAGCAGGTTCAACAGCATGACTTTGGGTACAGATCTGTACATCTGCCATCAGTCAGTCCACCCATATTTACGTGATGTAAATGCTCTGGTTTCCCTTTCTTCCATTGTCTCGCCTTATAACTCGCTTTGCTTACCTTTTTATATTAGTTCAAAAGGGCTTTGCCACTTTGTAAGAAGCTTGTTGTCCACAGTGGGTACTAATGCATGTACTTTATCTACTGCTTTAAGCTCACTCACATGAGTTATATGATCTGTGTATCTGCTGTACTCTGTCCATATGCTCTGTCACTACAAGCATCACTGTTGACCTGTCCTGCAGATCTGCAGAATGCCATGTTTCCCTTTGAAAGGGGACGTTTTCATCCTTTGTTTATTTCGCTATAACTAGCAAGCCTTTGGGATGTTTGCCATTAGTAATTCAGTGGAATACATGTTTTTATGTATTTATTTAAAGTTTGATAACTGGGTAAGTGGACTAGTCCAAGGACCCTTTTCAACCTTGGGCATGGTGACAAAAATAAAAACATGATTATCCATTATCAGGTACGGTGAAGTTTAATATAAGACAAACATTTACAAATACCTAAAGTACAGAAGGCAAGTTTAAGCATAAAACATTTTGTGTAAAAAGTATGCTAATAATAATGCAAAGCGTAATGCATAGTAATAGTCCATTTGCTTTACCCTTGTATGGGCATATATTATGCACTCAACACACGTGGATCATAATGTTGTTTTTCTTTCGGCTTTTCGTGGTTAGGGGTCGCCACAGCGGAACTCCGGTCCGCTAATGATTGGCAGTCGATTTTTACGGTGCCGAGGTGCCAGCCCGATGCCCAACCTTCAACGAAGGCACGCCCATTCAAGCATGTCTTTTGAATGCCACTCTATCACGGGGAGGACATGCAGACTCCACACAGAAGGCGCTCCAGCCGAGAATCAAATGGGAGAATCTCTTGGTGTGAGGCAACATCCCTACCGCTGCACCACCATGGCTTGTAAATTTTAAAATAGTCATATGCATAGTCAAGAACTTTCTGTAAAATACTTTTTCAGAGCTGTCTTCCTCCTCAGCATCCCCCTTCTGAGTAGGCAAAATATATATGGTGAAAAAGTGGTAGAGAAGTTACTAAGCTTTGCAGATAGGTAGTTGTGAGAGGAGAATATAAATAGCAGGAGTTTAGCAAAAAGTATATTACCCGGTATCAATGAAGCAAGTATGTGTGTTTTCTTTTAGCAAGAGAGAGTGAAGTGACATCTTGAATGAGACAAGTATTCTGCAAAGTTGATGGATTCGCTAGAAAGTTCCAGCAAACTGGAGCAAGATTAGAGAAGATTCTGTCATAGATAGCAGGAGTAAAGGGGAGGTCTGGCAAGAAGGATTAGAACTGATATTTCCCCAATCTATGAATTTCATATTGGACACCTTTCCAGCATTAGCAAGAGACAGTACTGATGGTATCTGCTACACAGGAGCAGTTCATCATTAGATAAATTGAATGACCTCCTTTTTAAATTTTACTGTCGCAGAAACGTATACTTGCTTGGGGCATGCATCATAACCCCAGACCACTAGCAAACAGTAACCATGCTGTCCACCTCTCTTAATATAGCAATCAGCAACAAACATCTAAAATAGCCTGCCTCAACCCCTATAGTATTACTAATAATAAGTGGAACTTTCCTGAAACATTGATCTATTCACACCAACCACACAATCTTGCCTTTACTGAAACCTGGAATAAAGATGACCTCTGACTTTCTACTTATGAACTATTTTATAGTTTTAATAAGTACAACACCAGCAGCGAAGAGTAACGTACCACATACTGTCAGCAGAATAGCAAAATAAAGTACGAAGTCCGAAACACAGCCAGGTTCTAGACACTTTTTTAAAATAAAAATAAAAAATAGGTGAGCGCTTTTGTGACTATAGACTCGCTTCTTCAGACCATTAAAATCAAAAAGAATGCCAAAAGTATGTTTAAAATCTCATCAGCCAATCATATTTTCCTTTTACATTGCAGCAACTATTGCCTTAAAGAAACATTCTTCTAAATACACAATATAAATACACAATATAAAGATATTCTAAGTAACAACCTAAAATATAGATGTATAATATAATAAAACAAATGCCTAAATCTAAATAAAAATGTATAAAAAATATAAATAAATGAACTATGTCAAAATGCTACAAAACTATCACTAAATAAATCTGTAAGATATAACAAGTTCATGCAATGTCATGTTTAAAACTGCTCTTTCTATTTAGAAATATAAGGCTCAATTCTTAATATTCATTACAAAACTATGACATTAATAACAAAATACAATACCATATTATACCATATACTGGTTAAAGGCTTATAGTGCCTGCATATTTGAACTGTTTCTTACTGAAATTGGTGTGCCTTGTTTGCTGTAGCATAGACTAGATCCAGGCCTGCTGAATCTAGCTTTGTTTGTATAACTTGAGCACTAATCCAGGCCTTCTTTTTTGGAGAAGATTCCCCTGCACCCCAGTGGCAGGAGTGTGCAGTTAGAACTTGTCTGATTGAAGACTACAGGAACAGGGCTCAGTTTTGATATTTTTTTACTGGTTAATTGGGTAACTTGTTTAAAAGCCTTTTCTGATTGCTTGTAGTCATCTAAAGCTGTTTTAAGTGTATTTTTTTACTGTTTGTAGCCGTTTAAAGCTGTTTTAAGTGCATTTTTTTTACTGTTTTTGGCCTTATCTTTTAGAAAAAATGTTTCCTTGTTTCCCACCTTTCTAAGCTAGTATAGTCCAGTTTTCAGACTAGTGCTGAATTCAGGGCTGTGTTACAATTTTCTGAGTTGCCCATACCTTACTTGGATAGAGGGAGTTTTCTCTGCTCACCTGTGAGAGAGGGAGCTTTGAGCAGCCATCTGTCCCTGGAGGAGTGGCTCCAGCCCAGAAGTTAGTAGTTTATAGGCCATTTTGGGCTAATTTCTATCTCTTTCATTTCCTTGCTGTAAAAACCGCGTTTGCACGGTTTTGCACGTCCGGGCAGTGCCGATTAGCTAGGGCTAAATTTATCCCGGCTACACCAAGTCTCCTCTTCAGTTTTTCCCTTGAAAGTAGTTTAACTCTCAACCTAAGCACTTAGTCCAGCACTTGTTCATACCTAATAGCAAGCACTAATATACCCCGACACTTGATTGCCCAGCAGGGCAAGGCTCACTATTTACTCCTCACCAACCAAGCGACTAAGCAGCTCACCCTACTATTCAGGCATGACCAAAGGGCAGTTTCAGGTGTACTCTCCAGTCCAGCTGGTGAACCTGGGTATCCTGAGGCAATGTACAAAGACAACCCTCTCCTCCTACCACAAAACATTAACATATGCGAGAGATGCAGTTATATAGCTAAACTGGAGGCTAAGCTCTCTCCACCCAAGACTGGAACAGGCAGTCATGAGGAGACTGTTAACACTTGCACCACACCTCCAGCCTTACATAGACATACTAAACCAGCACTGGCAAAAAATACACATCAAAACACAGTCATACTCGGAGGCTCTAAATAAAAACCTGCAAAAGCATCACAGACCTCCAAAGCAGACACCCAAAAAACCTGCACCTCCCGTCACAAACCAGACAACACATAAAACACAAAATCAGTGTGCCGCACAATCACAGCCCTTAAGGCGAAATAACATACCTAACACACTAGTAATAGGCGACTGTGTAATCAGGCACACTGACGGTCCCACTCACTAGGCTGGACAAGGAGAAGGTTACTGTTAGCTGCCTGTCAGGTGCCAGAATCTGCCACATAACACAAGCACTCAGGTCACTCCAGAACAAGTACAAATATGACTCTGTTATTGTTTATGTTGGTGTGAATGACCTGAGACGTACCTCCCTGAACTACATGAAAAGAGACATGGAAGAGCTCTCTGATCATGTAGCCCAGGCGGGTATGACCCTGACCCTGAGTAGCATCCTGCCCTCACCAAGAATGATACCGCAGTATAAAGAAAAAATGATCAATTTCAACAATTGGCTAAGCTTCTGGTGTCATTCAAAGGGGATCCAGTGTCTGTCAGCTTGGGATGACATGCTAGACAGGCCTTGTTGCTTTGCAAGAGACTGCTTGCACCGGTCACCCCTAGGCTTTCGAATACTGGCCAAAGCTCTTGCTGCCCCCGTAGTGCCTTTTTTAGGCAAGGCTCAAAAGTCAAACCCACCTTTGTAAAGAGCACAAATGAAAAAAGGAGGGTTATGCTACTCAACGCCAGGCGTTTAAATCTCAAAATGAACGCGCTCAAAGCACTCCTCAGTATGGAGAACGTTGACATCTGTGCAGTAACTGAAACCTGGTTCAAGGCTCCACAGAGAACCCCAGCACTACCGGGCTACAACTCGTACCACACATTTCTGCCACAGAGCATGGATCGAAACACAAAAGGAGGGGGTGTATCCATATTCATCAAGGATACCTACACCTCCAGGTTAGTGGCGCAGCATGATACCTTCAAGATCATCCATGTGCAACTAACATCAGGCAAATCTGCAATGCAAATTGTGGCCTGCTACATATCACCCTCCATGACCTAGGACCACCACTCCACCTTTCTGGAGACACTGGAAAGCATGAAGGTCCTACCGAACACCCTGATATTGGGCGATTTAAATTACCCTACCGTTAACTGGGAAAACTACTCGAGTACAAACTCCCAGATCCAGCGCTTCCTGGAATTTATCAACTCAAATGTCCTGGATCAGCTGGTAAACTCCCCTACCAGAGGTGATAGCATATTGGACCTGGTCATCACCAACATGGGCGACAGGTGTTCCACACAGGAGGTCAACCTGTCACTGGTTAGATCAGACCAGAAACTAATCACTCTGGATGTCCACACCACACCACCACCTCCAACCAAGGAAACCACAGTGAAAAACTTTTCTATAGTGAACTTCACCTTATGTAAGACAGAGATGGTAAGTTTCACAGCCCCCACGCTAAAGGATAACAGTGTCCAAGATGCAGGAACCTTTACAAATGCAATCTATGAGCACCTACAAGGATGCATGGATCGTGCCATCCCTAGCAAAACCAAGACTCGCTCCCCTAAGAGAAGGAAACCAGTCTGGTGGACCCCATGCCATAAACAGGCTATACAATAGGAGGAGGAAACTAGTTCAGAAAAAAGCAAATCCCAGGAAGGAAATGCATCCCTGATCAGTATCAGTAAGAAACTAAGGTCCCTCATAAAATCCTCCAAGGCTAACTTCGAAAGAAAAATAGCCGAGGATTCGAAAGATAACCACAAAGCCTTCTTCAGCTATGTCAAGAATCTAAGTGGCAACTCGCAGATATGCACTGAGCTAGTGCAAAATAGCACAAAATATACTGAGCCCACTGATATTGCCAACATCCTGGCAGATAGTGCAAACTCCACCCCCAAAAGGGCCCACAACAGTACCAGAAAAGTGTAGTGTCCCGGAAATCACAGATGCACAGGTGAAAACAGCCCTTTTAAAAGCCAAAAGCACAGTGTCAATGGGACCAGATGGTGTCCCAGGCTGTGTCTTGCACGAACTACAGAACAAACTAACCCCCCCACCTAAACACACTGTTCAACCTCAGCCCCTCCACAGGCTACGTGCCCGTAGAATGGCGCACAGCAATGGTTATTCCGCTCCACAAAGGAGGGCCCACAACTGACCCTGGTAACTATCGCCGCATAAGCCTGACTAGCCTGGTCTGCAAGTATGGAGCGCATCACCATGGAACTCATTAACAAAGACATTGGGAACCTCCAAACACTTGACCTGACCCAATTCGGCTTTGTTAAGGGCAGATCATGCCTACTAAACCTGGTTGACCTCTTCGAGACAATCACCAAGGCCATAGATGAGGGGAAGGTAGTTCACGCAGCCTATCTTGACCTCGCCAAGGCTTTTGACACCATTCCCCACTTGGGAATTATAGAAAAACTCACCAGCCTGAACATAAACCCCTACGTCACGAGATGGGTTGCCAACTGGCTTACAGACAGAACTCGCGCGGTAAGAATTGCGGGCTCCAGGTCTGACTCTAAACCAGTCACAAGTGGTGTCCCACAAGGCTCGGTCCTGGGACCCCTACTGTTCGGCATATACTTCTCAAAAGTACAGGCAAACACAGGAAGAGTATGGCTAACCAAGTTCGCCAATGATTGCAAACTGGGAGCCATAATTGACTCTCCGGCTGACACAGACATTCTCCAAAAGGGCCTTACTGTGTCAAAGTCATGGTCTCAAGCTAAATTCCAAAAAATGCATAGTCATCCCATTTGGGAAAAACAAAACACCCATGAATTACCACATAGGTGGCAGCCCATTTAATGTAGAAGAGGTAATAAGAGATCTAGGGACCCAGGTAGATAGTAATCTCTCCTTTAACAATCATAATGCCAAAGTAGTTAGGAAATCCTTCTATGTAGCCCATCTAATTACTAAAGGGTTCGCATCTAGAAATAAAGAGGTTATACTGCCCCTCTACTAGTCACTCATCAGACCCATCATAGAGTACAGTGCCCCGTTTGGGATGTACCTCACAAGACACTTCCAACAGCTGGAAAGACCACAAAAGTACCTCACCAAGAGGATTACTGGCCTCAAACATATGTCCTATGCAGCCCAACTGGAAAATCTCCAGCTGTACTCAGTGGCATATCGCTTACTCAGAGGTGATCTCTGCCTTCCAAAGCCATGTCCAACTCAGAATTGATGGACATGCTCCACCTAAAGAAATCCAAGTCACTGCGAGCTACTCTATCTAGTGAGCTAAACCTCACCACAACAATAAATAGAACATGCTGGAGGGATAGATTCCTGTCACAGAGACTCCCCATGCTTTGGAACAAAATTCCTAACTACATTAGGCAGATCCCCTCACTAACACTCTTCAAGAGAAACCTTGACGAGTGGATGGGTAACAGAAAATACACCCCTGGGATCACTTCATTGGCTGTTCAGAGGCTCAGTTAATTAATCAATGGGGCGTCGAAAGCTGACACACACTGGCTTGGCTTATAAATGCCCTCGGGCAGATAGCTTAGTACCTACCTATGAACCTGTATATGTTATTAGTCAAAAAATGTATGAAAAACTGTATCTAAATCTATTTCAATTATGATAGGCTAATAAACTTCATTTGAATAATGGTCTAGCTTTTAATATAGGTTTTGACGGTACATTATCCATTCAAGGCCATAGCACTGTCTGCTCGTAGCCTCACAATCCATTTTGTTTCATTTACTCCAGTATGATTCCATAGATCCCCCTTACGTTCATTTAATTTCACTTGATTGGTGGCCATAAATTTCAAGTGATGTTCATTGCTAATGCTAGCAACATGTTTGGCCAAACCATTGGTGGGATTCTTGATGTTAATATAATGCAAATGCTCTCGTATACGTTCTTTTGGGCATCCATTAGTCTTTCCCATGTAAAATGAATGACAGACAAGTGCATTGGGCTAAATAAATAATATTCAAACTATTACAATTAGCATTAACATTAAAAACATATTCTTTCTGTGTAACTGAATGAAAAAAGTCTACCACTACTATCAATGTGTTGACAATAGTTACATGCTCTGCAAGATTTTGTGCAAGTGAATTCCTTCCTTATCACACTGTCAACATGTTGAACATCTCTAAAGAAATCTGCGAAAAGATTATTACATAGCTAATTTTTATATCTAAATGTAAGTTCCTCCCCGACTATGCTTTTTAAATTTTCATTTGTGGTTAATGTACTCCAATGTCTATTAATAACCTCTCTTAATATGTTTAGTATCATTACTATAACACATTGAGTACCTCACACCTTCAGTTCTCGATCTTTGTACTACTTGTTGGTAAAGTAAATTGTTACATAGTAGTATACATCCCCTCATGTTTTTCCCAATATTGTTAAGGGACATGTTATTAGAGCCTCCAGACTTAAGGCTAGTGAAAAAAGTTTTAATGATGAGTTGGAATGTCTAAATACTCATTTTATTAGCAGAGGATATAATCCCCAGCAAATTAAGTTAACCTGTGATGGAGTACGTCAATTTAGGAATGATACTGCTTGTCCATATTTTTCTAAGAATAATGACCAACAAGTAGTACAAAGATCGAGAACTGATGGTGTGTGGTTCTCCATGTTTTATGGTAATGATATTAAATATATTAGATAAATTATTAATGGACACTGGAGTACATTAACCACAGATGAAAAATTAAAAAGCATAGTTGGGGAGCAACCTAAATTTAGATGTAAAAATAAGAAATCTGTTAAAAGATTACTTTGTGGTTATAGAGAAGTTCAACATGTTGATAGTGTGTTAAGGAAGGAATTCACTTGCACAAAACCTTGCAGAGCATGTAACTATTGTCAGTGCATTGATAGTGGTAGATTTTTTTCATCCAGTTACACAGAATATGTTTTTAATGTTAACGCTAATTGTAAGAGTATGAGTACTATTTATTTAGCCCAATGCACGGTCTGCCATTCATTTTATGTGGGAAAGACTAACAGATGTCTAAGAGACCATATAAGAGAGCTTTTGTATTGTATTTACATCAAGAATCCCACCAATGCTTTGGCCAAACATGTTGCTAGCCCTAGCAATGAACATCACTTTAAATTTATGGCCATTGATCATGTGAAATTAAATTAATGTAATTGGGGTTTGCGAAATCATACTGAAGTAAATGAAACAAAATGGATTGTGAGGCTACGAGCAGACAGTGCTATGGGCTTGAATGGGGATATGTACTGTTAAAACCCATATTAAAAGCTAGACCATTATTTAAATGAAGATGTTCATCGTGTTACCCTGCTGCAGTCATCACACTTGGGTTATCCTGCCGTCAGGTGGTCCTGCCATCGGGTGGTCCCGCAGTCGGCCCGAATTCCAAAGTCTTGGTCCGGCGTTGGTTGCTGTCACTTCTTCCCTGACGTCAGAGCACCAGGGGTATATCAGAGACATCCAACGCCATTTTCTTCATTCTTTCTTGCCGTGCGGTGACCGAAGCAGAAGCAGTTCGCAAGTGTCGGTCGACCGACACCTGAGATTTTCGAATCGAGTTTCAGTCCGAAGTCTTCAAAGCTAAGTACCCCGTTGGGGAACCTTTTCTTGCCTCAGTCCGATGTCAGAAAAAGTTAACAATTGCATTTCTTGTGGGAAGCAAATACCTCATAAGGACTTTCATTCTTTTTGTATACCTTGCCTAGGCCCAGACCACGACGTCACTGGTTGTCAGTTTTGTGCTAGGTTCAATAAGCAAACTATAAAGTGACACTTTGATTTTGCATGACACTACTTCAGTAGAAAATTTAATTACACTATGCCGTCGGAGCAACCGACTACCGGCGTGCATAAAAAAACGCAAAGATAAAGACAGGCAGCCTAGATCCAAGCCAGACTCCGAGGCCTCGGCAGGGCCGGTCGCTGGTTCTCCGGTTTTCAATGAGGTGCCTACGCAGCTCCTGGCTACTGCTGAATTGGATCTCCAGACCGCTTCGGATCCCCCAGCAGAGAGTTCTAGGCTGACGCAGCTATTTTCTTTAGGCCCTACCGATGACTTTGCAGTAGGGGAAGCCGGTGTTGTAGAAACACCTTCGGTCTCTGAAGGTGTATTCAGACCGACTATTCTCACCATAAAATCTTTTGCTAAGCTTAAGACTTCTCTAAAACCAAAAAAGCCTACACTTCAGTCTCCAGGTCAAGGCTCTATGCCTAAGAAACAGATGCTTAAAATGGCTGAAGATTTGATTTCTTTGATCAGGGGTTCCCAACCCCCCCCCCCCCGACAAAAGGTCTAGACAAGAGGAGGAGGATTATGCCTCCTCTGATCAAGTGTCTGTTTCCTCAGGCTCCTCTGAGGAACAGGATTATTCCTTTCCCCCTTATGAAGATTCTGATGCTGAAGACTCCATTCCCTCAGCTTCTCCCCCTGAAGATTATTCCTTTGGGAAAACCTTACATACCATGAGGGAACATTTCCACTGGGAAGGTCAGCACTACTACGACTCAAAGAAAAGGCTCCAAGAGTTTCTTTTACTCCCCCAGCACAGACCATTTGCTATCCCCCCAGTTTTGGACATTGTGGATGATGTTTCCTTAGAATCTAGTCTAAATCCAGATTCTCTGCCTCCTGCTCCAGCTAAACCAGATAGATACTATATAGAGTGCCTGACTCACAGAAATTCCTTTACAAAAGCCCTGTTGCTGATCCAGAGACAATCTCCCAGGGTCCCAAAGGGGCTAAGGCTTCTATGGCTAAAAATCCTGTACCCTCAGAAAGGGACTCCAGAGGACTAGATAGGTGGGGGGAGAAGGTTTACACCTCAGCTACTCTAGCTATGAGAGCAGTAAATTGTCAATTTCACATGCTTAAATACCAGCAATTCCTAATGTCTCAAATAAAACAAAAGATGGGCACACACTGTCAACAGTCTGAATTCAAGGAAATGCAAGATCTGTTGCATGCAGCTGAACAGGTGGGCAAACATACTTTACAATGTGGTTTTGATACCTTGGAAGCTTCCTCTAGAGCAGCTGTTACTGGGTCTGTTATACGTAGGTATGCTTTGTTAAAGGAACAATCTCTGCCTGATCATGTTAAAGCAAAGTTACTGGATGCACCCTTACAGCAGGATGTCTTATTTGGGGTTAAAGCAGAGGAGGTTTTAAAGAAAATGGAGGATAAGGCTAAATCTATGCAGACCATCAAAGATTTCTTACAGGTACAGCCCCCATGCTTCAGCAGAAATTGGCCAACAAAAAATTGGTCCTTTCCAGCCTCTGACAGACCACAGAGGGGTAAATACAGGTGCCCAAGGGGCAGAGGACAAGCACAAATCCCTTACAAACCTCGCCAGTGGGGCACTGCAACACAGAAGGGTGGAGAAGACCGTTCCCAAACTACTAGAAGGCAAACACAATGACTTAAACCTCAAACTGCCAAGCAAAACTCTCTTGGCAGCTTCCTTGGGAGGAAAATTAGCACTTTTTGCAGACAACAGGCACATCATCACAAAGGACAAATGGGTCCAAGACATTATCTCACACGGATACAGATTCCATTTCCACACCTTGCCAAGGATAAAAGGAATGCCAAACCTGCCAAATCAATGGGCAGAGGCACAAAAACAAATTACAGCTCTCCTGGACATGAGCCATTCAACTGGTACCTACACAAGAGCAAGGCCAAGGATTTTACTCAAGGCTCTTTCTAGTCCCCAGAAAGGACAATGCTTGAAGACCCATTCTGGACCTTTCAACTTTAAACACCTTCTTGCAAGTACCCAAATTCAAGATGCTAACACTACAGCAGCTTCTTCCCATGTTGGGCAAGAAAGCTTGGCTAGTAACGTTGGACCTCAAGGAGGCATACCTGCATGTCCCTATCAGACAAAATTGCAGAAGATACCTCCGTTTCATTGCAGGTTCAACCCATTACCAATTCTCTGCACTGCCCTTTGGCTTATCTACTGCGCCCAGGGTCTTCACAAAATGCCTGGCACCAGTAATTGCATAATGCAGACAAAGAGGAATTCAAATATACCCATACCTGGAAGACTGTCTCATCCAAGCAGAAAGCAAGGACATTCTCTTCCAACACCTGGCTTTTGTAAAACTTCTTCTAAGTTGCCTAGGGTACACAGTAAATGAAAATAAATCAAAACTAGTGCTCTCACAAAATATGACATTCCTGGGTGCCAGCTTGAATACAACGGCCCAGATGGCTTATCTGACGCCAGACAAACAACTACAATTAACTCAGTACTTCAGAACAATGGCAACAAAGACCCAACTCCCTGCAAGAAAAATTCTGCAGGCCTTGGGCTTCATGGCATCTTGCATACTACTAATACCATTTGCAAAACTGCATATGAGGAAATTACAATGGTACCTAAAAAGCATATGGACTCCGCACAGCCAAAGCTTGGAAACAATGATACCTCTCATTCCCTGCCTTCAACAGGAGATTCTATGGTGGTCACAGGCATGCCACCTCAACAAGGGTCAGCCTTTCACCCTACTCCCAGCCAGGCAAACTATGACAACAGATGCATCGGTCTACGCCTGGGGGGCACAAATGGTAGGATGGTGTGTTCAATTGACAGCAGATCAATGGAATCTGCACATCAATCAAAAAGAAATGCTAGCTATACAAAATACTCTGACAGCTTTCAAGGACCTCTTACATCCAGGACAGCTTATCATAAGGACAGACAACACCACAGTAATGTGGTACATAAACAAACAAGGGGGTACACACTCCTACCCTCTATGCAGGCAAGCAATGACCTTGTGGAACACAGCTCTGGCTTACCAAGTTCAATTACAAGCTCAATTCCTGCCAGGAAAAAAGAACACATTGGCAGACGACCTAAGCAGAAGCATCATGGATCCCCACGAGTGGAAACTGAATCCAGAAGTATTCGCAATGATGGCTCGAAAATGGGGGCTCCCAGACATAGTTTTGAGGGCTGGCAAACAGGTCTATCAGCTAACAAAATTTTGCACAAGGACTTTCACCATCAAGTTTGGAAAGTGGACGCACTCTTATTCAGTTGGAAAAAGCTAACAGTATACGTCTTTCCTCCATTACCCCTTCTCACAAAGGTGCTACTGAAAGTCAGGATGGAGAGACCCCGAATGATACTCATTGCTCCAGACTGGCCACGCCAGCACTGGTACCCACTATTAAGGAATATGGCCCAGGGCCCACCATGGATTCTACCACAAATTACCCACCTGCTCAGACAGCAAGACAATC
Organism: Protopterus annectens; assembly: GCF_019279795.1. NCBI lineage: Eukaryota > Metazoa > Chordata > Ceratodontiformes > Protopteridae > Protopterus > Protopterus annectens. Next base: position 387,716,074 of record NC_056749.1, read on the forward strand.
AGATTCTACACAGCCAGCTCAAAACCTTAAACTTGGCTGTATGGCAAATCACCTAAGCAATCAACCAACTCCTCTCTCTCGCAAGCTGTTATGGATGTTATTCTGGAGGCCAGGAGGCCCAGCACCAGGAAAGCCTACTCAGACAAATGGAAAAGGTTTTGTGCCTGGAACCAAGCTAAAGGCCAAAATACCCTTCAGCCTGACATACCTCAGATTCTGCAATGTTTAACTGAGATGTTACACAAAGGGCTTTCTTTTTCATGTATTAAAATCCACGCCTCAGCTATTTCTGCTCACTACAACACGGATCCTCCCTTATTTTCACATCCACTCCTAAGGCAGTTTCTCAGAGGGGGCCAAAAACATTAGGCCTCCCAGAAGAGCACCAACACCTACTTGGGACCTCAACTTTGTTCTGGAAAAACTCACGCTACCTCCTTTTGAGCCAGCTTTCTCAGCTGACTTAAAGTTTATATCATGGAAGACTGCCCTGCTGCTAACAATTACTTCAGCTAGAAGAGTTTCAGATCTTCAGGCACTAATGGCAGTAGAGCCTTTCCTCATTTTTCATCAAGACAGAGTTTCTCTATGAACTAACCCCTCCTTTATGCCTAAGGTGGTATCCAGTGTGGCTCTAAATCAAACCATCCATTTACCCACCTTCTTTCCAAATCCACAGAACAAAGGAGAAAGACTCCTGCATTCCTTGGACATTCACAGGCAGCTACGTTACTACTTGGGTAAAACTAAGGTTTTCAGAAAATCTGACCAGCTTTTTGTATCCTATGCTACAGCATCACAAGGAAAGGCTATCTCTAAACAGACCATTTCCAAATGGATAGGACATTGCATACATTTTTGCTACACCCACCATGGAAAACCAGTTCCTGCTACCATAAGGCCCCACTCTACCAGGGCAGCAGCTACATCTACAGCCTTCCTCGGGGGGGGTGCCAACCAAGGATATTCTGGAAGCTGCAACTTGGAGTTCAGTACACACCTTCACCAAACATTACCACTTACCATTTTACTCTAAGACTAGAGCTGGCTTCGCCACTGCAGTTTTGCAGAGCCTTCTAGCCTCCTCTAACCCTGTTTGACTCCACCTCCCATCCTTAGCTTTGGGATTCTACCCAAGTGTGATGACTGCAGCAGGGTAACACGAACATAGTACAGTTTTGTATGTATGTAGATGTTTGAGTGTATACCCTGCTGCAGTCCAGGTTACCCTCCCTAGCTGAACTTATCTCTACCACTCTATTCTATTCTACCTCTGTGGTGTATTTGCTTGTGCCCAAGGGTTTTGTTTTATTTTTCCATATAGCTATATGTAGATATATATGTGTATATATGTGTATGTGTATGTGTGTGTGTGTGTATGTGTATATATATATATATATATATATATATATATATATATATATATATATTTGCCTACCTGTTAGGGGCACCTGACATCTGGGGCAAGAAAAACTGAAGAAAATGGCGTTGGATGCCTCTGATATACCCCTGGCGCTCTGACGTCAGGGAAGAAGCGACAGCAACCGATGCCGGACCAAGACTTTGGAATTCGGGCCGACTGCAGGACAGCCTGACGGCAGGATAACCCAAGTGTGATGACTGCAGCAGGGTATACACTCGAACATCTACATTTATGGTAGGTACAAAATTGTACTTTTATTTGCCTATCGTAATTGAAATAGATTTAGATTTAGATACAGTTTTTATACATTTTTGACTAATGTATATTATATGGTATTGTATTTTGTTGTTAATGTCATAGCTTTGTAATGAATATTAAGAATTGAGCCTTATATTTCTAAATAGAGCAGTTTTAAACATGACGTTGCATGTACTTGTTATATCATACAGATTTGTAGTGTTTTGACATACTAGATGTTCATCGTGTTTCACTGTTGCAGTCATTACACTTGCCTGCTGGCAGGCTACCCGCAGTCGACCACAATTCCAAAGTCTAGGTCCGGCGTCGGTTGCTGTCGCCTCTTCCCTGATGTCAGTGCGCCAGGGGTATAAAAGATGCAGCCAACACCATTTTCTTCAGTCTTTCTTGCCGCACGGTGCCCGAAGCAAAAGCAGTTCGCAAGTGCCGGTTGGCCGACTCCTGAGATTTTCGAAATCGAATTTCAGAACCGAAGTCTTCAATAAAGCTAAGTACCCTGTTGGGGGAACTTTTTCTTGCTCCAGACTGATGTCAGTAAAAGTTAACAATTGTATTTCTTGTGGGAAGCAAATACCTCATAAGGATTTTCACTCTTACTGTATTCCTTGCCTAGGCCCTAACCACGAAGTTGCTAGTTGTCTGTTTTGTGCTAGATTCAACCAACGCACTGTTAAGCGTCTGTTTGATTTTGCTTTACATTACTTTGGCCGAAGATTTAACTACATAATGCTGTAGGAACAACCGACGACCGGAATTCATAAAAACGCAAAGACAAAGAAAAGGACAGGCATCCAAGGTCCAAAACTGACGAAGCCTCTTCTAGGCCAGTCGCCGGTTCTCAGTGAGGCGCTTTGACAGCCCCTGACACCTGCTACCTCAGAGCCACAGGCCGCATCCGACTCCCACTGGAAACTCAAGGTATTGGGCCTGTGGAAACTATTCCCTCGGATGGGTCCGGAGCTGCTGAATAGGCATCTGCTTCTGAGGGTGTTTTCAGACCTTCACAACTTACTGTTAAGTCCACTACAGCAGCCAAGGCAAAGTCAAAAACACCATTAAAGACAAGGAAACCAGTACAGCATTCTCCTGGACAGTCATCCATGCCAAAGAAACAGATGCTTAAAATGGCCGAGGACCTAATTACTTTGATCAGGGGTTCCCATCCCCCTCCTGATAAAAGGCTTAGGCAAGACACTGACTATAACTCCTCTGACCAGGTTTCTATTTCCTCTGATTTCTCTTCAGATCAGGGATATTCTCTTCCTCCCTATGAGTACTCTGATGCAGAAGAATCTATATCTTCAGCCTCTCCGCCTGAGGATTACTCTTTTGGGGAAACCTTGCACACCACGAGGGAGCATTTCCATTGGGAGAGCCAGGATTATTCAGAATCCAAGAAAAGGCTCGGAGACTTCATTTTATTGCCTCAGCACAGGCCCCTGGCTATCCCCCCTGTGCTTGATATTGTTGAAGATGTTTTCTTTGAATCCAGTTTGTCTCCTGATTCTTTACCCCCTGCACCAGTTAAGCCAGACAGGTACTACAGGGTCCCAGACTCTCATAAATTTCTTTATAAAAACCCTGCTGCTGACCCAGAAACAATTTCTCAGGGTCTCAAAGGGGTTAAGGCTTCCACTGCTAAAAACCCTGTCCCCTCTGATAGGGATTCCAGAGCTCTGGATAGATGGGGGAAAAAAGTTTATACTTCTGCTACTTTAGCTGTAAGGGCTTTAAACTGCCAGTTTCACATGCTTAAATATCAACAATACCTAATGTCTTTGTTAAAACAGAAAATGCTTACAAACTCAGAATGTCCTGACAATAAGGAAATGCAGGATTTATTGCATGCAGCTGAACAAGTGGGAAAGCATACTCTGCAATGTGGTTTTTGATTCATTAGAGGCTTCTTGCAGAGCCGCAGTTACAGGCTCTGTCATTCAAAGGCATGCTTGGTTAAAAGAACAAAGTTTAACTGATCATGTTAAAGTACAATTATTGGATGCTCCACTACAGCATGATACTTTGTTTGGTGTTAAGGCAGAAGAGGTGTTAAAGAAAATGGAGGATAAAGCAAAATCAATGCAGACAGTAAAGGATTTTTTACGGGTTCAGCCACCTAGATTTAGCAGAAACTGGCCTTCTAAAAATTGGTCCTTGTCAGACAGGCCACAAAGAGGCAGATACAGACGCCCAAGAGGCAGATCTCAGCCCCAAGGCTCATACAGGCCTAAACAATGGGGAGCTTCAGCCCCCAAAGGAGGGGACGACAAATCACAACCTTATAGGAAGCAGTCCCAATGACTTCCCTCTACAAATGCCAAGCACTTACCTTTTGGCAGCACCCTTAGGGGGAAAGCTAGCACTTTTCTCACAAAATTGGCACATGATCACGCAGGACAAATGGGTACTGAATACTGTTTCTCAGGGTTACAGGTTCCAATTTCACACCCTTCCAAAATCAAAAGGTATGCCAGACCTGGCACAAAACCAATGGGCAGAGGCACAAAAACAAATTTCTGCTCTCATGGACATCAGAGCTATTCAAAGAGTACCACAGCCTGACAAAGACAAAGAGGACAAAGCCTGGAGACCGATACTGGACCTGCCAACCCTACATACTTTCCTGGATGTTCCGAAATTCAAAATGTTAACACTGCAGCAACTTCTACCCATGTTGGGCAAGAAGGCTTGGCTAGTTACTTTGGACCTCAAGGAGGCATTCCTGCATGTCCCAGTCAGACAGTCTTGCAGAATATACCTCAGATTCATAGCTGGCTCAATGCATTACCAATTCTCTGCACTGCCCTTTGGCTTATCTACTGCACCCAGGGTATTCACAAAATGCCTGGCAGCAGTAATTGCATTTTGCAGACAAAAAGGAATTCAAATATACCTCTACTTGGATGACTGCCTTATTCAAGCAGAGAGCAAGGACATTCTACTAAAGCATCTAGTGTTTGTAAAAAGATTACTAATTTGCCTAGGGTACACAGTAAACGAAAAGAAGTCAAAACTAGTGCCCTCTCAAGAGATAATATTGCTGGGTGCAAGCTTAAATACAACTGCCCAGATGGCTTATGTCACGCCAGACAAGCAAAGGCAACTGACTCATTACTTTCAAATGATGGCAACAAAGACCCAGATACCTGCAAGAAAAATTCTGCAGGCCCTGGTCTTCATGGCATCCTGCATTCTACTAATTCCATATGCAAGACTGCATATGAGGAAACTACAGTGGTATCTAAAAAGTGTTTGGACTCAACATTGCCACAGCCTGGAAACAATAATATCTCTTATTCCTTGCCTGCAACAGGAGTTTCGATGATGGGCCCTGGCCTGTCACCACAACAAGGGACAGCCTTTCACCTTACCCACAGCCAGGCAGACAAAAACAACAGATGCATTGGATTATGCCTGGGGGGCACACATGGCAGGAAAATGTATTCACGCACGTGGCCCAAGGAACAAATACATTCACATCAGTCAAAAAGAGATGCTAGCTGTACAGCATGCCCTGACAGCCTTCAAGGATCTATTACATCCAGGACAACTATTACTGAAGATGGACAATACCACAGTTATGTGGTACATAAAAGTTATATGGTACATAAACAAGCAAGGGGGCACACATTCCTACCCCCTCTGCAGGCAAGCCATGACTTTGTGGAACACAGCACTGACCTATCGAGTACATCTGCAGGCACAATTCCTGCCAGGAAAGAAAAATACTCTGGCAGACGAACTAAGCAGAAATCTCATGGATCCTCACGAATGGAAACTAAATCCACAGGTCTTCAGCATGATAACAAGGAAATGTGGACACCCAGACATAGATCTTTTTGCCTCCCCTCACAACTGCCAACTACAGAGATTCTGCACAAGAATTTATCACTCACAAGCATGGAAAGTGGATGTGCTATCATTCAGCTGGAAAACACTGACAGTTTATGCCTTTCCTCCACTGCCTCTTCTTCCCAAGGTACTCCTAAAAGTCAGACGAGACAAGCCAAAAATGATTCTGATTGCCCCAGACTGGCCACGCCAGCACTGGTACCCAATCCTAAAGAGCTTGTCTCAAGGCCCAGCCTGGGCTTTACCTCAAATTCCTCATCTTCTGACTCAACAAAACAATCAGATTCTGCACAGTCAACTCAGAAACTTAAATCTGGCTGCATGGCAGATAATATAGCCACTCAGACCACACCTCTCTCTAAAGCTGTTATGGATGTCATTTTAGAAGCCAGGAGGACCAGCACTAGGAAATCTTATGCAGAAAAATGGAAGAGATTCTGTGCTTGGAACCAGGCACAAGGACTCGAACCAGTTGTTCCAAATATACCTCAGATTTTACAATACCTAACTGAGATGCTGGACAAAGGCCTATCCTTCTCATCAATTAAGATTCATGCCTCTGCCATTTCAGCTCATTACAATACAGAACCTCCAATTTTCTCTCGTCCACTACTAAGACAGTACCTCAGAGGGGCAAAAAACATAAGACCCCCAAGGAGAGCAGTGATACCTACACGGGACCTCAATTTTGTTTAAGAAAAGTTCACACTGCCTCCTTTTGAGCCAGCCAATACAGCGGATATAAAATTCTCATCATGGAAAACTGCACTGCTCCTAGCAATAACTTCAGCAAGAAGAGTCTCAGAGTTACAGGCATTGATGGCCGTGGAACCTTTCATCATTTTTCATCAGGACAAGGTTTCTCCAAGGACAAACCCAACATTTATGCCAAAGGTCGTATCCAGTGTGGCTCTTAACCAAGCCATTAATTTGCCAACATTTTATCCAAATCCCCAGAATAAAGGGGAGAGACTTCTGCATGCTTTGGACATACACAGACAGCTACGCTTCTATTTGGACAAAACAAAAACTTTCAGAAAAACTGAGCAACTGTTTGTAGCTTATGCTGCAGGATCACAAGGAAAGCCTATCTCAAAACCAGTTTCAAAATGGATACGACACTGCATTCGTTTCTGCTATTCACAACATGGCAAACCAGTGCCTAAGGGCATTAGGCCACATTCAACCAGAGCAGCAGCCACTTCAGCAGCCTTCCTCAGAGGAGTACCAACCAAAGACATTTTAGAGGCTGCAACCTGGAGTTCAGTGCAGTTTCACCAAGCACTACCACTTACCTCTCTACTCTAAATCCAGAGCAGGCTTTGCCACTGCAGTTCTGCACGGCCTTGTAGCCTCTCCTAATCCTGTTTAGGCCCAGCCACCCAACCTCAGCTTTGGGATTCAACCCAAGTGTAATGACTGCAACAGTGAAACACTATGAGCATAGTACAGTTGTGTACCTACCATAAGTGTAGATGTTCGAGTGTATTCACTGTTGCAGTCCAGGTTACCCACCCACCATTCCCCTTTTCTTTGCTGGGACTTCTCTGTACTTCTCTATTTTATACAATCTATGTGGTGTATTTGCTTGTAGATGAAGGTAATGTTTGTTTTAGTACATGCATGCTTCTTGGCATAATTTTTTTTAGCCTACATATTTGGGGGCACCTGACATCTAGGGCAAGAAAAACTGAAGAAAATGGCGTCGGCTGCATCTTTTATACCCCTGGCACACTGACATCAGGGAAGAGGCGACAGCAACCGACACCGGACCTAGACTTTGGAATTCTGGCCGACTGCAGGTAGCCTGCCAGCAGGATAACCCAAGTTTAATGACTGCAACAGTGAATACACTCGAACATCTACATTTATGGTAGGTACACAACTGTACTTTTATTTATTTATATTTTTATTCATTTTTATTCAGATTTAGATTTAGGCATTTGTTCTATTATATTATACATATATATATTTTTAGGTTGTTACTTAAATGCCTTTATATTATGTATTCAATGTGTGTGTGTGTCTTTTGGCTTTTCCCTGTTAGGGGTCACCACAGCGGAACTCCGGTCCGCTAATGATTGGTAGTTGATTTTTACGTGCTGAGTTACCAGCCCTGATGCACAACCTTCAACGAAGGTACGCCCATTCATGCACGTCTCCACGCAGAAGATGCTCTAGCTGAGAATCGAACCGGACAGCGTCTTAATTTAGTATGTTTCTTTAATGCAGTAGTTGCTGCAATGTAAAAATAAGATAAGATTGGAGATTTTAAACACACTTTTGGCATTCTTTTAGATTTTAATGGTCTGAAGAAGTGAGTGTATACTCGTGAAAGTGCTCACCTATTTCTTTTTATTTTAATAAAATTGTCTAGAACCTGGCCGTGTTTCGGACTTCACACTTTAGTTATTTTGCTATTTTATAGTTCTCTATAATGTAACAGAAGTAGAAATTGGGGTGGCTCTGTTCTAGTAAAACATACCACAGATGTTTCACAAGATGATAAAAGCCTAAATGGGATACTTCCAATTTGCAGTTGGGAATCATCTGTTTCCACGTCAATGTGGTTTCCATCGCACCTCCATCAATTTAATGCAACAAACCTTTCTTTCAGTGTTCCCCAATAGCATCAGTAAAACTGTAATAGTAAGTGATTTCTGTATTGATGCCAGAGGAGTAGATGGCTGTAAATTTAAGCTATATGCTACACAGTGCTAGGACTAGAACCGTTGGTAACACAGTCCACTAGACAACGTTACAAAATAGACAATCATACTGCAGTTGAGCTGATTTGCAATTAACAAAACTCAATATTTCAGTTCTCCCACACTCAGTGATCACTGCATCTTCATCTCAGAATGCCCATTTTAAAATTAAAATGGGTGGCCGACTCACATAACCGACTTTCAAAATCCCGAGATGAAAATAACAAAAGTTCAGAAACCCAAACATTGATTTTTTTACCATGGTAAGTAAATGCGTGGCCAACTGTAAATGAAACTCATTCCAAGGCAAGTAAAATCCACCTAACTAAATATACCAGCTTCAGGATCGTACTATAATGGAGAAACGGGCATGCTGGCCAAGTATTTACTTACCCTAGTAAACAGTCGATGTTTGAGTTTTTGAACTCTCATGATTTTCATCTCAGGATTTTGAAAATCGGTTATGTCAGAGTGTGGTTTTAGAAGTAGACTCAATGGGTGGCATATTGGTGCAGCAGTTAATGTCGCCTCACAGCAAGAGGTTCTCTGGTTTGATTCTCGACTGGGGTGCCTCCTCTGTGGAGTTGCATGTCTTCCTTGCATTCACATAAGTTTCCTCCAGGTATTCCGGTTTCCTCCCACATTCCAAAGACATGCGTCTGGAGCATTTCTCCCTGGGCCTCCGCTGAAAATAGACTCTGTCCTAGTCGGACTTTTCTGGTCAAAAAATGTTAAGTAAAATAAAAAAATATATATCCCCGATACTCTTACTGGGATGGGCTTTTTATATTAAACAAGAAACATGTTTATTAAATTATTACCTTATGACATAGGCAGTCATGCATTTATATAAATGAAAACAAAACTATGTCGACAGAATCCCAGCTGCAAGCATTTTTACATCACAAAACCATATTGACATAGTCCCAGTTGCAAATGGTGTGTATCATTTATAATCGACCCAATCATTCAAACATACATTACATAACTCTTTCAAATCCTGCCTTCTTTTAAACTTCATTCCTCCCCCGTATGTATTCCTATGTAATTTGCTCCTCCCCTTCTCTAAAGATCCCAATTCCAATTGTTTTTGTCTCTGTTACTATATTCACTACTTCTAATACAGTTGGTTTAGACTTTGATTTCCATTTTCTTGTAATTGCTTTTTTAGCAGTCACCATAATTGGACTCGACAAGGCCTTACTATGTCTAGGCAATTCCAATTCTGTATCATAGCTCTGAACATTTCTCTAGTTGCACCAATTTGCTCACCCAGAATCTGTGATAAGAGTTATCTGCAGGGAAACTTGTAAAGTCTTCCAATTCGTTATTCTCACGGAAAATGTCCCCAATTACCTCTTTCTTCCCTATCACACCTCCAACATTTGCTGTCTACCTGAGGAAAAATTCTCTGGAGTCTATTTGGGGTATAAAATATCTATGCAAACATTTCCAAGCAAAAATTCTAAATCTTCTAGATTTTGTTGCATATTTTGGAGACAAACCTGTATCCCCATTGTTTCTTTGTGAATTGCTTATCCAAACTTTCTTTCCAATCCTTTCTAATCCCCTCTGATTTGATTATTTTTGTTGTCATGCAGTGTTTTTTATGCTGTACTATTTATTCCTTTTTTTAACAGCAGATTCATTTCTAGATTCTACTAAAAGCTCTACCAGTGCTGGCCTTTCATTTAGGATCCCCTTATTTCTTTCTCTTTGCTATACTCTGCCTTCCCTATCAAGGATTAATATCAATTTCTAACCTGCAGTCCAAGTAAATTCTTGGCAACTTCTGAATGTATTATCTTTCCCTCTCTCTAGTTATTTGCTTCCAATACCTTGGTTCCTTTCCAAGTTTTCTCCAGTAAATTCCAGCCTCCACTTGCCTATTGTCTGTATCGCTGATCACAGTCATCCCTTTTGGCAGAATCTTCTTTCTCCATTCCTGTGTTGGCTTAGTTCTTAGAATATTTTCTGCTACCTTACGAGTGTAATATTCTGTATGTTTTGTTGTACTCCTTAAAGGTCTGCATCCAAAATCCCAATCTCTCCTTGCTTCTTGAGCCCCCCCCCCCCCATTTCATCATCATCACTTTCCACTTTGAATTATAGGTTTCTGCTTGTGCAATGTAAAGGAGCCTTAACTGTGTAGCTCTGGGATTACTTGATTTGAAGGGGGTGTTTGCCTTGTTCCATTGGAAGAATCAACTTATCCCAATTGAGACATTCCCATCTTTTCTTCCCAGATAAAATCCTTCAGCTCTTTTTATTGATTGCTATCCTTAATTTCTCCTCTGATTTTATAAAAAATATGCCTGACCTGTGTACAAGATTAAAGGGACTAAAACATTTTAATTGTTTGTATCTTACTATCCATATAACTTTTATTTAGTCTCTTCCCACATAACCTTAGCTGCCACACAGGAATCATTTTTAGTCCATACTTCTAAAATACTTTATTTTATCATGTCCCCAGAAATATGGATATTGCTGAACCAGTTTGTGAATGGGTACCTAATTTACGGCTATTGCCTTTGTTTTAGCTTTATTAATTTTGTATCCTGAAAAGATATGAAACTGTCTCAAACTGTTCCATAACACTGTAATGTCCTTTTCTGGTTTTATCTGGTATAAAATATCATCACAAACAGAGCCAGCTTTTGTTGACTACCATACCAATTATATTCTTGAATTTTTGAGGCCCTTATTTTCTTTGCCAATGGTCTTAAATATAATGGAAATAAAGGGGGAAAGAGGACACCCTTGCCTGGTTCCTCTAATCAAGCAGAAATTATTGGAGAGGAGCCCATCCTCTTTAATTTTTGCCTCCGATCCCTCATATATTCCTCTAATCGACCTTATAATTTTATTTGGGAATGCAAATACTTCCATTGCCCTGCTCATAAAGTCCCGGCGTACTTACAAATGATTTCTCTGCATCAAGACCCACCAACAGCAGTGGTATTTTCTTACATTCTGCTTCCCTCTGGATAATCAGAGTTGATAATGTTGTTGAATGTTTGCCTCCCCTACCCAAAACCACATTCAATTTTGGCATCAATTTTGCCATTCTTTTAGCCATTGTAGACAAAAACTCTTTAGAATCATGGTTTAGTATTGAGATGAGACTATGTGAAGCTGTATCTGAGTCATCTTTGCCCTGTTTAGGCATTGCAGGTACCACAGCTTTCTTCAAGGATATCGGTATTTCTACTCTTAAAATACTGTTAAACAAAACCTTCCAAATCTTTCATTTTTTCCCTCCCAGCTTCCACACTTCTACAGGAATGCCATCTATTCCTGGTGACTTTTCTGTAGATTGGTTATACATCACCATTTTTATTTAATCTTTTCCAATCCTAACTGTTAGTAATTGAGCCCAGCTTACCTCTAACCTTGGCATACTTAATTCTTCCATAAACATTTCCATTTGTACCTTTTCTTGATTTCCATATTTCTCTGCCTTGTACAGATGGTCATAGAATTTCCGAAATATTTTTAATATTTCTGTACAATCTGTTATCTTCCTTGTTATAGGCTCCTTAAGCTTGGTGACCATCCTTTCTACTTTCTGTTGCCTGAGTCATTGTGCTAAAAGTTTTTGTGCTCTATAGAGTTATTATCTAAAAACAATTGCTTCACATCAGTCTTTCTAAACTCATGCATATTATTGAGGTAATCCCTTATTTTCTGTTTAGCATTCTGCAGTTGCTCCTCTTCATGATCTGTGAGATTCCCCCCATTTTGCAATACTTCAACATTTGTCAGACCCTCTAAATAATTCTTGTTTCTTCTTAACCATGTCTGTCTGTCATTTCCACCTTTATTTTTAAACAGCCCTTTAATTTTATGTCACTCCCTACTGTAACTATATTTTCAGAAGAAATTTCTGTCTTCTACAATAGCTTCTGAATAATTTTGACCACCCATTCCTTAAATTCCAACAGATATGTAGGAAAGCACCAGTGTTTCATTTTTATTTCATTACCCTGTGTTTTTATTGTACTTATTATTGGCACATGATCTGAAGTAGTACTGGGAGTGTATCAAGACCTTCAATTAAATGCACATGTTCCTGTGAAATGTAAATTCTGTCTAGGGTAGCTCAGTTTTTGTATCTTGAGGAATAATATGTAAATTCACTCTGAACTCAAATTCATATCTTCCATGCCAAATATTTTCATAAATTTCTTCAAAAGTCTACCCTCCTTTGTTATAGTTCCCTTCTGCCCCCCCCCCAAGACGCATGTTTACTGCCAATCAAATTTCAGTCCCCACCTGTAAGTAATAATCTGATGTTGTAAATCTTTGTCCATTCATTACAAATAGGACTTATATGGCCATTTCCAAGCTCACGCCAACAAAAAATTCTCAAATTAGACATACCCATAATGCCCCTCTCCTAGTTACTCCAGTTCTTGTTTGCTGCTTTCCTAGTCAGACGTGCTAGCCATCACTCTGAAAGTTAAGTAGAAAATTGTCATTTTTTAAGATGGCTTCTCCTCAAAATTTTTTAGTCAGTTTAGCCTTTTCTCACTATCGCCTATAACCTAATTATTTTCCCTACCCTTTACCTTGGTAATTTAATTTCTACCATTATTGGTACAATCCCTCTCTCCTGCCTTTGATAGGCCCTTCCTTACCACTTGTGGTATTTTTTTCAAACACCATTGTTGGTATTCTCTCACCTTTTTCTCTCCCTTATTTTGTTGTTTTCTATAGACTAACCTTATTGCCTTACTATGTCAGACGAAGCTGGGGTTTAAACAGTGCGATAAGTGTGGGCGTAAGATGCCCAACTCGGATGGACATGCTTGTTGTGTCTACTGTTTGGGCGTGGATCATATTGAAGCTGACTGTGACATTTGTGCTAGTTTTAGTAATCGTACACTAGCAGAACGTAAAAAATAAGCTTATTTTAAAAGGTTTAATCAAGACACCTTTTTCGGAGGCTCTATCTGGGTCGGAGGTCTCACTCCCTCCAAAGACCAAAAAACATAAGGAAAAACTGAGTCACTCGATTCCTGCATCTCTGTCAGTTACAGAACCGAGTCGACTCAGTACTTTGCCGGCGCCCTTGGCACAGACATCTTTAGCACTAGGCTCTGTATCTTCTTCCTCGGTGCCATCCATGATATTCACCCCTGTTTCAGTTCCAACCTCGGCACCACTGACTTTGGTGCCGTCCTTGGATCTGACATTTGCTCCTATGATTGTACCTACTTCGGCACCATCCCCGGCCACGGTGCCGATAAGTTTCTTCAGCTCCAAAAATCGAATATCTGCCAAGGACAAGATACTCCAACTTGCGACCCTTTTTTTGGAGCAGAGGTTTAGCCCCTTAGTAGAAAGACCTGATTTTCCTTCAGCAGCTTCCTTTAGCTCCACCAGGAGTTTTTCTGAAATAGACCTAGTGCGGGTTGTGGACCAGCTTCTGGCAGCTGGGGGATTGCCCATTCCAGCTAGACCTTCCATCCCTCTTGGCTCTCAGTCTTTTACTACATCTTCCCCTGTTTATCCTCCTACAACCTCTACCCAGGTCCCAGAGATTTCTGTACCGATGTCCACCCCAGTGCATACCGTCTCTGCTCTGACAACAGTTTTTTCCCTGTAGGCACTGACCACCTTTGCTGCATGGGCTTCAGTGGAGCTGATGCTCTCTTGGAGCAGTGCTTGGACCGTCCGTACCTTGGTATCTAGCCCGGCGCTTATTTTGTCACAGTGCCATCTATGTCCACAGCTCCGACTTCCTGTCCTCTCGGAGCTCCTCAGAGTGGGGTGTGACCCTGGTTCTGAGGTTGCCCTTCCCGGTTCCGGGCTCCCATCCCTTCTTGGGTGGGCCTGCTTTCCAGGTGATGGAGAACGGTCCTTGCCTCTGCAGGTTTGCAGTCAGCACCAATGACGACAGTATCAGAACCCCCCCTTAGCATTCGGGACCCCAGGCACGGGAGTTGCAAGACCCCCCTTTGAAGGGAACCTCTTCTCCGGACTCCTCCTCAGAAGATCCCACTGGGGAGCCACCCCACAAGAAACCATGCAAGAGGAAGTACCTTGATTCCCTGGAGGAATCCATCAACGAAGACACTGATTGTGATGAGGGGGAAGGGTCCCCACAGTCTCCCTCAGATGACTTCTGATTTGGAGACATCCTCGAAATCCTCAAGCAGCGGGGAGACTGGAAATCCTCTAACCCTTCTTCTGAGGAATCGGTGTTCTTGCAGGCCTTCCATGCCCGGCCATCTACTTCCTGGGTGACCCCACCGGCAGATGACCTTGTTAGGCTCATTGTGCAGCATGCCTGGAAGGCCCTGGACAATGTAGAACCTGTTCCCCGGAGGCCAGACAAAATTTTATCTACGCCTGAAGACCAGCCCCACTGATCCAAGCAGTTGCCCGTTGATTCTATGGTCATTGCGGCAGCCACCAAGAGGGAAATGGCAGAAAATAGTTCCACTGACCATCCAATGAACAGGGAGTCCCAGACCATGGAAAGACTAGGGAAGCGGACCTATGCTTCAGTGATCTTCGCCATTTGGTTGCTGAACTAACTGGCACACTTTACTCACCTCAAAAGAGCCCTAATTTCTGAAATGTCTTCCTCTTTGGTGCGGGTACTGCCTGATGAGGTGCGTGACACTGTCACCTCACAGCTAGCTACCCTTGAATCCATCTTGAACTCCTGGATATCTCACACCACCGAGGGGACCGCTCAAGCTGCCGCATCAGGCATTGTCATGAGCCATAATGCTTGGATGCGGTTGTGTGACTTTGCAGACCCCTTTAAATCTTCCTTTGTCAATGCACCTGTCGACGAATCTGCTTTTTTTTGGACCCAAGGTACGAGACTCACTTGCACGAAGTGAGAAAGTCAGACCTTGTCTGCTGTGGGTATACGCTTTTCCAACCCCCAGAGGTCCTACTCCAGGAACCAGAAGGGAGGAAAAATGTGGCTCAAGAAATCCCAAGGATCTTTTCATGACACTCATGGTGAACAATCCCCCTGGGACATAGGGGCAACTCATCTGGAAGACTCCCCTTTCAGGGTAGAGGGGGTCCACTTAACCAGGGCCCTAGAGATTTTCTCCATCAGAGCCTACCAGTGCTCCTGAGCAATGGCCCGATTGGTATCCTCTGGAAGCAGTCTGGTGTCATTTTTCTCTGCACCTACCAGCGTGGCATCGTATTACTACCGATGTTTGGGTGCAGAGAATAATATCCAGAGGCTACCAAATACCATTCAGTTTAACTCTCAGACCCATCAAACGAATCCCCCAATGTACCACCCAATCGGAGGGAATTAGCAGCCTTAGAAATAGAAAAGCTGCTAAGAAAAAGAGTAATCCAACTAGTCCCACCAGACCAGACAGGATCCGGGTTTTACTCTAGGTTCCTTTTAGTGCCAAAAAAGAGAGGGGACTGGAAAATTTATCAAACCTCAAAAATTCCGGATGGTCACAGTACAGTCCATTCTTCCCTTCCTAGGAAGGGACAACTGGATGTGCTGTATAGACCTCAGGACACGTACTTCCACATAAAGATGGATCACTGCTCCCGGAGATTTCTCCGCTCCTGGCTGGGAGCCAATCGCTACCAGTTCAGGGCACTGCCATTCGGTCTCTCGACAGCCCCCTGAGTGTTCACCAAATGTATGCCAGTTGTGGTAGCTCATCTTTGACTACAAGGATTCCAGGTGTTTCTGTATCTAGACAATTGGCTCCTTACTGCTCTGACCAGGAATCTCCTAGTCTGCAACCTCTCTTACACTCAAGGTCTCGCTCTCCACTTGGGGATTACACTCAACAAGGACAAATCTCAAATGTCCCCAACGAAGACACTGGAATTTATTGGAGTGGTCTTCGACACAGCATCCTGTCAATCTCTCTTCCCCCCTCACAGGCTTTTGAAAATAAGACACCAAATCCAAGACCTTCTTCCTCAGACCTATGTACCAGCACGTCTTGTACTGCAACTCTGGGCTCCATGTCAGCTGCCATTACGTTAGTACCACTCTCGAGGTTACATATGAGAATCCTGCAGTGGCTCCTTTCCGCACAATGGTTGTTTCTAACTCGCCCACTTGACCACATGATACGTCTTACGAACTGTTGCAAGTAAGAAATGCTATGGTGGATGAAGCCACAAACAGATCTTTGGCATCAACCATTCTGTCTTCCCCAGCCCACGGCGACCACAGACGCTTCCCTGTTAGGGTGGGGGAGGTGGCATTTCCAGGGAAAGACGGTCCAAGGCACCTGGTCCCCCATGGAGGCCAATTTGCACATAAATGTCCTGGAACTGATGGCAGTTGTCTTAGCATTGCAAGCATTACATGCATCCCTACCCTCTGGGACCATTGCACTTCAGTCAGACAACATGTCAGTCGTCTGGTATATCAGCAAGCAAGGCATAACCAGGTCTTACCCCCTGTGTCGGGAAGCCATGAGTTTTTGGCACTGGGCGATGGCTTCCAACTGCTTTCTTATAGCAACGCACATTCCTGGGAGTTCCAACCTTATTGAGGACAATCTGAGCAGGACCATCCTGATGCCTCACGAGTGGTCCCACAGCTCTGTAACAGTGGATTGGATCTTCCAACGCTGGGGCAAGCCTTGCTACGATCTGTTTGCTCCCCCCCCCTAAACTACAAATGCAGGAGCTACTTTGCCCTGACCCCCCCTCAGGGGGAACCCCCGAGGGATGCTCTAATGCACAATTGGCCCTCTGTTCTTCTGTATGCCTTTCCCCCATTTCCCCTCATTCCAGAATTTCTCCAGAAAGCTCAGAGGTTGAGGAGCAAAGTGATCCTCATTGCCGTCTACTGGCCCCATCGTCTGGTTTCTGTTTCTATGGCCTCATCTGATTACAGTCCATGGATTCTGGATCATTCCCAAGACCTGTTATCTCATCTTCAGGGACTGATTCATCTGAACCTCCACAGTCTCAAGCTCACAGCTTGGTTCCTCCACTTCCAATGATTGCCAGGCTACCTGACATACCATCTCCTGTTTGTGAAATTCTTCTCGTTTCACACAAACCTTCCACCAGGAAAGTTTATTCTAGTAATGGACTAGGTTTTCTATTTTGGCCAAAGATCAGAACATAGATCCCTTCTCTGTCTATTCAAAAGATCCTTCAATACCTGACTACTCTTTTACATGCAGGAGCCTCTGCATTGACTATCACTGTACATTTAGCAGCTATTGCCAATTTTCATAATGGACTTCTTAATTCTTTGCTTATGTCACACCGCCTATGCAAGACATTTCTGAAAGGGGTATTGCACGTTAAACCTTCAGTCAGGCCTCCCTTAGAACCCTGGGACTTGACTTTGGTGCTTCAGTCTCTCACAAGTCCTCCTTTCGAGCCCTTTGATTCATGTGATTTAAAATTTTTTTCATGGAAAACTTTACTTCTAGTAGCACTTAACTCAGCGAGAAGAGTATCTGAGCTGCAGGCCTTGAGTGTACAAGACCTTACTTGATCTTCCACATGGATAGGGCGTTCCTTCGTACTGATCCTTCTTTCTTGCCCAAGGTAATTTCTGGATTTTTCCATTAACCAATCTATTGAACTGCCTGTTTTCTTTCCTAAGCATTCTAATAGAGGGGAGTACCTTTTGCACACCCTTGATTGTTATTGGACAGGACTAAATCTTTCAGGAAAACAGATCAATTGTTTGTGGCCTTTGCAGGACCTGTTTCCAAAGTGACTTTATCCTCCTGGCTTAGAAACGTCATTACCTTTATCCACCAACAGAATAAGCTATCCTTACCTTCCAGAATAAAGGCTCATTCTACCAGATCTATGGCTACTTCTGTAGCATTGTATTCCAGAGCCTCTATGAATGGTATCTGCACAGCAGCCACTTGGGCAAGACCTCATACCTTTATCTCTCATTACAAATTGGATTTGGCCTCCAGGGGATGAGCATCTTTTGGCTCTATGGTGCTCAGGAATATCCTTCCTTAGGGCCACCCAGGACTCAAGTAGCTAGGGACTCTGTCCTGTTTGTAATGAATGGCAAAGAATTACAACATCAGATAAAGAAGTTGTGTCTTATAATGTTCCATCTGTGTTGTAGATCTTTGTCTATTCATTACTTCCCACCCTCCTTCCCCCTGCCTGGACTCCTGGTGGACTTTAGGAACTCTACTATTTTTCTATTACTACCTCTATTATATAGGGGTGGGCAAACTTGATCTGAAGTAACTAGGAGAGGGGCATTATGGGTAGGTCTTAGCTGAGAGTTTTTTGCTGGCGTGAGCTTGGAAACGGCCGTATCGCTTCCGACGACAGAACCGAAGTCCTAATTGTAATGAATGGACAAAGATCTACAACACAGATGGAATGTTATGGTAAGACATAACTTCTTTTTATTTGCTGGAAGCTAATTATTTCTCCCAGAATTTTAAGCTTCATTATAACAGTTTTGGGTGGAGTATAAATACATGCAAGTGTGATTTTCCTCCCCTTCCGGTAGCCCCTTATTACCATAATCTACCATTATTGTCTTTTATGTTCCGTCACTATTGGTGCTCCTCTAGCAATTAATTTAAGTACTGTTTCCTTTGTCCCAGGTATTCCACTGAATAACCACCCTAAAAACCTTTTATCAAATTCTCATGTTCAGTTCTTCACAATGGTCTTCTATAGCATAGCTATTTGCACTCTGCATTTTAAATATAGTTCACTACTCTTTCTTTGTTGCATTTATCTGTGGGACCATTGACATTTAAAGGCATTACAGAAAGCATCATTGTATTGAACAGTTATTATTGGCACCTTTTGTGTATAATGGTCTTTTTGTTAAATGTCTAATTCCAGCTTTTGTTACATGCATACGGTGTTTAGCAGGTTTCTCTTTTTATACAGTTGTCTTGTCATATCCATTTTAGCGTATGTCACATCTTTCAAAACATTTTGCTTTATTGAAAGCCCAGAAAAAAGAAAACACGCCCCCAATACCCCCAAAACTTAATAGCTTTGCATATTACTGTCTTGCAGATGTCAGAGTGATTGAGTTGATAGTGCTCATGGGGGGGTGAACCCCATTGTTTTTTCCATACAGATTAGATTACTTTCGGAATAAATACATCATTGTGCCAATACTAATTCTCTGTATTCATTCCTAGACATAAAAAAACGGGGAAGAGAGTTTTCTATAATTAGGATATGCCTAGGTAACTCTGGTATTATCTTAACAGATCAAGTCCTTTAGGAAAGCTGTGCATCTCTTATGATGGGACAAGGAAAGGGCAACCAGCAGACTGTTTCCAGATGGCTGTCCCTTACTATTGCTGTTTTTTCACAATAGCAAATCACTTCCAGGCAAGATCAAGGCAAATTTAAGTGGGATCTTGTCTTTGATGGCATGCTGGCAAGGGGTAGACTTTGGAAATATTCTAGAGGTACCCAGTTTGTCCTGTATGCATACTTTTGCAAAGCATTACAAACTGATTCCTTCTCCAGGTCCAGAACAGGCTTTGTTAGGACTATTCTCCAGGGGCTCCTGAAATCCAGTCGTTCCTTCTGTCAGGTTGGACAAGCTGTGTTAATCTACCCATATAGCTAAAAGCTACTGCAGCAGTGGTATTAATAAACATAATGAAGTTATGCGCACTGTAGAAGTTTGAGGGTAATTATTGCTGCAGTAAATGCACCTTCCACCATCCCATTTTTTTGTCTGTTTAGTTATTTTTTTAGATGAAGTTTTGTGTTCCTAATGCTTCAGTGTTTAAGGACAGTAATAGTCCTCTCTTTTGGGAGGCAAGAAGGTATGGAGTGTTTTTGGCACCGAGGCTGGGTACATGTGTGGAGGAGAGCCAGATACTTTAGGTGACTGGTTAGCTATTATACCTTTGGCAAGATGTAACCCATATATCAAAATGCTACTGCAGTAGTGATTACTTCAGACATTTTCAGTTATGGTAAGTGCAGCTTACACAACTGTACTTTTCCATCTTCATTTGTTTGAAATTATTTACATAACTCCGCATTGTTTCCATTCAAGTCCTTGTTACTTGTGAAGGCTGTTTTATAACCTGTCTGTCTTTCATATTTGCTTACTCTCTTTGCTGTCATAGTTGATGCCCGTAGTCACTGCTGCAGTATTCTAACATATGGGTTTTCCCTGCCTGGATGTCAGACATATGGACCACGTGTTGTGTGGGCCATAAAAGCGATGTCTGGACAGTGCCTTTCTCAGAACTTCTTGCCGCCAGTCTGAATGCCTTTTTCTGCCAATGTAAATGCATTGTTCATTCTTCACTTTTGCCTCCGTCCTCCTGCTGGTACTGAGCCATTTCAGATGTGTTTTTCTTTGTTTTTTTGTTACTCTGGAGGATTAATGACATCCAGGAAGGGTAAATGCCTGTGCGGGAGACAAATTTCCCATAAAGACTGCCACAATAAGTGTCCTTTTTTGTTTAGGAGCCTCTCACGACCATAAGTCCTGTCCAGTTCGTCAGGATTTTGTTCCTAAGACTCTTTGCAGTAGGGCTGTCTTCCAGTTCTTGTACCTTGAGAAGCAGCAAATTAGGCTGCTCGCAAAAGAAACAATGGAAGAAACTTCCCACCCCGAGGGTCCGCAAAGAAGGGGAAAAAATTTAAACCAGAATCTTCTGATGTCCATCCTCCATTGGGCATTCCTCCCACGGTCGTTGAGAATCTGGAGGCCCATCTGACCTTGTCATCGGATCCTTCTGCTGTGACCGGTTTATGGGCCGGCGAGGAATTGGTTGCCAGCACGTCTGCTGAGGCTATACAGGAGTCCATTTCAGACGTTGAGGGAGGAACCACAACTGATTATCTCTGAGAAGCCTAAGCGAGTTTGTCAAATTTTAATCAGGGAAAAGGTACCTACTACAATGATTGAATGCTTTGATGGTCTTAAAAGCATCCTTCAGGGGTTTCTATTCCTACTGCTGTTGGCCCCTCCTCTCTGCAGAAAAGGACAAGGGAACAAGGTTCTTCTGAAGATGGCTCAGATTCTAATGAGGAATTCCTTGCTTTATTCTTCCCAAATTACTTCTCCTTTGGGCTATGAGTCCGAGGAAGAAGAATCTAGTGGTCCTGATACTCCCTTTGAAAAAATTTCTGTAGGAGAGACAGTCACTATGATGATGGAATTTTTCAAGTGGGATTATGCTCAGGTTTCTGATATTCACAAAAGATACGAGTTCTTAAAATGGAAACTCCTAAACCTTCTCCTATTCCTCCCATTTTGGCTGCCTTGTTGTATGGTTTCTGTAATGCATCTAAAGCTCCTGATTCTTTGGCTCCTGCCCCCAATAAACCAGATAGATTTTATAGGGTGCCTGAGGATTGTAACTTTCTGTAGAAATGTCCTGCTGTTCACCTCTCAGTGGTGTCTCTAGCTTCTGACAAGCCTTCTCAATTGCTTCCTTCTTCTAAGCTACTCCCTTCTGACAAGGATATCAGAACCATGGAAAGGTTAAGTAAAAAGGTATACACATCTGCCATATTTGGTTCTAGGGCTATTAATTATTGGTCCCATATGTCTAGATTTGTCCTGACCCTCCATTCTCAGGCGTGTAGGCTTATCTCAGATCCTCCTGACTCAGGGTAAAACTTCTGATCTGTCCTTGGTCAGGATTTCCTCTCAAGTGGTTGGTCAGGCATTCCATCAAATGCAGCTGTGATGCTACATATGCTTCTTCTAGGGCTGCTGCTTTTGGTTCTGTGATGAGAAGGTATTCTTGGCTTAGGCTTCAACCTTTACCCGATGATATCAAGGCAAAATTGATGGACTCTCTTCTTGACAATAAGCTTTTATTTGGTGAAGCTGCTGCTGCATTATTTAAGTCCCTTTAAGGTAAAGGTAAGGCCTTGCAGGAACTTAAATATGGCTTTGTCTCTTCTGTGCCTAAATTCCAAAGAAACTACTCTAACAAACCTGCTTTTGTTTGCAGGCAGCTAGGCCCTGCTTTAAAAACAAAATGAGTGGTAAGAGGCCTCCTCCTGCTAAAGCTACTCAGATCTTGGGGATTCAGAAGCACTTCTTCCCTGATAAACCAGGGGGAGCATGACTGTCAGTCTCTTCCCAAACAAATGCCTCTTTTCGCCTTTCTGTTTTTCTTCCTGTCTGGCTTCAGGTCACTTAGGATTCTTGGATTCTTTCCATCATTTGCTAGGGTACGTCTTGGTGTGGAAATCCCTTTATGCTTTTATGGGAATTTCTCAGCCACGTCAGGAGCAACTCCCCTTTTTCCTCAGAGGTGCTTCAGGAACGTCTGACTCAGGGTACTATCCCTGTCCAAGAGGTACCTGTGTCCCAAAGGGAGAGGGGATGTTACTCCAGAATGTTTCTATTGCTCAGGAAAGAGAGTACCTGTAGAACTATTCTAGACCTTTCTTATCTAAACAACTTTCTGAAGGTACCCACCTTTTGAATGTTGTCCCTTCAAAAACTCTTTCCTCTCCTGTTCCCGCAGGCCTACATGGTATCTCTGGATCTCAAGGATGCTTATCTTCATATTTCCATTCATCCTGTTTTAATAAAAACAAAATGAAAATTCCAGCAAAGCAAACAAAATGAAAACTCCAGCAAAGCTAGAACTTCCACTGAGTGACCTCCCAAACCTCTTGTATCAGAGGCACATGGGATATATGCAAATGATCCTTATGTACATCAGGTGTTTCAGCTAATTGGCGATTCTGAATGCCCATGACTTGTTTTGTCATTTTAATGGACAATTTCAGGCCAATAAAGCCAAACCCCACTAGCTGTGGATATGCATATTTCGGCCTTATGTCCTCATCAGCACAGCACAGCACAAGCTTTCTCTGTGGCTTCCTGACATTTTCAGTTCTCTCCTTTGCCCTTTGGTCTTCCCACTGACCCAAGGGTATTCACAAAATGCTTGGCTCCTGTTGTAGTGCTTTGCAGGCTTCAGGGAATACAAGTGTTTTCCTTGCTTAGATCTTCTGATTCAGGCCTCCTCTCCAGAGATCCTGTTGCTGAGTCTTCAGTTTGTAATCTCTCTTCTTCTAAGCCTGAGATTCACAATAAATTTCACAAAGTCCTGTTTGAAACCTTTTCGATATCAAGTCTTTCTAGAGTGCAGGATTCAAACAGTGCCCATGTTGGCATCCCTGCTCCTTCCAAAGGCATTAACTCTTCTTTTCCTCTTCGACATGGATTCCTGTGGCATCTCTTACAGCCAGAGAGTTTCTCAGAGCTCTGGGTTTTATGGCCTCACAGCCGGCCTTAGGCATAGATGAACTAGGTGACTGCCTAGGGCACCATACAGGCCAGCCTTGTAAAGGGCGCATTTTGTATTTATTTAATTGTAATTGTTACTTTTTGAAGGACACCAAAACCCATAGGACGAGGGGGAGGGGTGAGCAAACAGTTGCTTATCTGGGGGTGGGGTGGGGTGAGAAGGGCGGTCCACCCCGTATTTCATAGCTTCACCTCCCCTTCTTCCAGTGTGTGCATACATTGTCACACAGACGTCCTGTTCCGCCTGCATATTTTTAAAACAGTACACCCTTTTGCTGCTCTGCTTCTTGTTATGCAGTCGTTGCTGCTTCATTTTCAAGTAAGGTGCTGCCAAGACTGAATTTGTTGTGTTTTCTTTATTTTCAAGTAAGGGTGTGTGCTTTGTGTGTGCTTTTATTCTTGTTAGTGCTGAGGGAAGTGTGTTGCTTCATGTTAAGTCAGAATTGCTGCTTAGCTGCTGAGGGAATTGCTGCTTCATCTTTGTGTGTGTGTGCCCCGAGGGAATTGCTTCTTCATCTTTGTGTGTGTGCCTCGAGGGAATTGCTGCTTCATCTTTGTGTGTGTGTGCGCTGAGGGAATTGCTGCTTCATTTTCTTGTGTACCCCTAGGGAATTGCTTGCTTCACCTTTGTGTGTATGCACTGAGGGAATTGCTGCTTCATTTTCTTGTGTGCCCCAAGGGAATTTCTGCTTCATCTTTGTGTGTGTGTGTGCCGAGAGAATTGCTGCCTCACCTTTGTGTGTGTGCGCCGAGGGAATGAATTGCTGCTTCATCTTTGTGTGTGTGCCCCGAGGGGAATTGCTGCTTCATATTTGTGTGTGTGTGTGTGTGTGTGTGTGTCTGTGTACACAAATGCCCCAGTTAAGTATACCTGGTGGTTAGTGTTACTCATGCTCAAACCCTGTACCTTGGGTACAAGAAACAAGAGCCTGAATTCTCTACCCGTACTACCACTTGTGATTCAAGGAGCTGAGTCCATAGTTCTCAACTATCCACATTTTCACAGAATGTCTGGCTCATACTTTTGGTCTGTTCCTCTTAAAATTTGTGGTTTTCTGGCAAATCAGTGAGAACTGAATCCACTAAATGATGATAGCCATTTAAGTTTCTGTCTTTCAGGAAATGCATGATAACACAAAGCATTTTATTCTAGCAACTTTCTAAGATTATACAAGCAGTGTTTAAAATGTGTCCCTGGTTTTTGGCATTTGTCCCCTCCCCAATAAATTTTGGCTTTTTCCAGATTTCTTATGCTGCAAAGTTGAGTGTCAAATGGATTTTATAAGGAGCTGAGTGATTCAGGGGAAGAGTAATTTAGTGCTGATTATGCCAATTATGTGTTAGTAGCACAACAGCTAGTATACTTGCTTTTGATGCAGAAGGCTGTGGGTTCTACTCCCATAGTATGTAGATGGATTGCTGATAGTGTACTGTGTTGTACTTTAAAGGGGATAGCAATCCTGAGAATTTCCTTCTTTGGAGGAGATACCTAGTAACTATGAACCTGTTAGTCATCCATTCCCTATTGCAATACTACTAGCTTATTTTTTAATGTAACATAGACGGCTTGTTTTTCAAGGGCAACAGGTGAAACAATGAAGTATAAAGTTGTTTGGTAGCAGCAACTTCGTTCGTTCGTTACAGATCTCTTTAATGTGGAATTATTTAGATGGCTTTTAGTTCTTCAGAGATTGTGCTTATTTACTGATATTGGTAATGACAAAAGTTTGAGTAAACTTTTATGATGGAAATGTTCTGAATTGGGCAGTTTTGTCGTTATTGGTTCATACATTTTGTTTCATTGTTTATTAAAAAAATGTTTAAAACCACATTTAAAACGCATTATAACAAGTGGTGCTGTATTATACAAGGAGTGTAATTGAATACAATCAGGAAGGTGAATCAAAGAGTAAATACATGTATGCTTGGCCCTAAAAATGTGTGCAAGGATTTAAAAACTGCCCAAAGGTAAACTTAATCCTTCACTGGCCAGATGCATTTTCTATGAATGTGGGTTTTCATACTGTTTCAATGAATGTGAGTTTTGCCATTTCAATGAATGAACCTTGGGAACAGGGTTTCAAGGGCAGAAAAGTTTGCTGCTCATGCTAAGTCTGTTTTTATTGCAAGACTGTATTATTTGTTTAGCAAATGGCTGTCTGTGCTATTCTATTTCAATATTTGTAATCACTGTAGAAGCAAATAAGAGAACAATATGCACACTGATAAATTTGAACAGTGTGTACGGCAACTGGTGAGAAATAGCCAAACACTGGAATAACTGAGGAGGTGGCACCTGCTTGGTGGGGTAGGGGGTTGTTGCAGGAGGGGCTGCTCTGGTGGGGTGGGTGGTCTATTACCCTGCCTAGGGTCCTATTCGACCATGATCCGGCTCTGGTATTTAAAGTTGGAAATATGTATCCAAAGGTCGTTGCAGTTTAACTACATTACAAGGTATCTTTTTCTTCCTATGCATTTAAATAATTTAAGGAAAATGACTGGAGTGGCTTTCTTGGGGAGTGACCTACCTGTGGGTGTGGCTCAAATAGGGGTGTTACATGGGTATGGTGTGGGTGGGGCTTAAGGGGCACCAGAGCACCAATTCGCCTAGGGTGCCATTTCTGCTATGGCCGGCCCCGCATGGCATCTGCTGTTCTTATGCTTCTTCTGGCCAAAATCCACATGAGAAATGTTCACTGGTATCTGACGTCAGTTTGGCTCTAACATGCACATCCCCTAGAATTTTTAGTTCCTCTTCTACCTTGTCTAAAGAATGAACATCAGTGGTGGATTCAGCATTTGTCACTAAACCAAGGGCTACTTTATTCATCCTGCTCTTCTCTCTCAGGAACTCTTCACAGATGCTTTAGATGTGGGATGGGGAGCAACCTTTGGCTCCCTAAAGGCATAGGGGGTATGGTTGCCACATCAGCAGAAGGAGCACATCAGTGTCAAGGAGATGAGGGCCCTTCTTCTGGCTCCTCAGACCTTTCACCCACTCTTCACCCCAGGGCTTCTAAAGTTATTCACAGACAATATCACAATGATGTGGTGTATCAACAAACAAGGAGGGACAAGGTCTTACCTCCTTTGCCGGCTGGCTGTCCTGGTTTGGGATCTTGCTGTCCAGTATCAAGTGACTTTCCAAGCAGCACACATCCCATCAAGTCAGAACATTGTGGCAGGCAATCTGAGCAGGTCCTTAACTCAGTCCCACAAATGGATGCTTCACAGGGATGTGTTTCTGGGCATTGCCCACCAGTGAGGTACTAATCAAGTAGATATATTTGCCTCCCCCTCTGAACAGACAACTTCTTCAGATTTGTGCCAGAGTCCCAGGTCCTCTGGTGTGGAAGGTGAATACTCTCTCCTTTTCCTGGAAGAGGATGTTTCTGTATGTTTTCCCTCTCCTTCCTCTCATTCCAAAAGTCCTGTGTAGGATTCAACAGGACACACTAAAAAAATCTTGTTGGTGACTCCCTTTTGGCCGAGACAGCATTGGTTGCCCTCTTCTACTGCTTCTAGACAAGGGCAATCATCACAAGTTACCTCACAGGGTGGTCCTACTCACACAAGACAAGGGATCTCTCAACCATCCTCACCTGCCCACTCTACAACTGATGCTGTGGGTGATTTGATTTTGATTCCTCACAGACACCTTTTTTCTGAGGACATGTTGAAGGTTCTGCAGGGGGCCAGAAAACCCTATACTAGGAATTCTTACTTATCCAAAAGGAAGACGTTTTCTGTTTGCTGTCGATCTCGTAACCTGGACACACTTACTGTGGATGTCCCTTTGGTTCTCTGTTATTTGTGTGAGTTGCCCAATACAGGTTTGGGCTATGCTTCCATTAAGACTCACTTATCCACTGTCTCTGCTTGTCTGCTTTTATCTCCTCCTTTGGCTTCTAGGTTTGAAACTAAACGATTTCTTAAAGGCATCCTTCATATCAAACCACCCAGAAAGCCTCTTCCTCCTTCCTGGACTCTTAATTTTATTTTGGAGAAGTTGACTCAGGCTTCTTTTGTGCCTGCTGCTTCAGCTTCCTTGCAACATTGTTCTTGGACGACAGTTCTTTTGCTAGCCATTACTTCTGCCAGACTGGTGTTTGAACTGCAAGCCCGTATGGCTTGCTCTTCTTTCTTGGTGTTTCATAAGGACAGGGTGTTTTTGTGTAACAATTCTTCTTCTTCTTCTTTTATGACCAAGGTGGTTAATAGGCTGTCTCTTAATCAGTCTATTAATTTGCCTACCTTTTTCTCCTGTCCACAATCTACCATTGAGAGGGTGCTATATACCTTGGATGTGCACAGGCAACTCTGATATTATTTGGATAAGACGGTCTGTTAGGAAATCTGATCAGCTGTTTCCTTTCATCCTAGGTCCCTAGGATTAGCTGTATACATGCAAACTATTTCTTCTTGGATTTCAAAGGCAATTTCCTTTTGTTACACCTTTCATGGCAAGGTTAGCAAAGGCTCATTTTACTAGAGCTGTGGCTTCTTGTGGTGCCTTTTTCAAGGGGTTGGATACTACCTCCATTTTAGAAGCAGCTACCTGGACTTCAGTGCAGACTTTTACCAAGCACTACAAGTTGGATAGTATTTCTAGAGCAAGAGTTAGTTTTGTCAGGGCCATTCTTCATGGTTTCGTAGAAAGCTCTATTGCTCCTTCCAAGTCTCCGTCACTGCTGCAATATTCCTTGCATATGGAAGAACATAGTACAGTTGTATAAAATCTTACCATAACAGTAGATGTCCTTGCCTTCACTGCTGCAGTTATTCAATCCCTCTCTCCTTTCCCCTTAGTCCATTCCCTTCCTGGATGTACTAGTCATCTCTTGGGGTTCCTTAGACTGGTGTTCCAACTGAGGCAATCAGTTCTGAGGAAGGCATGCCCGGACATGACATTCATGGCCCATGCAACATGGGGAATGTAAATGTGGCGTCCGGCATTTCATAAAACGTTAGTAGGCTTTGGTATACTCGTTGACGTTAGGCTTTCACAGCAGGGAAAACTCATATATAAGGAATACTGCAGCAGTGAAGGCAAGGACATCTACTGTTATGCTAAGATTTTACACAACTGCACTTTTTTTTCATCTCTAGTTTCTCCCTGTGACCATATCTTCCTCTTGTTGCAATGACTTAAATTTGTTTCTGTTTTGAAAATCTTAATTGTTTACACCCATACAACCTTGTTCCTCTTCTTGTTAGTTTACTATTTCTATCACAGCTGCTTCTGCCATCAACTCTCAGATAATTTTCCAGGACAATATAGCAAAAAAGACCACCTTTAGACACTGCACACTTACAGTTGCATTCATCATATGTTCTTAACCCCACTTAATTTGAGGTTTCTTGACACAGACTACTAAAATACTCTTTGTAACTAACTCAAATAAAAATAAAATTCTTGGGTTGTCATGCACATTTCACCATCTTCTCCCCTTCAGCTTGTACATAGCATTTAGTGTGCTTTCTTCTTCCAAGTGGGAAATTTATCTGTCATTTTGTCATATCTCATGCTGAATTACATATGGCTTGTGATTTAAAAAAATAATAGAAGTTCATCCTATTGATTACTGCTGCAGTAGCCAAAGCTGTATAGGTTATATCCTGCATAGGATATAACAGTTGGCCAGCTTCCAAAGCTTCAGGGCACCTTCCACTTGCCCACACTGTTAACTGACTCAAGACAGGTTTGGGCACCAATCCCTTCAGAAATTTCTTGCCACTGAAGTGAGCAGTCCTTTGTGGGCTTCTGAGAAATGGTGGTCAGCTTGTGCTGCTGTATTGCTTGGAGAGAAGTTCCCTTTGGAGATAAAAGCTTCCCACACTAGGAATATGGGTCTTTTTTGACTGTCATGCAACTTTACTGTACTTCTTAAACAGCAGCACACACATGTTTCTGACAATTTAGAAGTTTGTGTAAACATTTTAAAACATTTTGTTTTCTTTGGAGGAACTGTTGAAATGACTTTTTGGGACTTATAAAGTCAATTGGAGCACTGCTTTATTTTTTGAACTTCCCAGCAGCTGCTTTGTAAATGTCTGCTTGCCAGCATTCTCCTGAAACTATTTAATCTGATGATGTCCATTTTCATTCTCTCCTCAACCTGTGGGTTCAGATCCGATCCCTTGGTTTCGACTCGGCCATTACTGTAGCTCATGGTAACCAAAAACTCTTGAGCCTACCCCTTACTCAGCATGCATCAGTCCTAAGGACCCCAGATCTCATTTACCGATTTGTGAGTTAGATGTGGTTAATCACTGCTCTTGAGCAGATAAGTTGTGAATTTTTGTATTTTGCCTCTTTCTCTTCAAAACCTTTCCCTTTC
Source organism: Protopterus annectens (assembly GCF_019279795.1). Classification (NCBI taxonomy): domain Eukaryota; kingdom Metazoa; phylum Chordata; order Ceratodontiformes; family Protopteridae; genus Protopterus; species Protopterus annectens. Next base: position 387,745,900 of record NC_056749.1, read on the forward strand.
ACCTGTCTTACTAAATACCGTTATTACCCTTGCCTAGAGTCTTTTCAGACTATAACCGACTTATTTTTTCTGTTTAACTGCTATAGTTAGTAGTCCTTTCTGTTGCACTCCGTGTATTTCTGCTATGTCATTGTTGACAGCTTTGTCTTTTCTTCTTTGCCTTGTCAGCCAGAATAGGAAAAGGATAAAGCTGGTTTTAAAAATGTCAAAAGTGTGGCCAAAAAATACCCTACTATGATTCCCATAACCTCTGTGTATATTGTTTGTGCCCACTTCACTTTCAAGAAGGTTATGTGTGACACGGGTTTTCACAAAGACACTTAAATGATACACCTCTCAGACGTTAAAATATCGTTACGAAGTTTTTTTGTCAGTTAGTATGAATGTTTACCTTGCACATTTCATTTTATGTTTACATGATGTTATTTGTATGTTCGTTATCAGGCTTGTCATCATTTAATAACATACCAATGTTTTTATTTATAGTATTTACAGGTTTATCTGTTTGAAAAGTGTTTTTATTGTTTGTGTTTATATGCAGATATTTTACTATGTGATTTTATGACAGTAGAAGCACAGATGATGTATACTTTTATGCAGAGGGTATTTTAAATGTTTTGTTAGTGAGCCACCCTTTGAGGGTTAATTTTTGAAGTAATATGATTGGTAGTTAGCTATATTTAAACTCATGCTGTTACACTTGGAGTATGTCTGATGAAGCGTTCTTAGGTTTGAATGTGAAAGTGCTCACATTTTTACCTTTTTTACCAATAAAGTGTTTTGTATCCACACCTGAACCATGGAGCCTTCTTTGTATTTTGTTTTTACGTACAGTGGAATTTTTAGAGCATGGCATTATCCTCATTAGTCTTTGGTGTTTGTCTTGAACAAATCAGTTCAGTGCTCCAAGTTCCAGATGATCACAGTTCAGTCCATTCTTCCTTAGACCTTCAAGATGCATACTATCATTTGAAAATGAACAGGCAATACAGAAGGATGTTCATCGTGTTTCACTGTTGCAGTCATTACACTTGGGTTATCCTGCTGGCAGGCTACCCGCAGTCGGCCTGAATTCCAAAGTCCTGGTCCGGCGTCAGTTGCTGTCGCCTCTTCCCTGACGTCAGTACGCCAGGGTATACAAGATGCAGCCAACGCCATTTTCTTCAGTCTTTCTTGCCACGCGGTGCCCGAAGCAAAAGCAGTTCGCAAGTGCCGGTCGGCCGACTCCTGAGATTTTCGAATTTGAATTTCAGATCTGAAGTCTTCAATAAAGCTAAGTACCCCGTTGGGGAAACTTTTTCTTGCTCCAGTCCGATGTCAGTAAAAGTTAACAATTGTATTTATTGTGGGAAGCAAATACATCATAAGGATTTTCATTCTTACTGTATTCCTTGCCTAGGCCCAGACCACGGCGTTGCTAGTTGTTGGTTTTGTGCTAGATTCAACCAACACACTATTAAGCGTCTGTTCGATTTTGCTTTTCATTACTTCGGTCGTCGGTTGTTCCGACGGCATTATATAGGTAAACCTTCGGCCAGAGTCCATAAAAAGCGCAAGGACAAAGAAAGACAGACATCCGAGGTCCATAACTGACGACGAAGCCTCCTCTAGGCCAGTCGCCGGTTTTCAGTGAGGCGCTTTCGCAGCCCCTGACATCCACTACCTCAGAGCCACAGGCCGCCTCTGACTCCCACGTGGAGACAACTAGGCCTCTGGAAACTCAAGGTATTGGGCCTACGGAAACAATTCCCTCTGGGTCCGGAGCCGCTGAGCAGGCATCGGCTTCTGAGGGTGTTTTCAGACCTACACAGCTTACTATCAAGACCTCTTCAGCAGCCAAGGCAAAGTCTAAAACACCTTTAAAGACAAAGAAACAAGTACAGCATTCTCCTGGACAGTCATCTATGCCAAAGAAACAGATGCTCAGAATGGCCGAGGACCTAATTACTTTGATCAGGGGCTCCCATCCCCCTCCTGATAAAAAGCCTAGGCGCAAGACACTGACTATGACTCCTCTGATCAGGTCTCTATTTCTTCTGATTCCTTTTCAGAACAGGGATATTCTCTTCTTCCCTATGAGGACTCTGATGCTGAAGAATCTATCCCTTCAGCCTCTCCTCTGGAGGACTACTCTTTTGGGGAAACCCTGCACACCATGAGGGAACATTTCCATTGGGAGAGCCAGGATTATTCAGCATCCAAGAAAAGGCTCAGAGACTTTTTTATTGCCTCAGCACAGGCCTCTTGCTATCCCCCCTGTACTAGATATTGTTGATGTTTTTTTCTGAATCCAGTTTGACTCCCGATTCCTTACCCCCTGCAAAAGTTAAGCCAGATAGGTACTACAGGGTTCCAGATTCTCATAAATTTCTCTATAAAAACCCAGCTGCTGATCCTGAAACTATTTCTCAGGGTCCCAAAGGGGTCAAGGCTTCCACTGCAAAAAACCCTGTTCCTTCTGATAGGGAGTCTAGAGCACTGGGACAGATGGGGGAAGAAAGTTTACACCTCTGCTACTTTAGCTGTAAGGGCTTTAATCTGCTAGTTTCATATGCTTAAACATCAACAGTACCTAATGTCTTTGCTAAAACAGAAAATGCTTACAAGCTGTGAATGTCCTGAGAACAAGGAAATGCCAGATTTATTGCATGCAGCTGAACAAGTGGGAAAGCATACTTTGCAATGTGGTTTTGATTCATTAGAGGCATCTTGCAGAGCCGCAGTTACAGGTTCTGTCATTCGAAGGCATGCTTGGTTAAAAGAACAGAGTTTACCTGATCATGTTAAAGCAAAATTATTGGATGCTCCATTACAGCATGATACTTTGTTTGGTGTTAAGGCAGAAGAGGTGTTAAAGAAAATGGAGGATAAAGCAAAATCAATGTAGACAGTAAAGGATTTCTTACAGGTTCAGCCACCTAGATTTAGCAGGAACTGGCCTTCTTAAAATTGGTCCTTTCCAGTGTCAGACAGGCCACAAAGTGGCAGATACAGACGCCCAAGAGGCAGATCTCAGCCCCAAGGCTCATACAGACCTAAACAATGGAGTGCTTCAGCCCCAAAAGGCGGAGAAGACAAACCACAACCTTATAGGAAACACCCCCAATGACTTTCCTCTACAAATGCCGCTCACTTACCTTTTGGCAGCACCCTTAGGGGGAAAACTAGCACTTTTCTCACAAAATTGGCACATGATCACCCAGGACAAATGAGTACTGAATATTGTTTCTCAGGGTTACAGGTTCCACTTTCACACCCTTCCAAGGTCAAAAGGTATGCCAGACCTACCACAAAATCAATGGGCAGAGGCACAAAAACAAATCTAAACAGTACCACAGCAAGAACAGGGGCAAGGATTTTACTCAAGACTTTTCTTAGTTCCCAGAAAGTACAAAGCCTGTAGACCAGTACTGGACCTGTCTATTCTAAACAATTTCCTGGATGTTCCAAAATTCAAAATGTTGACACAGCAGCAACTTCTACCCATGCTGGGCAAGAAGGCTTGGCTTGTTACTTTGGACCTCAGAGGTATACCTGCATGTCCCAATCAGACAATCTTGCAGAAGATACCTCAGATTCATAGCTGGCTCAATGCATTACCAATTCTCTGCACTGCCCTTTGGCTTATCTACTGGGCCCAGGGTCTTCACAAAATGCCTGGCACTAGTAATTGCATTTTGCAGACAAAAAGGAATTCAAATATATCCCTACTTGGACGGTTGTCTTATTCAAGCAGAGAGCGAGGGCATTCTACTGAAGCATCTGGCGTTTGTAAAAAGATTACTAATTTGCCTAGGGTACACAGTAAACGAAAAGAAATCAAAACTAGTGCCCCCTCAAGAGATAATATTTCTGGGTGCAAGCTTAAATATAACTGCCCAGATGGCGTATGTCACGCCAGACAAGCAAAGGCAACTGACTCATTACTTTCAAATGATGGCAACAAAGACCCAGCTACCTGCAAGAAAAATTCTGCAGGCCTTGGGCTTCTTGGCATCTTGCATCCTGCTAATTCCATATGCGAGACTGCATATGAGGAAGCTACAGTGGTATCTAAAAAGTGTTTGGACTCAACATTGCCACAGCCTGGAAACAATAATAACTCTTATTCCTTGCCTGCAACAGGAGTTTCGATGGTGGGCATTGGCCTGTCACCACAACAAGGGACAGCCTTTCACTTTACCCACAGCCAGGCAGACACTAACAACAGATGCATCGGATTATGCCTGGGGGGCACACATGGCAGGAAAATATATTCAGGGCACGTGGCCCGCAGACCAAATGCATCTTCATATCAATCAAAAAGAGATGCTAGCTGTACAGAATGCCCTGACAGCCTTCAAGGATCTACTACATCCAGGACAACTTTTACTAAAGACGAACAATACCACAGTTATGTGGTACATAAGCAAGGGGGAACACATTCCTACCCCCTCTTCAGGCAAGCCATGACTTTGTGGGGCACAGCACTGACCTATCAAGTACATCTGCAGGCACAATTCCTGCCAGGAAAGAAAAATACTCTGGAAGACGAACTAAGCAGAAACCTCATGGACCCTCACGAGTGGAAACTAGATCCACAGGTCTTCAGCATGATAACAAGGAAATGGGGATGCCCAGACATATATCTTTTTGCCTCCCCTCACAACTGCCAACTACAGAGATTCTGCACAAGGACTTATCACTCACAAGCATGGAAAAGTGGATGTGCTATCATTCAGCTGGAAAACCCTAACAGTCTATTCCTTTCCACCACTGCCTCTCCTTCCCAAGGTACTCCTAAAAGTCAGACGAGAAGCCAAAAATGATTCTGATTGCCCCAGACTGGCCACGCCAGAACTGGTACCCAATCCTAAAGAGCTTGTCTCAAGGCCCAGTTTGGACTTTACCTCAAATTCCTCATTTTCTGACTCAACAAAACATTTGGATCCTGCACAGCCATCTCAGAACCTTAAATCTGGCTGCATGGCAAGTAATATAGCCACTCAGAACACACCTCTCTCTAAAGCTGTTATGGATGTCATTTTGGAAGCCAAGAGGCCCAGCACCAGGAAATCTTATGCAGAAAAATGGAAGAGATTCTGTGCTTGGAAACAGGCACAAGGACTTGAACCACTTGTTCCAAATAGTCCACAGATTTTACAATACTTAACTGAGATGCTGGACAAAGGCCTATCCTTCTCATCAATTAAGATCCATGCCTCTGCCATTTCAGCTCATTACAATACGGAACCTCCTATTTTCTCTCATCCACTGCTAAGACAGTACCTCAGAGGGGCAAAAAACATAAGACCCCCAAGGAGAGCACCGATACCTACATGGGACCCCAACTTTGTTTTGGAAAAGCTCACACTGCCTCCTTTTGAGCCAGCCAATACAGCTGATATAAAGTTCTTATCATGGAAAACTGCTCTGCTCCTAGCAATAACTTCAGCAAGAAGAGTCTCAGAGTTACAGGCATTAATGAAAGTGGAACCTTTTATCATTTTTCATCCGGACAGGGTTTCTCCAAGGACAAACCCAACATTTATGCCAAAGGTCGTATCCAGTGTGGCTCTTAACTAAACCATTCATTTGCCAACATTTTATCCAAATCCCCAGAATAAAGGGGAGAGACTTCTGCACTCTTTGGACATACACAGGCAGCTTACACTTTTACTTGGACAAATCAAAAGCTTTCAGAAAAACTGAGCAACTGTTTGTAGCATATGCTGCAGGATCACAAGGAAAGGCTATCTCAAAGCAGACTATTTCAAAATGGATAGGACACTGTATTCTTTTCTGCTATGCACAGCATGGCAAGTCAGTGCCTAAGAATATTAGGCCACATTCTTCCAGGGCAGCAGCCACTTCAGCAGCCTTTCTCAGACGAGTACCAACCAAGGAAATTTTGGAGGCTGCAACTTGGAGTTTAGTACACACCTTTACCAAGCACTATCACTTACCTCTTTATTCGAAATCCAGAGCAGGCTTTGCCACTTCAGTACTGCAGGGCCTCATAGCCACTCCTAATCCTATTTAGACCCAGCCGCCCTACCTCAGCTTTGGGATTCAACCCAAGTGTAATGACTGCAACAGTGAAACACGATGAACATAGTACAGTTGTGTACCTACCATAAATGTAGATGTTCGAGTGTATTCACTGCTGCAGTCCAGGTTACCCACCCTCCATCCCCCTTTCTTTGCTGGGACTTATCTATACTTCTCTATCCTATACAATCTATGTGGTGTATTTGCTTGTAGATGAAGGTATTGGTTTTATTTTACTGTATGTTTTTATTAGCAATATGTATTGCCTACCTTCTTGGGGGCACCTGACATCTGGGGCAAGAAAAACTGAAGAAAATGGCTTCAGCTGCATCTTATACCCCTGGCGCACTGATGTCATGTACGAGGCGACAGCAACTGATGCCGGACCAGGACATTGGAATTCAGGCCGACTGCGGATAGCCTGTCAGCAGGATAACCCAAGTGTAATGACTGCAACAGTGAATACACTCGAACACCTACATTTATGGCAGGTACACAACTGTACTTTCTTTTGCTTCTGGCTGGAAGCCAGTCCTTATTAGTTCAGAGTTCTGCCCTTTGGTTTCACCACAGTCCCCGGGGTGTTCAATTGTATGGCAGTATTAGCAGCTCACCTGAGACTGCAGGGATTCTGAGTGTTTCCATATTTAGACGACTGGCTTATTTCCACCCCGGTGAAGCAACAACTACTGGAGGCAAGATTCTTCAGACAAGTTCCTATCTGGGGATAACCATAAATTACAAACAAATTGCACTTGGAACCAACTCAGACTTTAGAATTTATAGGGGCAATCTTAAACACAAAGACAATGATAGTCTCCCTTCCCCTGTCAACACTGGACACAATAAGAGCACAAGTTACGAAACTAATATGCAGCTCCAACATTTCAGCACATTTGGTCCTTCAGGCTCTGGGATCCGTAGTGGCTTCAATAACTCTAGTTCCATTGGCCAGATTTCACATGAGGATTTTACTATGCCTTCCTGAAACACAGTGGTCTATACTACACCAACCAACGTCAACCCCGATATCAGTTATCAACATATACAAAAGGGGTCTCAGATGGTGGATACATTCAGACCAAATCTGTCAAGGTCGTCCATTTATTCCCCCTCTACCCAAGGCCACAGTGACCATCGGCACTTAACAGTTGGAGGGGCATTTTCTGGGGAAAACAGTCCAAGGCACTTGGTCCCCTGAAGAAGTCATTCTACATATCAATGTTCTGGAGCTGAGAGCAGTGCTCTTAGCATTGCAGGCCTTTTAAGATTCCTTTCCCTTGGGAACAATTGCGATTCAAACAGACAACTTGTTGGTAGTTCAGCACATCGTCGAACAAGGAGGAGCCAGGTCCTACCCATTGTGTCGAAGCCCCCAGACTGTGGCAATGGTCAATTTCATCCTACCGCTTTCTCATAGCAGCATCCATTCTGAGAAAGTCCAGTGTGATTGCAGACAAACTGAGCAGATGTTTCCTTCTGCCTCACGAGTAGTCCCACAATCGGACAGTTGCGGAAAGGATTTTCTGCCAGTGGGGTCAGCCTTACTGCGATCTTTTCGCCTCCCCCCTAAACAGAAAGTGCAACAACCACTTTGCCCTAATCATCCCTCAGGGGGAGTAACCAAGGGATGCTCTTCCTCACAACTGGCCTCCCAGTCTCCTTTATGGCTTGCCTTCCACTCCATTAATCCTGAAGTTCCTTCAGAAAGCTGCCAGGCTGAAGAGCAAAGTAATCCTCATTGCACCATATTGGCCTCAACAGATCTGGTTTCCTTTCCTTTGGCCTCATACTTGAACAACCTTGGATTCTGGAATCAACTCCAGACATCCTGTCTCACCCAATGGGCATGATTCACCCGGAAATTTCAAGCGTCAGACTGACAGCTTGGTTTCTCCAATTCCGTTAGTAGCCAGACAAATCTATGCTCTCATCCCTTGTCTGACATATTCTTTTATCTTCTCATAAACCATCCACAAGAAAACTGTACACTAGTAAATGGAAGAGATTTGGTTACTGGGCACATCAGAATAATATTTGATTACTTCAAAGCACCTATCCATAGCATACTTGACTTCTTGGCCTTTTCAAAGAAGGTGCATCTGCTTCTACTATTAAGGTATAGTTGGCAGCCAAGGTCAAGACTACTCACTTATTTCTCACAAACTTTGTAAAGCCTTTTTGAGAGGAACTCTTCTCTTAAAACCTCTCTTTAAAGACCCTACTCCTCCTCGGCACTTGAATCTGGTGTTGCAAGCTATTACTAAACCACCATTTAAACTGACAGCCACGTATGATCTAAAATATTTGCATAGTAAAGCTATTTTCCTAGTTGCAATTACTTCAGCAAGAAAAATCTCAGAAATTCAAGCCTTATCATGCCAACAACCATGCTTCTCTTTTGAGAGACAGAGAGACAGTCACCTTGAGAACAAATCCATCTTTAAACCAACCTATTAATTTACCTGTGTTCTTCCCTAAATTTTCTGACAAAGTAAATATTGTTTACATTTATTAGATGTCCACAGACAACCAAGTTTTTACATTGACAGGACAAAGATTATTAGAAAATCTGACCAATTGTTTGTCTCCTTCTCTCGTTTGAAGTTAGGAAAGCCCGTGACTAAGTTAACTTTGGCCAAATGGCTCACAGATTGTACTTCCTTCGTGTATAAGTTAGGTATTACTCTACCAAAACCTGTATGAGCTCATTCAACTAGAGCTATAGCTACCTCATCTGTATTTCAATCCAAGGCATCCATAGATATTTGTGCAACAGCAACTTGGACGACTTCCCATGCCTTTATTACTCATTACAAATTGAATCTGGTCTCCAGGGGAGGAGCATCATTCATTTCAACGGTGCTTAGGAACATACTTCCATGAGTCCTCCTGGGCTCTAAGGCAGTGGGGAGTCTGTCTTGCAGGTTGAGGAGAGAATAAAAATTGACAACATTAGATAAAGAAGTCTTGTACTCACCATAACATTCCATCTGTGTTGGCTTTCATTCTTCTTCAACTCCCCACCCACCAACCCCCTGCCAATTAACTCCTGGAAGAATGAGTGGATTTTAGGAAGTCATAACCCCACTATGGTTCTAGATGTAGTCTCTCTGATGTTAAGGCCTTTTGACCTTTCTTCTGTTTCTATTAGCAAACAAGATCTGAGGTCCTTGGGACTGATGCGTCCTGGTAAGGGGTAGGCTCAAGAGTTTTTGGTTACCACAAGCTATAGTAATGGCTGAGTCGGATCCAAGGGATACAATCCAAACCCACAGGCAGAAGAATGATAATTGACAACACAGAGGGAACGTTATGATAAGTACTTAACTTCTTTTTTTGCTTCTTTCCAAAATTAAGCACATCAAGGAAATTACAAAAAAAAATTCCAGTTTTCTTGAATCTCTGTGTGAAAGGATTGCTCGTCTTTGCTTTATCCTATCAGTGGGGATTTGCTTGGTAACTGTTTTATATTCCAGGATTAGTTAGTGTGAGTCTTGGAACAGTGAGACTGAGTAGGCAAAAATACAGACATACATATACTAACCACAGAGTATTCCCTTTTCTCCAAGATATGAGATTTTGTGTGTGTGTGTGTGTGTGTGTGTGTGTGTGTGTGTGTGTGTGTGTGTGTGTGTGTGTGTGTGTGTGTGTGTGGGTGTGTGTGTGTGATTCCCTCCAGTACAGCTGTTTTGAGTGTGTACCTTTAAGTCCAGGTGGATGTGGCTTGAGCCTTTAAAAGTGAAGCTCTCACCTTACATTTCAAACAAATATTCATATCTCTGGGATTGTATTAATAGAAAGCTGTAAATGGCAGACTATTCAGGATAAATTAATATTTATATTAGTGGCATTCATTCAGTTCAGTGCTTTAAACTGAATTTCAAAAGCCAAACTATAGGCAGTAAATATTCATTTTCTAATGTTGTACAAACAGCTTATGGTGTCTCAGTAACTATTCAAGCAAGACACACACTGCCAGAAGGATTTTCTTCATACAACTGTGAGCCTCAAAATGAGGCAATGCAGTCCTGTCCATGTTATCTGAATGCTAAGATATGTAGAAAAGTATGAAAATTATTACAGTACAAATAAATAGTATAGAAATAATATTCAATATCTCTTTAGTTGCATTAGACAGAGGTCAAATATTAGTTCAGTTGTGTTTGCCATTATGTATACTTTAAGATAAAATCTTATGATACCTTGTATGTAGCATGGTTTTGGAATTATTAATGCAAATATGAACAAGCAATGTTTGACACGTAGAGGAGTCAGTAGGAGTTAACTGCAAAAACATCTGGAGAATATATATATATATATATGTATATGTATATATATGTATATATATATGTGTATATATATATATGTATATATATATATGTGTATATATATATATATATCTATGTATATGTATATATATATATATATATATATATATATATATATATGTGTGTGTATATATATAGGTTCATAGGTAGGTACTAGGCTATTGGCCCAAGGGCCTACGTAAGCCTAGCCAACAAGGTTCCCTGGCTTATGCCACCCAAGAAAGTTATTTTCCTGTGCCACTGTCGAGCAGAGCGACAGAAGTGATCCCCTGGGTGTATTTCCTATTTCCCATCCACTCATCAAGATTTTTCTTGAAGAGTGCTAATGAAGAACTTTGCTTGACATAGATGGGTAGCCTGTTCCAGAGTATGGGAAGTCTCTGGGATAGGAATCTATCCCTCCAGCATGTCCTGTTTTTATTGTGGTGACAAGGTTTAGGTCCCTAGAGCGTGTAGCTCAGAGGGATTTGGATTTCTTTAGGTGTAGCATGTCCAACAGCTCTGGGTTTGACACAGCTTTATATGTTAGGCAGAGATCACCTCGGAGTAGGCGATATGCTACGGAGTAAAGCTGGAGTTTTTTGAGACTGTCAGTGTAGGGCATTTCTTTGAGTCCAGTAATCCTCTTTGTGAGGTACTTCTGTGGCCTTTCCAGCTGCTGCAGATGTCTTGTGAGGTACATTCCAAAAGGGGCGTTGTACTCTATAATGGGTCTAATGAGTGTCGAGTAGAGGGGCACGATTACCTCTTTTTTCCTGGATGAGAACCCTTTTATGAAGGACGTCTTGACTACTGTGGCGATGTGACTATCAAAGGAGAGACTACTGTCCACCTGGGTCCCAAGGTCTCCTATCACGCATTCGGTGTTATGTAGATTGCTGCCTATGTGGTAGTTCATGGGTACAGAGTTTTTACCAAAGGGGATGACACTGCACTTTATGGCTCTGACACCAGACAGCTGTCTCAGAGAGGCCCTCTGTAGGATGTTCACATCATTTGGGGACTTGACTGTGGCTCCTAGTTTGCAGTCATCTGCAAACTTAGTTAGCCAGAGGCCTTCTGTGTTAGCCTGTACTTCAGAGAAGTAGATACCAAACCGGAGCAGTCCCAGGATGGAACCCTGTGGTACTCCACTTGTCACTGGTTTGTCTTTGTTTATGAGTTCCATGATGATGGCCTTGCAGACCAGGCTCGTCAAGTTAATAGGTCTATAGTTCCCGGGATCAGTGGCGGCTGCCCCTTTGTGGAGTGGGATAATTGTTGCTGTGCGCCATTCAGTGGGCACAAAGCCTGGTGCAAGGCTATTATTGAACATGGTGCTTAAGTGAGGAGCCAGTTCATTCTGAAGTTCGTGTAAAACGCAGCCTGGGATGTTGTCCGGTCCCATGGATGCTGTGTTTTTGGCTTTAGAGAGTGCAACTTTCACCTGCGTAGTTGTGATTACAGGGACTCTGCATTCTTCCTGTATAGATATGGGCCCTTTAGGGGGTGGGGGTGGGGGGGTAAAGTTAGCATTGAACCTATCTGCCAGGATGTTGGCAATATCAGTTGGTTCTGTAATTTTTGTGCCTTTGTGCTGTAACTCAGAGCAGATCTGGGTGTTGCCATTGAGATTCTTGAGACATAGCTATAGAATACTTTGTGGTTGTCCTCGGATTTAGTGGCGATTTTTATTTTCGTAGCTAGCTTTGGAGGATCTTATAAGGGATCTCAGCTTCTTACTGAGGCTGACCAGGGAGCTTCTCCACTCATGGGATTTTACACTCTTTTGCAACAGTTTCTTCCTTCTGTTGTACAGTTTGTTTATGGCAGGGGACCACCAGATTGGCTTCCTTTTTTGGAAGATAGCATCTTGGTTCTGTTTGGGATAGCACGATCCATGCACTGATATATATATATATATATATATATATATGTGTGTGTGTGTGTATACAGAAACACACGGTGCGCGCACACACACACACATCTATATCTATCTATATATATATATATATATATATATATATATTCACACACATACACGTGTGTGTGTGTGTGTGTGTATATATATATATATATATATATATATATATATATATAAGTTTGGGGGGGGCCTCTATCCCCATTGAGGGAACAGGCGAGGCTTGCCCCACTAAGGGGAAAAAGCTTTAGAAAACACTGTTGTTTGTGTGTTAGCAGCTGCTGTTCTAGTATATGTTCATAGGTATTTTTTTTTTCATAATTCCAAGACTTACAGTAGTGAGCTAGATTTTGCAATACTGCTTTAGGAATTTTTTTGTGGTAGAATAAACTTACTGATTTGCTTGACACCTTATAGTGTCATTACAGATGATGAATGGTATGTGATTGCAATATGTGATACTGTTCTTGACTATTTACGAACCTGTGATTTTTTAAATCATGAAGATCTCTGTGGGCCTCAAGTACAGGATGTCTTAGGTGTTGCACAGTGTAGACTGTAGCTTGGCTGAATATTTCTTTTAGGTTTTACAAAATGGTTCGTCTGTGTGACCTTTATACCCTTTGGTTTTGGTACTGGTAAATGTGCAGAAATTGTACCTCTGTCATCTGGAGCTTTACTGCTAGTAGAGTGGGTTTTACTGTGTGTGGGGAGCTCATCTACCTGAACTGAACAAAAACCTTCTTAGCTGAATTAAATTATGTTCTATAGTCCCCAGATTTGGTGGTTCTGCTGATAACAACTTTAGCAATGTGGATGAATATTTGTGTGGTGTCTACACAGATAAAGCTGAGAGTAATGCTTTAGAACATTTATTTATTAGAAGCATCATTTCACTGCAGCAAATCAACCTTGGAAAAAATCAGCTGCTAGAGCATGAAATAATTAAAAAAGAGAAGGGGCATTATTTGGGGCATTACTTGAGGGAAAATGGTAGCTTTTTACGGGCATTTCAGTCTGTTCAAAAGTGACGTATGAAATGCAATATTTATTAATGCAGCTGATCTAGAGCAGTGTAATAAATAGATGGAAGAAAATCTTAAAGGAATGATTCATGTACTTTTTTACTTGGGAAGGAATTAATATCCTCCTTTTTAAAAATATTAATCATGTTTACATATTTGTCTAATAGGGCAGAATTCTGGCTGAAGGAATCGGTTATCCACGTACAAAAGTGTGTTTATATTGCCCTTTTCAGGCCACAATGGGACATCCGTAAACTACTCTTAAGAAAATGAAGCTGCTTCAGTATAGTGACTCAAAAATGTATAGCGATACACCTTACTTTTCAGAGTACAATCAATTGGAAAGTTAAACTGCCATTATATATTTCTTGTGAGAATGTCATAGTTGTGCCCAAAAAGATGCAGCTTATTAAAAAGAAAAAAGCAAATGTTCCAAAGCAAGATAAACAAACTAGAAAGGCAATGGCAGACTACATTAGCATGTACAAGCATATTTACACGTTTCCTTTACAAGATATAACGATGCATACATAAATTAACTGTTAAACTTAGTGTTTTGAAAATGCAGATTTGACACCCAGGTCTCTTTTCTTACAGTTAAGCCAAAAAAGACAAATGTGCCACCACTAGACATGCTCACTTTTAATAGGACTACTGTGGCTGTTAACTGGAATACTAATGCTGCCACCTAATGGCTTTAGAGAAGAAAAGGCATGTAAGTGAACTATGAATTACTAAATGTTAAATTCTTAGCAGTGAAAAATAATGTATAATGAAAGGGGTAACCAAATGACATTAGCAAAAAGAAGGCAGGCATTTGGGAAGGCTGCTGCTGTTTTTAAGAACCAGAAGTATTTGTATCATTGACCCTAGATTAACTATTTTGAGAAGTGTTGCAATGAATTTGGCAGAAAGCTGGAATAGATGTTAAACTTTTGTCATTGTTTAATAGCCTGTGGTCACTGCATGTGATGTCTATATTGCAGGAGCTGCGCCACAAGGCGCACCTACAAGTTTACTGATAATTTTGTCATTGTTTAATATAAGCATATTTATCATGAAGAATATTGCTACTAATTAACTCTAATCAGTTAAATGCATGGCGTTTCTGTGATAGAAAGTCTCTATGAAATCAGTGTGCTCTTAATGACCTCTTACTAAGTTGGCCACTGTCCCCTTTTGCTTGAACAGTTGACTGTACTGCATATGCCAGCTATTTTAGTCTCAGGAAATGACATACAACCTGTTATACTTGCATCTCTTTGTTAATTTCATTATTCCGGCTATAAACTGATTGCTGCCTGTTATAAATCAACCTGATGGTGCTGACATCCTACATAAAACTATTGTTAAACTTAAACCATGCTGCTCTTCAGCTGATGACCTTCCAAGTCAAACCTGTGTTCTGAGAGACTGCCTTACAGGATTATCTGCAATTATACAGAGCTTAGTATATTTTGTTTTGGTTATAGAGTTTGTTAATTGTTGCTTAGATCTGTGTTGAAACTGTTGTCTCACTGTTCTGAGACTGATATTTTTTTGGTTTTAAAGTTTGTACTGTTAGTTGTTGCTTAGATCTCTGTTGAAATGTTTGGTTTGTAGTTTAAATTTGGTGGCTTTTGCAGTTGCCCGCTCCACTGTAGATTTGATCTGGGACACTCCCCCAGTCCCATCTCTTTACCACATTCTACCTAATAAACTCTTTCTGCACTTGTTTTTAGTCCTTTTTAATTTAATTGCATTTTTTAAATTGTGTTTGGTCTAATATTGCTGCATACTCAAGTGTGCTAGCTTGTGAATTGTTTTTTACTATCGTTTTTGCTACTTTTCTGTAAAAAAATAAATAAATAAATAAAACTGTAAGCCTGTTTCTTACCTTTCCTGTAACTAGTGTTCCAGATACAGATTTTCTGTATCCAGGACTGTATGCAAGCTTCTGTGCCCCCAAGCCTTTCTGTGTTGGAGGGAAGCCTTCTAGCTTATCAGTGGGAGTGGTAAACACTAGGTAACCTGTCTACCACATAAAGTGTGGTTCTGGCCCAGAAATTGTATTTTTTGGCCGTTGGGCAATCTTCCATCTCTCTCAACTTTCTGATTTGAAAGCCTGCATTTGCACTTGTTTCTGTCCTGTAACTCGTCTAGTGGAGATACAGATTCTTAGTTTTAGCACTTAAATTTGCTTGTTCATAACTTGTAAGGACTAAATAAGCTACTAATTACTATAGCACTCTATCTTCCTCATTACACAGAGGAAAACTTTTTGTACTTACTTTTCTCACTTGCTTAGAGAAAAACAGCTCTTGTACTCACTTTCCTCACTTATCTAGAGGAAAATAGTTTTTTATTCAGGCATGTCCAAGGGTCAGCTCCCAGTGTTCTCTCCTGTCTATCTGATGAATTTGGGCATCTTGAGGCAATGCAGAAATTGCCTCATGTACACTGACAACCCTCTCCTCCTACCACCCAACACTACAACCTGTGAGAGATGCACTTATCTAGCCAAATTGGAGGTAAAGCTCTCTCTAACCAAGACTGAACTTGACAGTCATGAGGAGAAGGTAAACATTTGCACCACACCACCCTCATCACATAATTTCAGTAAGTCTGCACCACCAAAATCCACACACACTAACAGAAAAACATTTGCAGATGCTCTCAGTAATAATCTGTCTAAGCAACAGAGACCTCCAAAGCAGAAACGCAAGCAACCTCCATCCCCCAACACAACCCAAATGACACACAGCCCACAGACTCAGTGTGCCACTCAACCACAGCCAATAAGGCAAAACAACATACCCAACACACTAGTCATAGGTGACTCTATAGTCAGGCACACTGTTGTCCCACTCACCAGGCTAGACAAGGAGAAGGTTACTGTCAGCTGCCTGTCGGGTGCCAGGATTCGCCACATAACCCACGCACTCGGGTCACTCCACAACAAGTACAAATATGACTCTGACATTGTCCATGTTGGTGTGAATGACCTGAGATGTACCTCCCTGGACTACATGAAAAGAGACATGGAAGAGCTCTCCGATCTTGTAACCCAGGCAGGTATGACCATAGCCCTGAGTAGCATTCTGCCATCGCCCAGAATGATACCGCAGTACAAGGACAAAATGATTGACTTCAACAATTGGTTAAGCTTCTGGTGTCATTCTAAGGGGATCCAGTATCTGTCTGCTTGGGATGACATGGTCAACAGACCACGATGCTTTGCCACAGATGGCCTGCACCCGTCACCCCTGGGATTCTGGATACTGGCTAAGGCTCTTGCTGCCCCTATAGTGCCCTTTTTAGGCAGGGTTCAAGTAACAAATTCACCACCATAACAGGAACAGGCAAACAAAAGCTGAAGGTAATGCTACTCAATGTTAGAAGTCTAAATCTCAAAATGCACTCACTCGAGGCACTCCTTAAAATGGAGAACATGATATCTGTGCAGTGACTGAGACCTGGTTCAAGGCTCCAGAGAGCACCCCTGCACTACCAGGCTATAACTCATACCACACTTTTCGGCCATGTAACCTGGACCGAAACACCAAAGGCGGAGGTGTGTCCATATTCATTAAGGATATCCACACCTCTAGGCTAGTTGCTCAGCATAATGCATCCGAGGTTATCCAAGTGCAACTAACTCTGGGCAAAACTGCAATCCAACTTGTAGCTTGCTACAGATCCCCCACCATGCCCCAGGATTCCCACTCCTCTTTTCCTTGATGTACTGGAAAATATTAGGGTTCAACCAAACACCCTAATAATGGGTGACTTCAACTACCCCACCATTAACTGGGAAAACTACTTGTGTACCAACTCCTTAGCTCAACGCTTTCTGGAATTCATAAACTCCAATGCCCTAGATCAACTTATCCACACCCCCACAAGGGGCAACAATATCCTAGACCTAGTCATTACCAACATGAGTGACCGGTGTTCCACACCTGAAGTCAAAACTCGTTGTTGGTCCGATCCGACCATAAGCTCATCACCCTTGATATCCACCCCCCCCCCCCCCCCATTAAGGAAACCACAGTAAAAAATTTCTCCAAAGCCAACTTCATGCTTCTTAAGACAGACGTGGAGAACTTCATGACACCCACGCAGATGGACAATACAGTTACAACTGCTGAATCCTACACAAATGCACTCTATAAGCACTTACACGAGTGCATGAATTGTGCTATCCCAAACAGAACCCAGACTCTATCCTCCAAAAAAAGGAAGCCAATCTGGTGGTCCCCTGCCATAAACAAACTGTACAACAGAAGGAAGAAACTGTTGCAAAAGAGAGTAAAATCCCATGAGTGGAGGAGCTCCCTGGTCAGCCTCAGTAACTTCTCTAAAGCAAACTTCACACTACTCAAGACTGGTGTGGTATCCTTCAAGGCCCCTGAGCCAGTGGAAACCACAACCCAAGCTGCGGAAGCCCTTACAAATGCCTTCTATGAACACCTCCAGGACTGCATGGATCAGGCAATCCCAAATAAAACCAAGACTCTTTCCACAAAGGGCAAACGTCCAGTCTGGTGGACCCCAGCCATTAACAAACTTTACAATAAGAGGAGAAAGCTATTACATGATAGAACAAAATCCATAAAAGGGAAGTCACCCCTGATCATTATTAGTAAAAAAATACGAGCACTCATAAAATCAACTAAGGCCAATTTTGAGAGAAAAATTGCCATGGATTCAAAGGACAATCATAAGGCCTTTTTCAGCTATGTTAGGAACCTGGGTGGAAACTCCCAGATATGCTCAGAATTAGTCCAAAATGATACAAAATCACTGAACCCACAGACATTGCCAACATACTGGCAGACAGGTTCAGTGCAAACTTGACCCCTCTCCCCTAAAGGAGAGATAACTATCCCAGCCGAGTGTAGCCTCCCGGACATCTCAAATGCGCAGGTGAAAGCTGCTCTCTCTAAAGATAAAAACACAGCATCAATGGGATCGGATGGTGTCCCCGGCTGTGTGCTACACGAGTTAAATGAGGAATTAAACCCGCACATAAGGCAGCTGTTTAATCTCAGCCTTACCACAGGATACGTGCCCAAGGAGTGGCGTATGGCAACTGTTGTCCCACTCCACAAAGGGCGCCTCACGGACCCTGGTAATTACCGCCCATAAGCTTAACAAGTCTAGTCTGCAAAGCTATGGAGAGGATCATAATGGAGCTCATAAACAAAGATATAGGGGACTTGCAGACATTGGACCCGACCCAGTTTGGCTTTGTCAAGGGAAGATCATGCCTTTTGAACTTGGTCGACTTCTTCGAAACAGTCACCAAGGCCATTGATGAGGAAAGGCAGTCCATACAGCCTACCTTGACCTTGCAAGGCTTTTGACACAATACCCCACTCGGTATTGTAGAAAAACTTACCAGCTTAAATGTAAACCCATATGTCACAAGATGGGTTGCAAACTGGCTTAAGGACAGAACCCACAGGGTTAGAGTTGCTGGCGCTGTGTCAGACTCCAAGCCGGTCACAAGTGGTGTCCCACAGGGCTCTGTCCTTGGCCCCCTATTGTTTGGCATCTACTTCTCAGAAGTACAGGCCAACATAGGAGGACTTTGGCTGACAAAGTTTGCAGACGACTGCAAACTGGGCGCCATAGTGGAAAGTGCATCAGACACGGATATCCTTCAGAAGGGACTCACGGAAACAGATAGCTGGTGCCAGAGCCATGGCCTGAAGTTAAACGCCAAAACATGTATAGTCATACCCGTCGGGAAAAACAAGGTAACCCCAAGCTACCATATAGGTGGCAATCCACTAAGCACAGAAAAGGTTATCAGGGACCTGGGGACCCAGGTTGACAGTGGCCTTTCTTTTGACACTCACATTGCTAAAGTGGTTAGAAAGACCTTCTACATTGCCCACCTGATCATGAAGGGATTCACATCCAGATCTAGTGAGGTTATTGTTCCTCTGTACTCTTCACTTATCAGACCAATGATCGAGTACAGTGCCCCATTCAGGATGTATCTCACCCGACATCTGCAGCAATTGGAGAGACCCCAAAAGTTCCTCACCAAAAGGATAAAGGGACTCTAAAATCTGTCATATGCTGCCAGATTGAAGAAACTCCAGCTCTATTCAGTCGCATACCGTCTGCTCAGAGGTGACATGTGCCTGACATACAAGGCCATGTCCAACCCGGAATTAATGGACATGCTCCACCTCAAAAAATCCAAATCCACCAAAACCACTAGAGCAAGCGACTTAAACCTTAGCACGGATATAAATAGGACATGCTGGAGGGATAGATTTATCACTCAGAGACTCCCTATGCTGTGGAATAAAATCCCGGTCCATGTGAGGCAGAGCACCTCGCTGACTCTGTTCAAGAGAAATCTAGACCTGTGGATGGGAGATCGTAGGTTTACCCCGGGAATCATCTCTGTGTCACTGCTGGACAGAGGCACAACAAACTAATGGGCACAGTATTTTTTCATATAAGGGGTGGCGTAAGCCACAAAAATTTGGGCTAGGCTTATAAATGCCTTAGGGCAGATAGCCTAGTATAAACCTATGAACCTATAAGAAGCTGAGATCCCTTATAAGATCCTCCAAAGCTAGCTACGAAAACAAAATCGCCACTAAATCCAAGGACAACCACAAAGCATTCTATAGCTGTCAAGAATTTAGATGGCAACACCCAGATCTGCTCTGAGTTACAGCACAAAGGCACGAAAATTACAGAACCAACTGATATTGCCAGCATCCTGGCAGATCGGTTCAGTGCTAACTTTACCCCCCCTCTCACCCCCTAAAGGGCCTGTATCTATACAGGAAGAATGCAGAGTCCCTGTAATCACAACTACGCAGGTAAAAGCTGCACTCTCTAGAGCCAAAAACACAGCATCCATGGGACCGGACAACATCCCAGGCTGCGTTTTACATGAACTTCAGAACGAACTGGCTCCCCACTTAAGCACCATGTTCAATAATAGCCTCGCATCAGGTTTTGTGCCCACTGAATGGCGCACAGCAACAGTTATCCCACTCCACAAAGGGGGAGCCACCACTGATCCCGGGAACTATCAACCTATTAGCCTGACGAGCCTGGTCTGCAAGGCCATGGAACGTATCATCATGGAACTCATAAACAAAGACATTGGTAACCTCCAAACTCTGGATCCCACCCAATTCGGGTTTGTGAAATGCAGATCATGCCTCCTAAACCTGATCGACTTCTTTGAGGCAGTCACCAAAGCCGTGGATGAGGGTTAGTTGGTTCACACAGCCTATTTTGACCTCGCCAAGGCTTTCAACACCATCTCCCATTCTGGAATTATAGCTAAACTCACTAAACTAGGTATAAATCCCTACATCACAAGATGGGTTGCCAACTGGCTCACTGACAGAACCCACACTGTAAAAGTTGCAGACTCCAAATCTTACCTCAAGGCAGTGACAAGTGGAGTGCCACAGGGTTCCGTCCTGGGACCTCTCCTGTTTGGTATCTACTTCTCTGAAGTACAGGCTAACGCAGAAGGCCTCTGGCTGACGAAGTTCACAGATGACTGCAAACTAGAAGCCATAGTCAAGTCCCCAAATGATGTGGACATCCTACAGAAGGGCCTCACTGAGACAGATGCCTGGTGTCATAGCCATGGCCTCAAGCTCAATGCCAAAAAGTGCAGTGTCATCCCCTTTGTTAAAAACTCTGTACCCATGAACTACCACATAGGCAGCAATCTACTTGACACCGAATGCGTGATAAGAGGCCTTGGGACCCAGGTGGACAGTAGTCTCTCCTTTGATAGTCACATTGCCACAGTGGTCGGGAAGCCATTTTACGTGGCACACCTCATCATAAAAGGGTTCTCATCCAGGAAAAAAGAGGTCATTGTTCCCCTCTACTCGTCACCCATTAGACCCATTATAGAGTACAACACCCCTTTTGGAATGTACCTCACAGGACATCTGCAGCAGCTGGAAAGGCCACAGAAGTACCTCACAAAGAGGATTACTGGCCTCAAACAAATGCCCTACACTGACCGCCTCAAAAAACTCCATCTTTACTCCGTAGCATATCGCCTACTCCGAGGTGATCTTTGCCTAACATATAAAGCTATGTCAAACCCAGAGCTGTTGGACATGCTACACCTAAAGAAATCCCAATCCCTCCAAGCTACACGCTCTAGGGACCTAAACCTTGTCACCACAATAAACAGGACATGCTGGAGGGATAGATTCCTGTCCCAGAGACTTCCTATACTGTGGAACAAGCTACCCATCTATGTCGAGCAAAGTTCTTTATTAGCACTCTTCAAGAAAAATCTTGATGAGTGGATGGGAAATAGGAAATACACCCCTGGGATCACTTCTGTCTCTCTACTGGACAGTGGCACAGATCAATAACTTTCTTGGGTGACGTAAGCTATGTTACCTTGCTGGCTAGGCTTACGTAGGCCCTTGGGCCGATAGCCTAGTACCTACCTATGAAGTGAGTACCCAAAAATAGCAGCCAGTAGTAATCCAGGAATCCCACATTCCATCTATCTCGAAAAAAGTCACACATTATCCTCCTGCACAAAGGAGTAAATTTAGCACACAATAACTTTAGACCTGTAGCAGTCTTATCTCCCCTTCCAAAATACTTGGAAAAATTTATTACAAATAATTTCTAAACAATCTCCTGCAGGAAGAAGTCCTGTCCCCTACACAGCCTGGCTTCCGTCCTTTCCATAGTATTAGCACTGTCCTTTTAACCTATGTAGATACTGTCAATAAAGCTACAAATAATAGTAGAATAGTCTCTTCCTTATTTCTAGGCTTGTTTAAAGCCTTCGATACAGTTTGTCACTGCAAAACTTCTACTTCAAATGTCCTCACTAGGTCTCTCTCAGTCCACCTTTCTGTGCTGCAAAAGCTACATGTGAAATAGGTGTCAGTCAGTAAAATGGCACTCCATGGCCTTTCCTTACCTCCCAGTCACCACTGGGTGTACCACAAGGCTCTATCCTTAGTCCTCTCCTCTTTAACATTTTCACCAGCACCCTTTATACTTCCACACAACAGGCCACCATTGTACAATATACAGTGATTCCACTCTCATTTGCAGGTGTGCCACCAAAAAATTACTTTGGAAGCTTTAACAGTCACTGAAACATGGCTTCGTAACTCACAGCTGATGCTTAACCAAATAAAGACCAAACTACTACTTTTTTTCCAAAATTCCCCTCATGAAAAAAGAAAATTGTTTTTGTATAATTTAATATACTTGATAATGTAACCATTGAAGTCACTTCACATAGCAAACTATTAGGGGTGATCGTGGATGATAATCTCACATTTGACTTGCATATACAAAATTCATAAGAAAAACTCTTCAAAAACTAAGGATGCTTCAGAGCCAAAAACTTTCTCACCAACACAACTAAAGCTATACTTGCCACTACTTACTTCCTCCCCACTCTTTGTTATGGTGCTGTCATCCTTACTAACTCCCAGGCTTCATTAAAATTAAAGCCAAAAATGACTTCCACAGATGCAAGAAATAAAAATATTTTTATTCACATCTAGAGCCTTGGCACAAATGCCATCAAGGAGTAAAATCCCATTGCGTTGCCTTTGCTTATATACTTCAGAAAAAACACTAATTACAAACCATTGGATTAATTAACAGACAAATTAATTATCTTATATATTTACAGTTGCATTCATTATTTCACCCCATTGGTGCCAAAGTGTTATATTTCAATACGTATACAATGTCTCTTTATACAGCAGTTTATCTTTAAGATCAACATGTTCTCATATCTCCACTGAAACTTGTTCCAAAATGCAACCTTTTAGTTCATTTGGTTTAGGTATGCATTTTAAAAGTTTCATCATAGTAAAGGACTTTCTGTTCATTCATTTTTAATATCTGTAATATGTTCCTGTAATCTAGTTTTAAACATCATTTGACTTTCTCCAACATAAAACAATCTACATGGACATTTTAAAATATACACTATAACTGCTGTATTACAAGAATATTCCTTTATAAGGTGAAATTTAACACCATTGATCTATCAACAACATATTTGCATGCAGAACATTTACCACATTCAACTGTACCCTTCTTAGTAGGTATTTGCTGATTTGTCTATCATCTGGGGGAATTAATTTACTATGCACTACCATGTCTACTATACTAGGTCCTCTCTTTATACAAAATACGTAGGTAGTCTTTAATTAGACTTGATTTATTTTTGAATGAAATGCTAAATTTGCAGCACATACCCCTTTCAGAACCCACCAATGTATAGCACTGAAAAGCCTACATTGGTTAGAACCACATCAACTAACATATATTCAACTTCTTAGCACCTATAAAATTATCCAACATCCATCTGCCTGTCCAGCACTAAAAAAATGTTCTATACAACTATATTCCCAGTTGGTTATTGCGATCCAGTGACCAAAAACTCCTATCTACAAACCTAGCAAATCTGCTGGGCCTTGTCTGTAGTCGTACAGGGTTGCTAAGGTCTGGAACTTCCTACCTGTATCCATCAGGTCTGTACCCTCCTTCCAATCTTTCAAAACCTGTGAAAGACTTACTAGCTAAACTCTGGCTCTGTTCTTGCTCAAAACCAGGCTAAACTACTCAAACCTATAAACCTTTCTTGTATACTTCCAGTTTATAACCATAGCCCCTTATGGTGTAAAGACCTTTTTTGGGCCTGACTTTTTTACCAAGTGACTTATCAGCTAGTAATAGGCAGTAATAGTGCAGAACGTTAGTAACAAAATGACGCTGTTTGTTAATCTAAGATGTCCTGCAGTATGTTCTACAGTAGACAAATTAGTCCATTACTTTCTCACGTCTGTTTCATATTTATAGTGGTGTTTTCGTTGGTGAGAGCACTGCGTGTTATTGAGGGATATGATGTGAATGGTGGGAAACTGAAAATTCATTGCCGGTGTCAATTTATATCACATTACACCTGAGATATTGCTAAATGTTTGTAGTTATAAAAGTAAACATGATTTCCTTGTGTACTTTAAAAAAAACATGTGACTTAGACTTTTCCAAGACATCAGGTGAAACCTTAGATGTTTTTGAAGAAAATTGCCTTTAATATTTGCACTGTAAGTTGCACATTTTTAGAGATATTCAATCTTTGTATCAGTAATTGGTAATTGTACAATTAAGTTTGTTTTCATATTTCTGTAAATAACTCAGTAGACATGCACTTATAGAGTTTGTTTTGCCATATGAAACCTTATGTCTGATTAACAAAAATATTCTAACAATATATGTCAAGGTAGCATAGTTTCAAAGGTATGACCATTTGTTTGTCAAAGTTTAACAAAAAATGTAATTTGGGGTTTTTGTGTGTTTATAATATAAGACTATTATCACTATAAGACTGTTATCACTGTAAAGAATATTTCTTACCAATAACATTGTTTTTGTATAATTTAATAACTTTTATTGTTCACAAAATATTTATATTTCTCTTATGCTTTTTAAATGTATTTTTCAGAAAATGCTCTGAAATGCAACATGTTTGTAGGGTGCTAGAGGTGTGACATTCCACATCACAGTAGGTGTTAATGAGTTTTACTAGAAGTGAAGCATCATGTCTGATAGAGGGGTCAGTCTGAAATGTCTTGGTCCTCTGTGTGGAAATGGGGAGGGGGACATAACTAGGTTTGTGGAAAAGTAGTTCCCAAACATCCAAATAAGATGACCATGTGGGTGTTAACTGATATTTCAAGCCAATATGAATTGCAGAAACCTCAGCTGATTAAAAAAAAATAGTATACCCATCTTGCATTTCTTGTGGAAGAAGCAGTATCAAAGGAAAAAACTTCAAAGACCAATACACGTTAGGTTCAAGCAAGGCACCCTTTATTACTTGCAGCAAGGAGACAAAGCATGTAGGCACAAGGTTAGTCTGAATTACTGGTGATTAGTATGTTATTCTTATACAGTTCTCTTCATGTCACACAGAAAATGTTACTATTCTGTTGCTGACGTAGTTAGACACAGCTTTCTATATGTTATACAGAAAATGTTACTAGACTTATTGCTGACTAGGTTAGATTATTTGCTAGCTTGCAAAACATTTTGAGAAAAACAACCTGGCCTTGGGCTTATTTTAGCCCATTTCATCTTTTCAATTCTTCAATTGTGCAGTTCTAATACATGTGTTACATTTTGTCTAGATTCAAGGTACATTTCCAGCTTTGGTGCAAGTAATGCTGACTACGGTTTATACTTTCAAGCGTCTATTAATTTCTTTATCAATGCTTCTAGCAGCTGCATATTTTCTCATAGCATAAGCAGAAATGAATATCTCTTTAAGTTTCATGACATTAGCAGAAATGTAATGTCTCTTATTTTCATGACATTAGCAGAAATGAAATGCTTCTTGTTAAGTTTCTAACAGCTGTGCAGATTCATGCAGTGCGAACAGAATAAATGTATTAACCCTTTTCAACCTCGAATGCACTAAGCATACATATTACTATTATATATTTTTCTAACATTTCCCCCCTTTTAATACTTTTATTCTACTTTCAGGATAAGCATAAACAGTTTTTTCTTCCCCTAACCTCTTCCCGCTCAGGATTTGCAGTTAAGAGAGTCATTCAGTTTAAGCTCATGAAATCATTTTCAGTTTTTAGCAATTCAAGTTCAGTGTCTTGGTATAAGGTTTCTGAAACCGAAATGTCTATAAAGTCTTTAATCAGTCTTTTCAGGCAGGGGATACAGCAGCACACACATACCACCAGTAGGATCATTCCTACACAGATGGTAATCAGAATGTTCATCAGGATACTGCCCCACACCCAAACAATTTCTTGAAAAAGCCTGTCAATGGATTTGGTCCTGGTTTGGTCATGGCTGACACCTGCTGAATTATCTCAAGATGGTTGTCTATCTCGTGTTTGTGGTCAGGAATATATGAACAGCACTCCTCCTGGATTAAAGCGCACGTACCTCCTCTCGCCGCTAGGGTGAAGTCAAGAGCCATGCGATTTTGAAGTACCACTGTTCTCATGGCATTCGGTTCATCAGTCACCGGTTCTAGGGCAGAAAAGGTTGCATTGCTCATCACTTCGAGTAGCTTAAACAGTTTTCTCAGTTCCCAGATTGATTCCGTTGCTCCATATGCTGGCAGTACACCTGCCCACGATATAACAGTATCACTCAAGTCCATGTGTGTCAGTCCATCGCCCACAGCATGATGTTTTTTCCAGCGTGCATTGATTTGCCCCACTGGATTGATAGGTTTCTTGATTTCTCCAACATTCCGAATTTTCCCTTGAGGTAAAACTGCTGTGTGTTGTATGGCCGGAACCAGGTAGCCCAAAAAACAGCTGCCGGACCAATTCTCAGGTAACCATTTATATGCTTTCGTACCGCATACAAAGTAACAATCTTCTACTTTAGTAGTAACTTTACTATGCCCTGGCTCTGCGTGAAACATCTTTTGTCGATTATAGACAGTTGCTTATAGAGATCAACATTATGTTTTACTTTTTCAGTTGTCCTATGCATCAGTTCACAAAATGTATCTTAGCTTGTGTTGCAATAGGATCTGGTGTTATCAGGTTTAGGGTAGCATCTATAGGGGGACAGTCACATTGCAATTGCTCCAACCCACCCGAACTGTATCATTCTTGTAAAAAAACACAGTTCCCTTCTGTCGAACAGACAAGTGCAATGCTACTTTACCTTGTGATGTGACATCTAAAGCGTCATGAATTAGGTTTTCCCAGATCTTGTTGGCTCCTAGGGGAACTGAAGTTAACAGTAACCCCCCCATATGTTGTTGGTAAAGCTGTGCAAATCCAACAATTCGAAACGTTGAAAGTTTCAGCATACACACATTTGATTGCCTGGTAAGTGTTAAAGTTCGGGTGCCACTCTGCATGCTTGTTCAGTTCAATTTGTGTGGCTGAGAAAAGGAATGGCCACAACAAAAAGTTTATTATCACTAGTACAGTCAACAGGATGGTTATGCAATACTTTTGTGGAAACGGTTGTTCTGCATTTCTGTTTTCTAAGACTCTTCCAAGTAGGTGTATTCGGATCTTACTGGATTCAGTCATCTTTTCTTTGGACATGTGTTCTTACTCTCTGCCCTAATAGGACCTCCAGCACTGATGGTTTCTTCACTGGGGTTGAGACGGATCAGTCCTATTGATCTGACCCCCCTTTGTAGCCAGACTTTGTGCTGAGGGCCCCGATGGAGAGGTAAGATTTTTGTCCAACTCAAAGTTCTTAACCAGCTTGCAGTGCGTCAGGTGTATCCACGAAGCTCGTTCTGCTATCTTGACTGCAGTGGGTGTCGAAAGAAGCACCTGGTAGGGACCTTCCCACCTTGGTGATGACCAATTCTTTCTCTTGATGTTTTTGATCCACACCCAATCTCTGGGCAACACTGCCACTTCTGATGTTTCGGTTGGTTTTCTATCTGAAACAGAATTTGACTACAACAGATGTGTAGAACTCAACAATGTTTTCATATATTCAGCTAGTGTGAAATCAGCTTCCTTGTCTGATGACATGAGAAATTTCCACTGGGGTGTATAATAAGCCCTTCCAAATAATTGTTCAAAAGGAGTCAATCCATTTGCTGTAGGGATAGTTCTCATGCTCAACAGTGCCAGGGGCAAACAGTATAACCAATTTTTTCCTGTCTCAGCTATTCATTTTCTCAGTTTGTTTTTTAGTATACCATTATGCCTTTCAACTAGCCCTGCAGATTGTGGATGGTATGTGCAATGCTTTTTTAAAGAAATACCAAAATGCTTAGTAAACTGCTGTATGGTTTGATTTACAAAGTGTGTACCATTGTCACTGTAGATTCTTTCCGGAATACCAAACCTAGGAATGATTTCCTTGACAAGTACTTCTGCACCGTAGCTGCATCTGGATTTTTGGTTGAAAAGGCTTTCACCCATCTGGAAAACATATCTACAATGACAAGACAATGCTTCTTATTTTCACATTTGTTCAATTCTATGAAATCCATACAGATAGTGTGAAACTGATATGGTGGTGTAGGGAAACTCCCTTGCTTGGGCTTTATCGCCCCCTGTGCATGATGTTTGTTACAAATCTGACACATCAAACAAAATTTTTTTAGAGTAGTTTGTAAATCCGTACGTTGTGAACACCTGGTTCACCAGCTGTACCATCCCCCCTATTGAGACATGGCACTGCCCATGGCTCAACAAAGCTGCATATCGGAACAAATTAGAGGGTAGTATCGGTTTTCCCACTTTAGAGATGTACAGCCCCTTTTCGAGGATTGCTCCTCGTTTTATCCATCGTTGTTTTTCAGCTTGCGTAGTGAGTGTCTGCATTGTTTTTAACATATCTAAGTCTAAAATCTCAGAGGGTTGTAATTCCTCATTTAAAAGAAATACTTCTGTGGCTGCTTGTTTTGCAGCTGTATCAGCTCTCGCATTACCTTTTGAAATTCTGTCTTGTTGCTTGGTGTGAGCTGTGCATTTACAAATGGCTATTTTCTGAGGTAACTGAATAGATTTTAAAAGATCTAAAATAAACTGTGCATGATTTATAGGTTTGCCAGTAGATGTTGTCATTCCCTGGTTTTTCCACTGTTGCGCAAAAAACATGTA
Source organism: Protopterus annectens (assembly GCF_019279795.1). Lineage (NCBI taxonomy): Eukaryota > Metazoa > Chordata > Ceratodontiformes > Protopteridae > Protopterus > Protopterus annectens. The sequence continues at coordinate 387,774,794 of NC_056749.1, forward strand.
CAGTAGAAAAAGCATACTGGCTATCAGTAAAAATGTTTACACATTTACCCTTTGCTAAGGTACATGCTCGTGTCAGGGCAATCAGTTCTGCTGCCTGTGCAGATAAGTTGTGTGGTAAAGGTTTTGCTTCTATAATTCCAGTATCGGAGACTACTGCATATTCTTCTAGGTTCTGTCCTGCAGGACCCCCTTTTGCACGAGCCAGCCACATAGTATGTCACCTCAGCATCATCCAAGGCGACTGAGATCTTTTCTAGGTGCTCAATTACCTGCAAGCAGCTGTGCGGTGTACCGTCTGCAGGGGTCGGGACCAGAGTAGAAGAGTTTAAAGTCGTGCATCGTTAGATTGTCATATGAGGTTGGCTCAACAATATAGTCATACAGGAAAGATGCCTAGCAGGGGAAAGATATGCCACCTTTTCTTGTAGTAAAATAATTGCGACTGCATGAGGCACTCTCAAAGTGAGAGGGTGGAACAAGACTACGGAGGCTGAAGCCTGTACTGCCATTGCAGCTGCAACTACTGCTTGTACACAGTGGGGTAAGGATCGTGCCACTGGGTCTAGTTGTGATGAATAGTAAGCAATGGGGCGTTGCTTATCCCCATGCTGTTGTGTTAATACTGATGTCATGCAACCCTGCTTACAATCTACAGTTTGGAAAAAAAACGTTTATGGTAGTTTGGCAATCCCAGAACTAATGAGGACGCTATTAACTGCTTTAGTTTGCAGAATGCAGATTCTGCCTCTGGTGTCCATTGTAACAAATCCTGCTCTGCCATAGGCTTTTTATATATAAGGTCAGTCAGAGGTGCAGATTCCAAGGCATAGTTTGGAATCCAGCTCCGGCAAAAATTAGTTGTACCCAGGAAGGACATCATTTCCTTCCTTGGTAGTGGGTTTTGGTGCTTGCAGAATTGCTATTTTTCTGTCCTCATCTAATGTTCTACCTTCCTTGGATATTACATATCCCAGGTATTTTGACTTGTTTTTTCCAAAGCTGCAGTTTACTTTTGTTTACCTTATATCCTTCAGCGGCTAAAAATCGTAGAAGTGCTATAGTATCTTCTCTACAATCCTGCTGGGTGGGGGCTGCCAGCAAGATGTCATCAACATGAATTAAAATCTGACTGCCTCTTGGTGGGGTGAATCCCGCCAAGTTGCTTGCCATTTCTTGTGAGAATATTGTTGGACTTTCACAATATCCCTGTGGTAGGCACGTATATGTTTACCTTTTCCCCTGAAATGTAAATGCAAACCAATACTGGCTGTCAGGGTGTATCGGTAGCGAAAAGAATGCGTTGCTGATGTCTACCACAAAAAAAATACTTTTGTTGAGGTTTCAAATCATTCATCAGGGTGTGTGGGTCTGGCACCGTGGGTGCCCTTGATATTACTGCATCATTTACAGCTTGTAAATCTTGGACCATACGCCATTCTCCGTTGGCCTTTTTAACTGGAAATAAGGGTGTGTTACATGGTGAATCAGGAGATTCTACCAGTATTCCCCCTTTAAGTAAGGCTGCTATAATAGGCTTTATTCCTGCCTCTGCATCTTTTCTTAAGGGATACTGTCTTTTTTGTGGTCTGAATGCTGACTTTGGCGTGATGGTAACTGGTCCTGCTGTACGAATGAGTCCTACATCTGATTTCCCTGTCGACCAGAGAGTCTCTGGTATGTCTCGTAAGGCATTCTCTTCTTCCTTTAATAGGAGTGTCAATCAGCTGTCCTCGCTAGACTGCAAGTGCACAGCTGGGTTGGTCTGAGTTATCCAATTCAACTTCTGTACTTGTATTCCCTGTTCTGACAGTTCTAGTTCTGTCTGTTTCTCCCATCTCGTAACTTTTTCTCCTAGGTCTGCCCATTCTATATTTCTGTTTTTGGTTAAGCTAACATGGTAATCAATTAGATTTATAAAGTACAAAGAACTCCTGGGGCAATGAACAGCTGGCTACACTGTTCCCTTCTGTGTCCCAGTACAGGTTACGCAATATCAATCTGTTTGCATGATTCTTAAATAATTCTTGCTCATATTCCTTATCAGGTCCTGGTGTGTTACAATAATACAGGGTGCAGTGCAACAGGCGTTGCTTATCAATGTCAAGGGAGGGGAACTTGCTGATGGCTACATCCATTAACTCTTTGGTCACAGTCCTTGGACCAGTCGTAACCAAGTCCTGGCTGTACCAATAAAACATTTCACCCTCCGATTGCACTGCAAAGGTATCAATTTGTCGCTGTGCTTCCATACCCTGCATAGTTGGGACAACTGCTATACCAAATAGCTGCATGAGGTCTCTGCCCAAGAGGTTTACTGGGCATTTTGCAGAAACAACAATTTTGCTTTTTTTGTGTCAATCCTGAAACTGGGTCAGTTATTGCAATGTTACGGGAGAGAGGCTCCCAATACAGCTGTCCATTAGCTGCTTTAACCAGTATATAATCAGATGAGACTGTGTTTTCTGGCAGTTTGGAGGGATGTATCAGGGTTTGTGATGCCCCTGAGTCACACAAGAATTTGACTTCCCTCCCTTCTACCAAGAGTGTAACTTCTGGTTTCATGTCTGCTAAATAGAGCTCCAAGCTCAATAAAGCTAGGTACAATATTTCATTCTCTTCATTGTCACTAACTTCCTGCACTTCCTCTACTCCCTCTACTCCCTCTATCACATTCTCATTTGTCCTTTCTTCGCTAGCCCCTTCTAGTGATTCCTGACTACCATACAGTCAGTCCTCACCCTCCTTGTCTTCCGTTGTTGCCTTCTTGATGTTCATCGTGTTACCCTGCTGCAGTCATCACACTTGGGTTATCCTGTCGTCAGGCGGTCCCGCAGTCGGCCGGAATTCCAAAGTCTTGGTCCGGTGTCGGTTGCTGTCGCTTCTTCCCTGACGTCAGTGCGCCAGGGGTATATATAATGCATCCGACGCCATTCTCTCCAGTCTTTCTTGCCGCACAGTGCCCGAAGCAGAAGCAGTTCGCAAGTGCCGGTCGGCCGACTCCTGAGATTTTCGAAGTCGAATTTCAGATCCGAAATCTTCAATAAAGCTAAGTACCCCATTGGGGAAACTTTTCTAGCCTCAGACCGATGTCAGAAAAAGTTAACAATTGTATTTCTTGTGGGAAGCAAATACCTCATAAGGATTTTCATTCTTACTGCATACATTGCCTAGGCCCAGACCATGACGTCACTGGTTGTCGTTTTTGTGCTAGGTTTAATAAGGGTACTATAAAAAGACGCTTTGATTTCGCACAACACTACTTCGGTAGAAAATGTAACTACACTATGCTGTCAGAGTAACCGACTACCGGCGTGCACAAAAAATGCAAGGATAAAGACAGGCAGCCTAGACCCAAGCCAGACTCCGAGGCCTCGGCTGGTCCGGTCTCCAGTTCACCGGTCTTCAGTGAGGCTCCAACGCAGCCCCTGACTACCGCAGATCTGGAACCCGAGACCGCTTCGGAGCTTTTGGCAGAGAGTACTAGGCCAACGCAGCCATTTTGTTTAGCCCCTACCAACGACACTGCTGATAAAGATGTCGGTGCTGCAGAAACAACTTCGGTTTCTGAAGGCGTCTTCAGACCGACAACGCTCACCATAAAAATGTATCCTAAGACTAAGACTCCTATAAAACCTAAAAAGACTGCACTTCAGTCTCCAGTTCAAGGCCCCATGCCTAAGAAACAGATGCTCAAAATGGCTGAAGATTTGATTTCTTTAATCAGGGGTTCCCAACCCCCACCCGACAAAAGGCCTAGACAAGAGGAAGATTATGCCTCCTCTGAACAAGTGTCTATTTCCTCAGGCTTCTCTGAGGACCAGGATTACTCCTTCTCCCCTTATGAAGATTCTGATGCTGAGGATTCTATTCCCTCAGCTTCTCCTCCTGAAGACTATTCCTTTGGGGAAACTTTACACACTACGAGGGAACATTTTCACTGGGAAGGTCAGGACTACTCTGACTCAAAGAAAAGGCTCAGAGAGTTTCTTTTACTCCCTCAGCACAGACCACTTGCCATCCCCCCAGTTTTAGACATTGTGGATGATGTTTACTTAGAATCCAGTTTGAACCCAGATTCTCTGCCTCATGCTCCAGCCAAACCTGACAGATACTATAGAGTGCCTGATTCCCACAAATTCCTTTATAAAAGCCCTGCTGATCCAGAGACTTATCTCCCAGGGTCCCAAAGGGGCTAGGACTTCTATGGCAAAAATCCGGTACCCTCTGAAAGGGACTCCAGAGCACTAGACAGGTGGGGGAAAAAGGTTTACACCTCAGCCACTCTAGCTATGAGGGCACTAAATTGCCAATTTCACATGCTAAAATATCAGCAATTTCTAATGTCTCAGTTAAAACAAAAAATGAGCACACTCCCATAACAGTCTGAGTTGAAAGAAATGCAGGATCTGTTGCATGCAACTGAACAGGTGGGCAAACGTACTTTACAATGTGGGTTTGATTCTTTGGAGGCTTCCTGCAGAGCAGCTGTCACTGGGTCTGTTATACGTATACATGCTTGGTTAAAGGAACAAACTCTGCCTGATCATGTTAAAGCAAAGCTTATAGATGCTCCCTTACAGCAGGATGTTCTTTTTGGAGTTAAAGCAGAAGAAGTCTTAAAAAAAATGGAGGATAAGGCAAAATCTATGCAGACAGTCGAAGATTTTCTACAGGTACAGCCCCCTCGCTTCAGCAGAAATTGGCCAACAAAAAATTGGTCCTTTCCAGCTACTGACAGACCACAGAGGGGTAAATACAGACCTCCAAGAGGCAGAGGACAACCACAAGCCCAGTACAAACCTCGACAATGGGGCACTGCAACACAGAAGGGAGGAGAAGACAGGTCCCAAACTACCAGAAGGCAAACTCAGTGACTTGCACCTCATCTGGCCAAGCAACACTCTCTTGGCAGCCCCCTTGGGAGGAAAACTCGCACTTTTTTCAGACAACTGGCACATTGTCACAAAGGACAAATGGGTCCTAGACATAATTTCACGAGGATGCAGATTCCATTTTCACACCTTGCCAATGAAAAGAGGAATGCCAAACCTGCCACAAAATCAATGGGCAGAGGCACAAAAACAAATTACAGCTCTCATGGACATGAGAGCCATTCAACTGGTACCTACTCGAGAGCAAGGCCAAGGATTTTACTCAAGACTCTTTCTAGTTCCCAGAAAGGACAATGCCTGGAGACCAATTCTGGACCTTTCAATTCTAAACACTTTCTTACAAGTACCCAAATTCAAGATGCTAACACTACAGCAACTTCTTCCCATGTTGGGCAAGAAAGCATGGCTAGTAACGTTGGACCTCAAGGAGGCATACCTGCATGTCCCTATCAGACAAAGTTGCAGAAGATACCTCTGTTTCATTGCAGGTTCAACCCATTACCAATTCTCTGCACTGCCCTTTGGCTTATCTACTGCGCCCAGGGTCTTCACAAAATGCCTGGCACCAGTAATTGCATACTGCAGACAAAGAGGAATTCAGATATACCCATACCTGGACGACTGCCTCATCCAAGCAGAAAGCAAGGACATCCTCTTACAACATCTGGCTTTTGTAAAACATCTTCTAAGTTGCCTGGGGTACACAGTAAACAAAAAGAAATCAAAACTAGTACCCCCACAAAATATGACATTCCTGGGTGCCAGCTTGAATACAACAGCCCAGAAGGCTTATCTGACGCCAGACAAACAACTACAACTGACTCAATATTTCAAAACAATGGCAACAAAGACCCAACTACCTGCAAGAAAACTTCTACAGGCCTTGGGTTTCATGGCATCTTGCATACTACTAATACTGGGCAAAAAATGATAGACCACTTCAACAGAGAGTCCTTAGTTAAATAAAATAAAATGTGTAAAAAAACAAACTTCGGACTCAGCACGACACGTTGAACAAAGACTGGATGTTTATTTGATAAGCGCTTTCGCGTACCTTCCTGTACGCTTCCTCAGACCATAAATATTTCAACAAAATAGCAGCTTTTTATACAATGACGTAAAACACTTAATTATTTATTAACAATTAGACATAATAAGCAAATTGATAAGACAATTAAAACCTCGGTTTAAAGGGACACATTCTCTAAAGGCATATAGGAAAAACTTAAGTTCATATATAGACTATATAGCTACTAATTCATAGAACAATGTTTGAAATATGGTATATGTATTGACTTTGAAAATATGTACCAATAAAATACAAAGGTTAATAGCTTAAACATGTTGATAGCAAATAAATGCATGTTTAAATATAAATAAATATATATATGTGTAAGTATAAATACAAATATAAATATATAAATACTAGTGTAGATACAATTACAATTAAAAACAGTAAAAACAATACTACTAATACTATTTGCAAAGCTGCATATGAGGAAATTACAGTGGTAGCTAAAAAGCGTATGGTCTCAACACAGCCACAGCTTGGACACAATGATATCTCTCATTCCCTGCCTACAACAGGAGTTTCTATGGTGGTCACAGGCATGTCACCACAACAAGGATCAGCCTTTCACCTTGCCCCCAGCCAGGCAAACTATGACAACAGATGCATCGGACTACGCCTGGGGGGCACACATGGCAGGACGGTGTGTTCAAGGCATATGGACTGCAGATCAAAGGAATCTGCACATCAATCAAAAAGAGATGCTAGTTGTACAGAATGCTCTGACAGCCTTCAAGAATCTATTACATCCAGGACAACTTACAATAAGGACGGACAACACCACAGTAATGTGTTTCATAAACAAACAAGGGGGTACACACTCCTACCCTCTATGCAGGCAAACAATGACCTTGTGGAACACAGCTCTGGCTTACCAAGTTCAGTTAAAAGCTCAATTCCTGCCAGGAAAAAAGAACACATTGGCAGACGACCTCAGCAGAAACATGGATCCCCACGAGTGGAAACTGGATCCACAAGTATTTACAATGATAACTCAAAAATGGGGCCTTCCAGACATAGACCTGTTTGCCAGTCCTCAAAACTATCAACTAACAAAATTTTGTACAAGGACACTTCACCGTCAAGCTTGGAAAGTGGACGCACTCTCATTCAGTTGGAAAAACCTGACCGTATATGCCTTCCCTCCATTGCCTCTCCTCACAAAGGTGCTTCTGAAAGTCAGAAAGGAGAGACCACGACTGATACTCATAGCCCCAGACTGGCCACGGCAGCACTGGTACCCACTATTGAGGAATATGGCCCAGGGCCCACCTTGGATTTTACCACAAATTGCCCATTTGCTCACACAGCAAAACAATTAGGTTCTTCACAGCCAGCTCAAAACCTTAACTCTGGCCGCATGACAAATCACCTAAGCATCCAGCCAGCTCCTCTTTCCCAAGATGCTATGGATGTTATTCTGGAAGCTAGGAGGCCCAGCACCAGGAAGGCCTATTCGGATAAATGGAAAAGGTTTTGCGCCTGGAACCAAGCTAAAGGACAAAACACACTTCAGCCTCACATGCCTCAATTCTACAGTATTTAACTGAGATGTTGCACAAAGGGCTTTCTTTTTCTTCCATTGAAATCCATGCATCAACTGTTTCAGCCCATTACAACACGGATGCACCCTTATTTTCGCATCCACTTCTAAGGCAGTTCCTCAGAGGGGCAAAAAACATTAGGCCCCCCAGAAGAGCACTCTACATCAACATGGGACCTCAATTTTGTTCTGGAAAAACTTACGCTACCTCCCTTTGAACCAGCTTTCTCTGCAGATCTACAGTTTCTATCATGGAAGACTGCCCTGCTGCTAGCAATAACTTCAGCTAGAAGAGTCTCAGAGCTGCAGGCACTAATGGCAGTGGAACCTTTCCTCATTTTCCATCAAGACAGAGTTTCTCTACGAACTAATCCTTCCTTCATGCCTTAGGTGGTTTCCAGTGTGGCTTTAAATCAAACCATCCACTTACCCACCTTCTTCCCAAATCCACAGAACAAAGGAGAAAGACTCCTGCATTCCTTGGGCATTCACAGGCAACTTCGTTACTACTTGGATAAAACTAAGGCTTTCAGAAAATGTGACCAACTCTTTGTATCCTATGCTACAGCTTCACAAGGGAAGGCTATATCAAAACAAACCATTTCCAAATGGATAGGACATTGCATTCGTTTTTGCTGTACCCATCATGGAAAACCAGTTCCTGCTACCATTAGGCCCCACTCTACCAGGGCAACAGCTACATCTACAGCCTTCCTTAGGGGGGTTCCAACCAAGGAGATTTTGGAAGCTGCAACTTGGGAGTTCAGTGCACACCTTTACCAAACACTATCACTTACCACTTTACTCTAAGACTAGAGCTGGCTTCGCCACTGCAGTTCTGCAGGGCCTTCTAGCCTCCTCTAACCCTCTATAACTTCTCCACCCATCCTTAACTTTGGGATTCTACCCAAGTGTGATGACTGCAGCAGGGTAACACGATGAACATAGTACAGTTTTGTACCTACCATAAATGTAGATGTTCGAGTGTACACCCTGCTGCAGTCCAGGTTACCCTCCCTCCATCCCTTCTGATCTAACTGGCTAAATCTCTACAATACCTTCCTGATGTATTTGCTTATAGCTGGAGGGATTTTGTGTTTGTGCAAAAATTACTTAATTTGGTACTAATTACGGATGACCTTTTTGGGGGCACCTGACATCTGGGGCAAGAAAAGCTGAAGAAAATGGCGTTGGATGCATTATATGTACCCCTGGCGCACTGACGTCAGGGAAGAAGTGACAGCAACTGATGCCGGACCAAGACTTTGGAATTCCGGCCGACTGCGGGACCGCCTGACGACAGGATAACCCAAGTGTGATGACTGCAGCAGGGTGTACACTCGAACATCTACATTTATGGTAGGTACAAAACTGTACTTTTTTCTTGCAATCCCTTGCCAAATGTCCCTTTTTACCGCATTTAAAACACTCTCCCCTTTTCTTCCGCCCTTCAAAGTCCTCTGATCTTTGATCACATTGTTTGTTTCCCTGCTTGTTTTTCTTGCTGTTTTTCCCAGACTGTACTACATAGACTTCTGCTCCGTCTTCTACAGAAAATACTTGAGCTTTCTTTTTCTTTTTGCTATTAAAATGCCTTTCGGCATGCCTAGCATATTCAAGTAATGATTGTAACCTGCTTGTACAATGGTCTACCATGTGTTTCATAATAAAACTGCTTATAGGTGCACTACTGCCCTTTAAGAATGCATTCTTTAACTGCTGTTCATATGGGGAATCTTGTGTTTGATCTTCAGGAACCTGCATTCCACAGTGGATATTAAAACATTCTAACAATCTGGCATAATACTGGTCAATTGTTTCACCTTCTTGTTGTATGCATTGATTAATGCAAGTCCAGTCTGCCCTAGGTTTCCATTTTTCAGAGATGCGGTCTGTCAGACCTTTTACTCTGGTGTCTAATTCTGCGCTGCTGTGTGGGAGGGGTCTTTATGCCGCGTCACGGGGATTCCATTTCCCACTGTTCCTGTACCAATCTGGCCCTACAATCTGTCTAACTACCTTTTCTATCTCTTCTCCGTTTGTTATAACTCAGCCTCATTCCTTGTAAATCTTCTGAGAATTTTCTAAAATTAACCTTTGGATGGGGAATTCCCTCAGTGGCTTTTCAGATGTCTTCCAGAGTCCAAGGTCTGTAGACTAAAATAGTTGGGTCCTGATTGTCTTGACCTGCCTGAGGATTGGGTATTTCTGTAAGTGGGCATATTTCTTCTTCTTCACTTATAGATTATGAATTCTTAACCATTTGCCATAACTTGATGCCTTCATCTGAGTTACCTGCCTTTGTTCGGGACCTGGTCCTGATGGGATCTCTAACTTTAGTTAGTTTTAGTTTCATAATATCTCTATCTTCAGTGATTACAGGATATCGTGGGGGTGGACTAACCTGTTCACTTGCTTCATATTCTGGTAAGGGAGGCGGAGGTACTGATGCTATTACTAAGTTGTTGTCCTCCTTATCTAAAAACATTTGCTTGTGAATTTTTGCTCTTTTGTTCCCTACGGTTTACTTCCTCAAGCCACCTGTGTGCCTGAGGAATTCCTCATCGACGTTGCTTTTTTACCCGACCTTTGGAATCGGTTTTGAGCTGTTTGAGAAGTTTGATAAGCGAGGATTTTTCTAAATTTCCGTCGAATTTCTATTTATTAACCCATTTTGAATAATATCTAACATTGTCGGCGCGCTGCGACTGCATGTATTTTGCATCCTCTGTTAACGGTGGTGGATTTTGGGGTCTTTTTGTGCAATTATTACCCATTTTGTTTTACCCTTTGATCGTTACGTAACTTCTCTTAATTTTTTAACGTGGTACCACGGATTTTGTTATAGTCTCTTCAGAATGACTGCCTGCTTATTCTGTTTCTCCTGATCTTTGACAAAACAGTAATCTTTTTTGTCCCTGACTTGCAAGAAAAATACAGTCTAACAAAAACAATACACATCTAGTCCATGATCTAAACAGAAAACAGAAAAAAGTAGATTCGCCTTACCTAAGCCTCACGTGATTGATCACTGATTCGTGGAGACCCGTCCTTCAGTCACATATCAGAAAGTGGCCGGCCTCTTTTGAACGACAATTTAGTCGGAGGACTTTCCATATAAGAAGAACCGATTTGGTTTCTTCCCCATACGGTTTCAACCACCTGGCCGTCTGATCCGAGGTGAAGAGAGGGTTCCGGTCCGAAGGACCAATCTGTCAAATGAAAAAACTTCAAAGACCAATACACGTTAGGTTCAAGCAAGGCACCCTTTATTACTTGCAGCAAGGTGACAAAGTATGTAGGCACAAGGTTTGTCTGAATTACTGGTGATTAGTATGTTATTCTTATACAGTTCTCTTCATGTCACACAGAAAATGTTACTATTCTATTGCTGACATAGTTAGACACAGCTTTCTGTATGTTCTACAGAAAATGTTACTAGACTTATTGCTGACTAGGGTAGATTATTTGCTAGCTTGCAAAACATTTTGAGTAAATCTGGCCTTGGGCTTATTTTAGCCCATTTCATCTTTTCAATTCTTCAATTGTGCAGTTCTAATACATGTGTTACATTTTGTCTAGATTCAAGGTAGATTTCTAGCTTTGGTGCAAGTAATGCTGACTACGGTTTATACTTTCAAGCGTCTATTGTTTTCTTTATCAATGCTTCTAGCAGCTGCATATTTTCTCATAGTATAAGCAGAAATGAATATCTCTAAGTTTCATGACATTAGCAGAAATGAAATGCTTCTTGTTAAGTTTCTAACAGCTGTGCAGATTCATGCAGTGTGAACAGAATACATGTATTAACCCTTTTAAACCTCGAATGCACTAAGCATACATATTACTATTATATATTTTTCTAACAAGCAGTTTCTCTTTTTTTGTGATGAACTTCATGCTTGCCATCAGTAATGACTAAAAGCAGCTAAACCTGATATTCAGCCCTGCCCCTGGGTCACCAGTTGCCAAAGTGAAAAAAATATTCATGGGATAAATCCGTTTTCCCTGGCCACAGCCTTTGCAGAAGAACGGACTTCTCAGACTTAAAACCATTTATGCCCCCCCCCCCCGAAAGTTTGAAGGCAGTTACCCTCATTGGACTTTATATACCTCCAAAATTTTAAATCGTATTTTTGTATTTAGCAGGACTGGGGACTGGGGTATAAAAGTATCTGGTCAAGTATTGCCTCCCAGATGCTCTGCAAGTCTGAGAGCAATGTGCTTTGTGCAGAATTAACATAACCTACTTCCTTTGGAGGTGGAAGTGCTTAACAATTCTGTATTTAGAGACACTGATTTTCAGTTTAAAAAAGAGATGAAAGCTGGGAATTACACCTGTGTTTTTTAAATTCAATTTCTGTCATCACAGTGTCATAATTTTCTTCTGTATCAGTACGTATTTAAAATTTTTTTGTTCAGTTTTCATCGTTAAGATTAATTGCACATTGCTGGTTAATCTGATCTTCAAACTTCTATGCATTTTACATTCCTATTGCTTAGAAACAAACATGAAGGCTGCTTCTGTTTTAGTGTTATACAAGCATATCACATGCCCCAGAAAGTCTGTAACTCTTTAATTTTCTCAGATTTTGACCCTTAGTTTTGTCTGATTTTTGCCTAATGTCACTGAAAATATTACCTTCCATTTGTCCATAATTTTTTGTAGAGCGCTCCTGGTTTTGCCTCATTTTTACTCTGTTCATTCCTCATAAAACTTTTGATTTTTTTAATACCCCCCCCCCCCCCTGAGGATTATAGTTGGACATGAATGCTAGATATTAAAGTTTCATAGTTTATAAATAATTTTGTCTAGAAAATGCATTATAATGCAAAAGGATGGCACAGTGGTGTAGTGGTTTGCGTTGCCACCTCACAGCAAGATGTTCTCCAGTTTGTTTCTCTGCTGGGGTGCCTTCTGTGCGGAGTCTGCATGTCCTCCCTGCATTCATGTGGGTTTCCTCTGGGTGCTGTGGTTTCCTCCCAAATTACAAGACATGAGTCTGGAGCATTTCTCTGTGGGCCTCCACTGAAAATTTTCTCATTCCAAGTCTGACTTTCCCAGTAAATAAATGTTAAATAAATAAATAATTAATAAAACCTGTTACATTAATTAATAAACCAACATACTACATTCAGCCTATCTGCATCATTAACGTGATATTTACTTAGTTACAACAATAAAAAAAAAGGAAATAGACCCAACCAGGAAGTGCAGTATAGATCCAGCTTTGCATCATCAAAGTGACAAGTGTGATGAGGGACAAGATGTAGAATAATGATGGGAGTGAGTGGCAAATGCCAGTTTGCCCATCGTGGTTGGGAGGGGTGAGATACCCAAGGTTTTCTGCAGTAGCAGCATTAAGAGCCCAGAGAGCAATGCACTTCATACAGTATACTAGTTGATTGGGAGGATAAGCTTGAGCAGAAGTGCACATACTCCTCCTATAGTCAACAGTTGCAGAGCTTGCATTGCGCCATTGGATAGTGGTGGATAGGGCACACTTCCCTGAAGCAGTATAATGTGACAGCAGTGCCCTGTATTACTTCACTGTCACCGGATGTGGCTTGGGTTGAGCCCAGTGGAGGCCAAGAAGAGCCCAGTATATCCGGTAAATGGAGAGGAGCAGGTGGCTGATGATGGCCAGCTGCGGTTAGGGGGAGCAAGAAAAAAGTTTTTCAGTGCCCTAATAAATAATTTCTGCTGCATGCAGGAAGTATCACTCTAAAGAGTGCTGCTATGATTTGTAGGCTGGTAGGGCGAACACTGATGTAATCAGAACTGACAGCCCAATGTTCGACTTGGAGATATGATAATTGGCTGTTAATCTAACGTGTCTGAATTGGAGATTCTCACCACTGTACTAACTGACCATTTCGTATTAGCCAGTTAGTGCTGGTAACTGGTATTTGTCAGTCCTCATGGTGTGAATTTTGGAAGTTTATTAGGGCTGTATACATGCTAAGGACAATATTTTTGATGTGTCAATAGCATGAACAGAGTTATCTACACAGTGTTCCAGGTACAGTAAACTCTCAGTTAACCGGAACTCAAACAACCGGCAAAAATAAATTGAATAAATGCAGTACAATGTTCATGTGTTGCACTTTATGCCCCCCCCCCCCCCCCCGCAGAAACACACCTTATGTTTTTTTAGAATTTTAGAGTTTGAATTTTAAAAAGGAAGATGGGAATAAATTGCCTCTCTCCCCAACATGAGAAGAAGTTAAACCAAATAAACAGTATAGGGTACAGTATTAGTATGGCCTATTTTTAATAGTAACTCTCAAGCAGTCAGAAACTACAGATGTTATGTTGCCCATCTCACCTTCATTCTTACTGGTTGGGACTTGGCCACATACTATAGCTCAGTCTTTCACTTGGCTCATGACTGAACACCTATCCCATCATGAAGTATGTAATTCCCCAGATCTCGTTTATGCTTAACAAGATCGGATGCTCTTCTCTTTGGCCGTGGCTACGTTTTTGAAAAATTTATATATCTTGTATTTTGCTTAACTTTTGTTGTCCTACACTTAGTTATAGCTCATTTATATAGAAAGTTTCTCTCTACTGTTGTGTGTGCTGTTTAATTTTACACTACCGTGATTGTTGCCTAGTGGGCCGTCGTGTTTAGTAGCAGGGCCTATTTTCTGCTTTGCTATCCCATCGGAAATCTTTAGTAAAGTTCTTTTTTTTTTCTTGAGTGTGTGTGTTCTTTATTAGTGTTTCTTGGCTCGTTTGAGTTAGAGGGACAAGTGCCCCCTTAAATTAGAGGGCTTAACTAGTCTTTGTTCCCGGAGCTGTTTTTTCTCGTTTAATAGCAGTGCTAGGTCTGTTTGAGTTAGAGGGCCTAGTGCCCGTTTAACTTAGAGGGCAGAGCTATATTTTTCTTTATATATAGATATATATATATATATATATATATATATATATATATATATATATATATATATATATATATATATATATTTATTTTCTTAAAATAGATGTGCTGTGTTTATTTTTTTTATAGAGTGCTATTAGCTTTATGTATTACGTGTATTTTTTCAACTTATAGTGTTTCTTGTAGTTAGTGCTTTAAATTTATAGTGTTTGTAGTTTGTGCTTCCTTCACATAATGTCTAAGAAAGGTAGAGAGAAGGAGCCAAAGCCATCTGGCTTTAAAAAGTGTAAGAAATGTTCACAAAAAATGTCTCTGATGGTCATAGTGTGTATGTTTATTGTTTGGGGGCCATTCACCTGCAGGAGTCATGTACCTTCTGTCACTCTTTCAGTTTCTGCGTTTTGCAGGAGAGAAAGAATAAGTTGATTGTCTGAGGGCTTCTAAAAACTCCTCCTGAAGCTTTAGAAAGCCAGAGTACTTACTCTAAGCCCAAGTCGTCTTCTTCAAGAAGTGACAAACCTTCAGAGAGACCACCTTCTTCCTCCTCCTCATCTGGTCATTCGGAACCACCTGAGAAAATATTAAAAATTTCTTTGAACAAATCAATCTCTTCGGCTCCACAGGATTTGGAACCGAGACAGATCATGGAATTGGAAAAGTCAAGTCCTTCGGCTCCACAGCCTTCAGAGCCAAAAGAGACTAGCTTTCAGAGCCGGTCCACTGAGTTAATACTGGTCTCCCCTACCGAGAGATCTCACTCACCCACCCTTTCCTTTAGGTCCTGTAGAAGCTTATCAGATGATGATGTGGATAGGGTGGTGCACAGACTTCTGAAGTCGCTGGCTAAATTATTTTTGGCTCCGACCCAACCGGTTCCAGAGCCAGCCAAGACCCTCTCATCCACATAGATTCTTCCTCCGAGCCAAGCTGGATCTTCGGAGCTGGAGTGCCAAGTACCATTTGATGTAGAAGTTTCGGTACCGAGACCCATCCAGGAGATTTTGGAACAGTTGTCTGCTCCGACACCCTCGGTGCCTTCCGGGGTGTCTAAGAGCCGAAGCTCTCCAGTCTATTCTGGGGGGGGGGGCACTTGGACCAGAGTCTCCTCTATTCCGAACATACCTCTTGGGTCTTCAGCACAGGTGAGCTCGGTTCCTACATCGGGCTCAGAGCCGGGCGACTTGGAGCCGGGGATTTCTTCTACTTCAGAACTGGGGGCATCCTCTGAGCTGGTGAAACCTACTTTCAAGTTGATGAGGTGTGTGCTGTCCCATCCTACAGCTGTACACAAGGGTACTGGTAGTCTTCCCCCTAAAGCACCGGCATCTGTCTCGACACCATCCCATCCTCAGGATAGTGGAGATTCAGGGCCTCAGGTAGCACCATTGGGCGAGTCCCACTCTCCCAAAACCTTCCCAGAATACCCTTCTGAGGAGGTTCCACTGAAGAAAACATGCAAGAGGAAGCATCTGGATTCACCAGATGAGTTAGTCACCTCAGACACTGACCTCGAAGAGTCAGAAGGGTCCCCACGGTCACCCTCTGAATATATCTCCTTTGCAGATATCTTAGAAATGCTGAAACAGAGAGGCAGCTGGAAGCCCATTAACCCTTCTGATGAGGAGTCTGTGTATCTGAAGGCCTTCAGATCTCAACCTTCAGCCTCCTGGGTGTGTCTGCCTTTGGGTGAGCTAACGGAATTGGTTAGTCGAAAGGTATGGAAGTCACCAGACACTATGGAACCAGTCTCTTGGAGACCAAATAAGTTCATAACAGCTCCAGCAGAAAAAAGATTTTCTTACCAAAGGCATCCCTGTAGATGCTATGGTGGTGGCAGCAGCCACCAAGAAGGAACTCTCTGAAACGTCCTTATCTGTCCACCCACCAAACAAGGAGTCTCGAACGATGGACAGATTTGGGAAGCGTATTTTCTCATCAGTGACTTTTACACTTCGATCGCTGAACTACCTTACGCATTTCACTAGGCTACAAAGGGATCTCCTGAAGTAGTTAGGAGATGCCCTCCAAGATTCGCTAGCTACAGGGCTTTCAAAGTGACCTCTCGGCTATCCACCTTAAATTCCATAGTTGACTCCTCCATGAGGCTGATTTCCTATGCAGCGGATGGAGCAAGCAGGGCAGCAGGTTCAGGAGTTTCTGTAGGGAGACACTCGTGGATGTGCCTGTGTAAATTTGCTGAATCTTTTAAGTCTACCTTTGTCAACGCCCCTTTTGATGGTTCCTCACTGTTTGGACCAAAAGTCGACGACACACTCACCAGATACAAGCAAGAAAGAAAAAACTCTCTGCCATTGGGGTACATTTTTTCATCCCTTCCAGACCCTATCCTAAGGGTCAGAAAGGTAGAAAAATGTGGTTCAAGAAGTCCCAGGGAGTTTTTCAGGACACACGAGGTGAGTCCTTCCCCAGGGGCAGAGGGGGAGGCAATAATGGTAGACACCATCCACGAGGCAGAGGGGGTCCACAAAATCAGGGTGACTGATTCCTTTTGCGGACAACCCTTTCACTGCTCCTGAAAGGAGGCCCATCTGTCCTACTATGGAGCCAGTTAGGAGGGTGATAATCTTTGTACCCAGAAGCCTGGCAAGATATCACAAAAGACAAGAGGGTACAAAGTATAATATCCAGAGGTTATTCCATTCCCTTTTCCCTTCCTATCCCACAACTCCGAAGGATCCCGGACATTCCACCCAGTCTAAATGAACAGGCAACTATAGAGATTCAAAAGTTGCTAGACAAAAGACTCATCCAAGAAGTCCCCGCAGACCAAAAAGGATTCGGAACTTGCTTGAGATTCTTTAGTGCCAAAAAGAACAGGGGACTGGAGACCCATATTAGCTCTCAGCCAACTATAAACAAATCTGTAAAGAAGTCCATGTACCAAATGGTGATACTGCAGTCAATTCTTCCCTTTTTAGGGAAAGATGATTGGATGTGCTCAGTAGACCTCCAAGATGCATACTACCACATAAAAATAGACAGAGTATCAAGGAGTCACTTATATTTGAAGCCGCGGTAGTGTTGTCGCCTCACAGCAAGAGGTTCTCCCATTCGATTCTCGGCTGGAGTGCCTTCTGTGTGGAGTCTGCATGTCCTCCCCGCGGTCGAGTGGCGTTTGAAAGACATGCGTGAATGGGTGTGCCTTTGTTGAAGGTTGGGCATCGGGCCAGCACCTCGGCACCATAAAAATCAACTGCCAATCATTAGCAGACCGGAGTTCCGCTGTGGCGACCCCTAACCAAGAAAAGCCAAAAGAAAAACAAAAAACATCAAGGAGTCACTTATGCTTCAGGCTGGGAGCCAGTCATTGTCAGTTTTGAGCTGTGCAATTTGGTCTCACTACAGCCCCCAGAGTGTTTACCAAATGCATGGCAGTAGTCACGGCTCACTTCAGACGACTAGGAATCCAGGTGTTTCCATATCTAGATGACTGGCTCCTGACTGCCACCACCAAGCATCTACTTCAACAGTCCAGCGACCAAGCCTTACAAATTTGTTCTCAATTAGGGATAAGAATAAATTTAGGGAAATCCACCTTGTTGCCTTGTCAGCATATTACTTTTATAGGAGCAGAATAAGACAACGTCTCTATGATGGCAAAGTTACCTGCAGAGAGTGTTTTGGTACTCAGACAACAAATTTCCCATCTCCTACGAAAGACAAAAATAACAGTGAAAACAGTCCTGAAAGTTCTAGGAATGATGGCATCAACGATAACCCTAGTCCCGTTAGCCAGGATGCACATGAGAATTCTTCAGTGGCTTCTCTTTTCTCAGTGGTCCTTACAAGAACGTCCCATGTCCCTCCAGATCAGAATTAGTCATGCAAGAAGGATCTAAGATGGTGGCTCCTTTCTAGTCATGTCACGTTAGGTCAACCCTTTACTCCACAACAACCTTTGGCAACAGTGACCACAGACGCCTCCCAGATAGGGTGGGGGGGGGCATTATCTAGGGAGGACGGTCCAAGGCACATGGCAGGAATATGAGAACCATTTGCATATCAATGTTCTAGAGATGAGAGCAGTGCTCTTGGCGTTGCAAGCACTTCAGGACTCTCTTTCACTAGAAACAATTGCAATTCAGTCAGACAATTTGTCGGTGGTTTGGTACATAAACAGGTAAGGAGGAACCAAGTCATACCCCCTTTGCCGAGAGGCTCTCGGGAGTATGGCAATGGGCAATATCTTCCCAATGCTTTCTGATAGCAATGCACATCCCGGGGAAGTCCAGTGTGATAGCAGACAGGCTGAGCAGAGCAATTTTGATGCATCATGAGTGGTCCCTAAAGAAAGAGAGAGTGGAAAGGATATTCCGGAAATGATTCTGGAAATGGGGCCGGCCTTGCTGTGACCTATTTGCCACTCCCATGAATGCCAAATGCAGCAGTTATTTTGCCCTAATCCCCCCTCCAGGGGAGTCACCGAGGGATGCTCTTGTTTAGAAATGTCCCTCTGGGACTACTGTATGTATTTCCCCCATTCCCCCTAATACCACAAGTCATTCAGAAAGCCTACTTGTTGGGAAGCAGGATAATTCTCATCGCTCCATACTGGCCTCGTCAGATTTGGTTTCCCTTCCTCCGGCCACATCTTCAGGAGGAACTCTGGACTCTGGACCTACTTCCAGACCTCCTGACTCGTATGTCGGGAACCCTCCACCCCTTCCTCCAAACCCTCAACTTGACCGCATGGCTACTCCAGTTCCCAGCTTAGGCTTCACAATCCTGGTAGACTGCGGTGGTGGTGCTGCGGTAGCGTTGTCACCTCACAGACGTTGCACGTTCGATTCTCAGAGCGTCTTCTGTGTGTCGACATGCGTGGATGGGCGTTCCTTCGTTGAAGGTTGTGCGTTAGGCCCGGCAAGCCAGCATGTAAAAATCTACAGCCAATCATTAGCGGACCGGAGTTCCGCTGTGGTGACCCCTAACCGGGAAAAGCCGAAAGACAGTAAGAGTTAAACACATCCTGGTATCCTCGCAAAATACTACAACTAGGAAGCTGTACTCTAGCAAATGGAAAAAGTTCTCAGTCTGGGCACAGAGTAAAAACATCGATCCCTTTTTCTGCTCCGATCTCTTCTATTCTTGAGTTCCCAGAGCTTTTTCAACAAGGTTCAGCAGCAGCTACCATCAAGGTACAATTGGCTACAATCTCATATTTTCATATAGGTGACGGAACTTCGAACTTGATGTCACACAGATTATGTAATGCCTTTTTAAAAGGTACCCGCTTATTAAGACCCCCCCCCCCATTAAAGAACCACTCTTGCCATGAGACTTGAATTTTGTTCCAACATATCTGACCTTGCCCCCTTTTGAACCCTCATCATCTTGTGACCTTAAATTTCTGTCTTGGAAGACAATTTTCTTGGTTACTATTACCTCTGCAAGAAGAGTTTCGGAATTGCAAGCTTTATCAATCTGGCCTCCTTATTTAATCTTCCATAAGGATAGAGTTTCTCTCCAGACAAACCCATCATTTTTACCCAAGGTGTGTTCACAAAATAACTTAAACCAATCTATTGAGCTGACAGTGTTTTTCCCTAATCATGGCAGCAAGGCAAAATACAAGCTACACCAGTTAGATGTGCATGGACAACTTTGCTTCTATCTACGTAGAACTAAAGATTTCAGGAAGTCTGATCAATTGTTTGTTTCCTTTTCAGAAGTCAAAAAAGGCACGCTAGTCTCTGAAGTCACACTTTCAAACTAATTACCTTTATTTACAATTCCAGTAACAAACAATTACCGAAGTCAAGGGTCACTCTACTAGGGCCATGGCAACGTCATCTGCTTATCTAGCTAAACTGTCTATGGACAGTATTTGTGCCGCTGCTACATGGGCAAGACCTCACACATTTTTCACTCATTACAAAGTGGATTTGGCCTCCAGGGATAGGGCCTCCTTTGGTTCCACTGTGCTGAAAAGTGTACTTCCATGAGCCTCCCTGGGAACATGGTGCTTGGGTCGCTGTCCCAACCAGTAAGAATAAAGGTGAGATAGGACAATATAACATAAAGATGTTAAGTACTCACCCTAATGTTCCATGTTTGTTGTCCATCTCGCCATTCATTCTTACAATCCCTCCCACCTTCCACCCTGCCTAAGACTTCTAGAGAACCTGGAGTATTTCTTTCCTTGGACAAGGAGCTCCTCTGGCTTTCTCCACATTTAAGTATCCTTTATTATAGGACTAGTGTACACATGTGGCTATGGTTAGCAGCAAACAAGATCTGGGGAATCACACACTGTATGATGGGATAGGTGTGCAGCCACAAGCCAAGTGAAAGACTTCAAGCTATAGTATGCGGCTGAGTCCCAACCAGTAAGAATGAATGGCGATCTGGACAACAAACATGGAACATTATGGTGAGTATATAACTTCTTTTTATCTGGCATATACCAATCCCCATGGGTGCTGGTTAACTGACAGTTTACTGTATGTCTTTCTCGCAAACTTTCTGTGGTTTACTTTTCGAATAAATTTCATGTCACATTTCTGTATTTTTGAAATTGTTATTGAAATTCCATATACATTGCTAACTACAAACATGGCAAAAAGGCAGAAGTCAAAGATTAAAACTGGTGGTGTGATGATGTCATTGTAAAACCTTAAAGGAAAATTCTACTGTGTAGTGTAAGTTAACATTTTTATTGAGTTTTTTCTTTTTCCCTCTCCTGTAGGCTTTTACCAACAAATTTTCTATGGAATTTGAATGATAGCAATCGGTTAAAAAAATTCTCTCTCTAATATTGCATAGACTGATGCTAGCTTGAAGTGAAAATAAGAAATGTTAACCTGGCAAGCCTGCTGGTCATGTAGTCCCTTTTCTGGGGTGCTATGGGTATCACAAAGCAGGCAGATGGAGGGGATGGGGGTACAGTTTCATGACTGCTACAAGGTCTAAACCTCTGCACCAAACTGTTAAACAGATTAGAGTAATTTAATTTAAAAGGAAGCACTGACACTGATTTTATAGGTTCATAGGTTCATAGGTTTATACTAGGCTATCTGCCCTAAGGCATTTATAAGCCTAGCCCAGAGTTTTGTGGCTTACGCCACCCCTTATGTTAAAAAATACTGCACCCATTAGTTTGTTGTGCCTCTGTCCAGCAGTGACACAGAGATGATTCCCGGGGTAAACCTACAATCTCCCATCCACCGGTCAAGATTTCTCTTGAACATAGCCAGCGAGGTGCTCTGCCTCACATGGACCGGGATTTTATTCCACAACATAGGGAGTCTCTGGGTGACAAATCTATCCCTCCAGCATGTCCTATTTATATCCGTGCTAAGGTTTAAGTCGCTTGCTCTAGTGGATCTGGTAGATTTGGATTTTTTGAGGTGGAGCATGTCCATTAATTCCGGGTTGGACATGGCCTTGTATGTCAGGCACAGGTCACCTCTGAGCAGACGGTATGCGACTGAATAGAGCTGGAGTTTCTTCAGTCTGGCAGCATATGACAGATTTTGGAGTCCCTTTATCCTTTTGGTGAGGAACTTTTGGGGTCTCTCCAATTGCTGCAGGTGTCGGGTGAGATACATCCTGAATAGGGCATTGTACTCGATCATTGGTCTGATAAGTGAAGAGTACAGGGGAACAATGACCTCACTTGATCTGGATGTGAATCCCTTCATGATCAGGTGGGCAATGTAGAAGGTTTTTCTAACCACTTTAGCAATGTGAGTGTCAAAAGAAAGGCCACTGTCAACCTGGGTCCCCAGGTCCCTGATAACCTCTTCTGTGCTTAGTGGATTGCCACCTATATGGTAGCTTGGGGTTACCTTGTTTTTCCCGAAGGGTATGACTATACATTTGTTGGCTGTTTAAATGGTCAGTAACCCATAGTACTGTTACCAGTGTAACTACACAGGACAAATTATGATTTTTCGATGTTAAGGACATAAACTCAACAGGAAGGCAAAGTGAATGAAAAAAATCATGTCAATAGTAGTCCCTTTGATAGCAATTTTTGGGGCATAAGAAATTACAATGTAATGAGAAATATTTGGAGTGATTTTGATGTATCAGTAATGGATATAATTTGAAAATATGAATGAAGTTAAAGGCACTTTTTCATTTTTAGGGCGTTTTCCTTCAGCAGAACGTGCAAGTCATTCTGAGTCACAGCATTATCACTTGTGAGTTTTAGTGGTTACTTTCCTGTATCTGGCAGTTGGACCAACATACAGGAGGTAAGTTAGGGCACTCTGGTGTGGCTATAAACCTACCAGTTCATGTATAATTGCCATCATTACTGTAGGCTGCCTCAAAGCAGGCTTACCCTGATCATTATTAGAGGAGTAGCAGTGCTTCCTTTGATGTACCTTGAATAATATACGTTTTAGGAAACAAATCTTGCAGCTACTGCGATCCTGATAAAGAATCTAAATCGCTCATGATTGGGAGCCCTTAACTGTCATCCATTAATGTGCTTCAGCGGTAGGTTTAGTTATGAGCTTTTAAAGTAAAGATATGACCAGCTGTGCCTTGTGTAGTATGGGGAGCAGATTTCCATTTCTTAGGTAACTATTTTTATGCTGCAGTTCTAATGAAGTGTAGCAAAACTTCTTCACATTTAGGGATTATTCAAAATGATGAGATTCTTATCTAAACTTTATAAAGCCTTTTGTACAAGCTGAAAGCATATTTAATATTTTAGACCAGTTTGAGCCATTATTTTTTATATGAAATTATTTAAAATGCAGCTTTGGTTGTTTCTTAATTGTTAGATGTGCTGTTGTCCTATGTCGCCTTCATTCTTACTGGGATGAGTTCGGATCCGATCCTCGCGTCCGACTCGGCCTTTTATATCCAAGCTCGAGGTCTTCTACCAGTTTGTGGCTAAACCCTATCCCAGCATGCACCCGAAAACCTCCCTAGATCTTGTTTGCTGCTAAACAAGCTCGGGTGCGCATTCTACTAGCTCTGGCTAAGTATATTCTGTATTATACCCTGTATACTTACTAATTGCTACTCTTCATTGTTATTGATCTTCAAATAGTTATATTTGTTACTAGATAGTTTATTTCTGTTTTTGTGGCTGTTTTTTTTCTGCTATTGTCTGTCATCTTGCATCCAGGCCTTATTGTCCTTCTCCTGGCTTCTGTTTTAAAAGATAAGTAGCCTGTTTAAGTCAGAGGGCTGTTATTCTTGTCTTTCTCTGTTTTTCTCTTCCGGACAGTTCGTTTAAGTTAGAGAACTGCCTTCCTTTTAGCCCGTTTAAGTTAGAGGGATGTCTCTTCCCCTTTTCCTCTCCTGGGCATAGCCCGTTTAAGTTAGAAGGCTGTGCCTTCCTTTAATTCTCTATAACTGCCTTTTCTGTCAAAGTTTTTGCTGTTTAAAAAAAACTTCTGTAGCGACCCCTTTTTTCTGTCACTATCCCACTTCTCTGTCAGAATGTCTAGTAAGGATTCAAAACCATTAGGTTTCAAAAAATGTGAGAAATGTGGGCAGAAAATTACCTTAAGTGATAGCCGCACACTTTGTGTCTATTGCCTAGGAGCTGTCCATCTCCAGGAGTCTTGCTCTGTTTGTCATTCCTTTAACCACAGAGCTCTCCTGTAGAGGAAGAACAAATTAATATTGAGAGGACTGTTGAAAACCCCCTTCTCAGAGGCTTTACAAGAAGGTCTGGGTTTACCAAAAACCGACAAGTCCCCAACTTCAAAGTCAGAGACATCTGTGAAGAGATTGTCCTCTTCTAGGGGTTTATTGGAGCCGTCAAAAAAGGTTGCCAAAATTTCCACACCAGATCCTAAGTCCATTGGATCTGAGGAGTCTACAGCTCCAACACCATCTGTCTCGGTGCAGGCAGAGTTTGAGAATCTGAGCCAGTCTGCAGTCTTGGAGCTGATGCTCTTCGTGTTTCACTGTTGCAGTCATCACATTTCGGTTATCTGCTTGCAGTAGCCCTCAGTCGGCCTGATTATCAAAGTCTTGGGTCCTGTGTCAGTTGCTGTCTCATCTTCCATGACGTCAGGTAGTCAGGGGTATAAAGCATGCAACCGACTCCATTACATCAGTCTTTCTTGCCATGCGGTACCCGAAGCAGAAGCAGTTCGCAAGTGCTGGTTGGCCGACTCCTGAAATTTTTGTTTTCAAGTTTCAGATCCAAAGTCTTCAACTAAGCTAAGTACCCCATTGGGGATCCTTTTTCTTGCTCTAAACTGATGTCAGTAAAAGTTAATAAATTGTATTTCTTGTGGAAAGCAAATACCTCATAAAGATTTTCATTCGTACCGGATTCCTTGCTTAGGCCCAGACCATGACATACCTCGCTGTTGGTTTTGTGCCTTATTCAAACCTCATGCTATTCATTGTCTGTTCATTTACGCATCTAAATATTTTGGTACTCTGTTCAGTTATCCAGAAATGGCTTTGGTAAGCCACCTGACTAGACATTCCGAAAAAATGCAAAGCTAAAGACAGAGACAGACCGCATAGGTCCAAAACTAGTTGCCAGTTTGCTGGTACTCAGTGAGGCCCTTTCGCAGCCCGTGATACCCACTACTTCAGATTCGGAGGTCTCTACTGAGACCCATTTGGAGTCTAGTATGCCGCAAGATGCTTCTTCGACTGTGGAACCTGCGGATGTCTCTACCTTGGATGGGTCTGGAACCGCTGTGCAGGCACTGGCTTCTGAGGGTGTATTCAGGCCTACTGACTTGCATATTAAACAGACGCCATCTTCTTCTTCAAGGCCTCAAACTCAATCCATGCCTAGAAAACAGATGCCCAGACTGCATGGTCAGGTCCCTATGCCTAAAAAACAAATGATAAGAATGGCTGAAGACCTTATTACTTTAATCAGAGGAAGCCAACCTTCCCCCTCTTAAAGAGACCTAGGACTGATTTTCCTTCTGATTCTTCTGATCAGGATTCTGAAATTTCTGTTTTCTCTGATGACCAGGATTTGCCCTTATCTACCTGTGAGGATTCTGATGCAGAGGACTCCATTCCCTCTGCTTCCCCTCCAGAGGATTTCTGTTTTGGTGAAACCTTGCATACTCTTAGGGAGCATTTCCGCTGGGAAAGCCAGAATTACTGACTCCAAAAAGAGGCTTAGGGAATTGTTACTCCTGCCTCAACACAGGCCTTTAGCTATCCCTCCTGTACTGGACATTGCAGATGATGCCTTCTCCGAATCTAGCCTGGCCTCTGACTCTTTACCTCCTGCTCCCAGAAAACCTAGTGGGTATTACAGGGTACCTGACTCTCAAGTTCCTCTTTAAAAATCCTACTGCGGATTCTGAGACTATTTCACAGGGACCCAAGGGCATTAAGGCTACTACTGCCAAAAATCCTGCCCCCTCTGATAGAGATTCCAGGGCGCTGGATAGATGGGGTAAGAAGGTATACACTTCTGCAACCTTGGCCATTAGGGCCTTAAACTGTCAGTATCAGCAGCATATTATAGGATTACTTAAACAGAAAATGATGTTGATTCCTGACTGTGCTGAAAATAAAGAATTACAGGATTTAATGCATTCTGCTGAACAAGTTGGAAAATGTACTTTGCAATGTGGTTTTGATTCATTAGAGGCATCTTGCAGGGCTGCTGTCACTGCCTCTGTACTTATAAGGCATGCTTGGCTTAAAGAGCAGTCCTTGTCAAATCATGTTAAAGCTAAATTACTGGATACTCCCTTGAACCAAGACCGCCTGTTTGGTAACAAAGCAGAAGTAGTACTTAAAAAGATGGAAGCAAAAGCTAAATCTATGCAAACTGTTAAAAGATTTCCTGCAAGTACAGCATCCCAGATTTAGTAGGTATTGGCCCTCTAAGAATTGGTCCTTCTTCCAGGCCTTCAGTCCAAACCCAGAAGCAGCAGAACACCCAGGCTTCAGTCCCAAGGTACTCACAGGCCTAAGCAGTGGAGGGCTCCCACTTCCAAAGCAAGGAGTAGTAAGACTCCCCCCTATGGTAAACTGTCTCAATGACTTAACGTTAAACCTTCCAACCCTGCTCAACTGACTGTTCCTTTAGGGAAAGATTGCCCTGCATGCAAAAAATTGGGAACTCATTACCCAGGACAAATGGGTTTTAAGTATAGTTTCCCAAGGATACAGATTCTACTTCCACTCCTTACCAACCCCAAACGGTTGGCCAGACCTACCCCCAAATCAGTGGGCAGAGGCTCAAAAGCAAGTTCTCTCTCTTTTAAGCATCAGGGCTATTCAGCCTGTCCCAGAAGAAGAATGGGGGCAAGGTTTCTACTCAAGACTTTTCCTGGTACCCAGAAAAGACAATTCCTGGCGTTCTATCCTGGACCTGTCTATCCTAAACACATTTTTGGTAATCCCAAAATTCAAGATGCTAACTCTTCATCATCTGCTTCCCATGCTAGGCAAGGATGCCTGGTTGGCAACACTGGATTTAAAGGAAGCCTACCTGCACATCCCAATAAGGGAATCTTGCAGAAGATACCTACGCTTCAGAGCAGGCTACATGCACTATCAGTTCTCTGCACTGCTCTTTGACTTATCTACTGCACCCAGAATATTCACAAAGTGCCTAGCTCCAGTCATTGCATTTTGCAGGCAAAGAAATATTCAAATATACCCATACCTGGACAATTGTCTAATTCAGGCAGAAAGCCCGGACATACCATTAAATCATCTGGCATTTGTAAAGAAATTGCTAACGTCTCTGGGGTACACCATAAACGAAAAGAAATCACATCTTGTACT
Organism: Protopterus annectens; assembly: GCF_019279795.1. NCBI lineage: Eukaryota > Metazoa > Chordata > Ceratodontiformes > Protopteridae > Protopterus > Protopterus annectens. The sequence continues at coordinate 387,801,902 of NC_056749.1, forward strand.
CTGCCAACAAATTATATTCATGGGAACAAGCTTGAGTACAACTTCCCAGATGGCCTACCTCACGTCAGAGAAACAAGTTCACTTGACAGTCTACTCCAAACTACTGGCCACAAAGACACAGCTTTCCGCAAGGAAAATGCTGCAAGCCCTGGGGTTCATGGCCTCTTGCATACTACTAATTCCATATGCAAAACTGCATATGAGGAAACTACAGTGGCATCTAAAAAGCATATAGTGTCAACATTCTCAGGATCTACAATCAATGATTCATATCATATATTTTCTACAGATAGAGTTCCTTTTGTGGGCAGAGGCCTGCCACCAAAACAAGGGACTGCCATTCACTCTACTCCCTGCCGCCCAAACCCTAACATCAGACGCATTAGACTATGCATGGGGGGCTCACTTGGCAGGGCAGTGCATTCAGGGCAAATGGAACCCAAATCAAATGCACCTGCTTATCAATCAAAAAGAAATGTTAGCTGTACAGAATGCTCTGACAACCTTAAAGGACCACATTCTTCCAAGACAATTATTTGTAAAGATGGACAACACCACTGTTATGTGGTACATAAACAAACAGGGGGGAACCCACTCATACCCTCTCTGCAGATTAGCCATGGCTCTGTGGAACATAGCCTTGAGTTACCAAATGCACCTATAGGCTCGGTTCCTGCCTGGAAAGCTAAATACACTGGCAGACAACCTAAGCAGAAATCTCATGGACCCACACGAGTGGAAACTGGAACCAAAGATATTCAACATGTTGAGAAACAAATGGGGAAGACCACATATAGAGCTGTCTGCCTCCCTCCAGAACTACCAACTGGACAAATTCTGCACAAGGACTCCCCACAAACAAGCTTGGAAAGTGGATGCCATGTCCTTCACCTGGAAAAACCTATCAGTTTGTCTTTCCCCCTCTGCCTCTCCTCTCCAAAGTACTACTAAAGATCAAACAGGACAAACCAAGGACAATACAGATTGCGCCAGACTGGCCACACCAATACTGGTACCCCCTCTTGTGCAGTGTGTCACTGCTGGCACCATGGCACCTGCCTCAGACCCCTGCCCTGCTGTCCCATCAGGAAGGACAGATTCTGCACTCACAGCTTCAAACCCTGAACCTGGCAGCATGGTTAATCTCTCCGTTACCATCCCTCAGTAAGCAAGTGATGGGTGTCATTCTGGAGGCAAGGAGGCCTAGTACTAAAAAATCCTATGCTGAAAAATGGAAAAGATTCTGTTCCTGGAGCCAAACTCAGGGATGGACACAGCAGCGCCCAGTTTACCCCATATTCTTCAATACTTAACTGAGATGCTTCACAAGGGCCTTTCCTTTTCCTCCATTAAAATTCATGCCTCAGCCATTTCAGCTCATTACAATACAGAACCACCTTTAATCTTCCACGGTGGTGCAGCAGTAGCGTTGTTGCCTCACAGCAAGAGGTTCTCCCGTTCGATTCTCGGCTGGAGTGCGGGGAGTGCCTTCTGTGTGGAGTCTGCATGGTCCTCCCCGTGGTTGGGTGGGCGTTTGAAAGACATACGTAAATGGGCGTGCCTTCATTGAATATTGAACGTCGAGCTGGCACCTTGACGTTCGTGAAAATCTACTGCCGATCATTAGCGGACCGGAGTTCCGCTGTGGCAACCCCTAACCGGGAAAAGCGGAAAGACAACAACAACAATACAGAACCACCTTCTCTCATCCACTGCTGAAGCAATTCCTCAGAGGGGCCAAAAACGTAAGACCACCCAGGAGAGCCCCTACTCCAGCCTGGGATCTTAACTTTGTATTGGAAAAACTCACTCTACCTTCCATTGAGCCAGCTGCAAATTCAGAGTTGAAATTCCTTTCTTGGAAAACAGCCTTCCTTCTAGCCATCACTTCAGCAAGAAGGGTGTCTGAATTACAGGCCCTCATGGCAGTGGAGCTTTTCATCATCTTTCATGTTGACAGGGTATTCCTCAGGACCAATCCTTCCTTCATGCCCAAGGTGGTATCCAGTCTTGCCCTTAATCTGTCCATTCATTTGCCAGCCTTCATTTCTAATCCACAGAACAAAGGGGAATGAATACTTCACTCCTTGGACGTGCACAGACAACTTAGATTTTACTTGGACAGGACTAAGCCTCTCAGGAAATATGAACAGCTGCTTGGTTGCATTTGCTGCAGGGGCAGAGGGGAAGGCCATTTCAAAGCAAACCATTTCTAAGTGGATAAGCCATTGCGTTCTTTTCTGCTATAAGCACCATGGAAAACCTACCCCACAGGGGATAAGACCACATTCAGCCAGGGCTGCATCTACCTCTACAGCCTTTCTTAGAGGTGTCTCTACCAGGGACATCCTAGAAGCTGCTACCTGGAGTTCTGTACATACCTTCATCAAACATTACCACTTGCCAAATTTTTCGAAATCCAGAGCTGGCTTTGCCCCTGCAGTTTTGCAGGGCCTTATAGCTGGTCCTAATGCTATCTAATTACCTCTACCCATCCTTAACTTTGGGAATCTACCCAAATGTGATGACTGCAACAGTGAAACACGAAGAACATAGTACTGTTGTGTACACTTACCATAAATGTAGATGTTCGAGTGTATTCACTGTTGCAGTCCTGGTTACCCTCCCTCCAGCCCCCGTCTTCTGTTGACTATACTTCTATTCTTGTTTACTATGCTTAAAGCTTTTTGGTGTATTTGCTTTTTTGTTGGAGGTGTAACCTTGTATATAATTGCTTCCCATTATGGGGGCATCCGACATCTGGGGCAAGAAAAACTGATGTAATGGCGTCGGCTGCATGCTTTATACCCCTGACTACCTGACGTTGTGGAAGATGAGACCACAACTGATGCAGGACCCAAGACTTGGATAATCAGGCCGACCTGAGGGCTACTGCAAGCAGATAACCCAAATGTGATGACTACAACAGTGAATACACTCGAACATCTACATTTATGGTAAGTGTGCACAACTGTACTTTTTCCCCTCGGGTCACCAATATTACAACCTTCCAAGTCTCCAGCCCCCTCAACTCGGTCTTCCAGGAGCCTATCCGACAATGCTACAGAGGCTGTTAAGGACACCAGCGCTGGCCAAGTGGTTGTCTGATCCAACCCAAAGGGCTTTAGATTTGACCTCATCCTCTCCTTCTCCTCCTATTCCTCAGATCTGACTTCGGAGTTGGAATGTCCTGAGCTGATATTAGTGGAACCATTGGATCCGAGACCTATGACGGGATCTTCGGATCCGACCATTGCTCCGACATGCTTGGCTCCATCGGAGCTTGAGGGGTCTAGGAGCAGACACTCTCCAGTCTGGTCTGGGAAGGTGAGTCGAATCGGACAGTTGTAGGACCCGGCCTTGCCTCTTGAGGCATCAGCTCGAGTGAGCTCTGCTCCTACCTCAGCCTCTGGACCGTCCTTGATTCCGGGGTTCCCTCGACCTCTTCGGATCCAGGGATATCCTCGGATTGGGGCGGGGGGCTTTTTATGTGATGAGGAAAGTACTGTCATCTCCGGACATTCTAAACCCGGACATTCTACCCCCAAAAGCGCTGGTGTCTGCCTCTATATCCTTGCATCCACAGGGATGCAGAGATCCTAGGTCTCAGGATGCCTTACAGGGCACCCCCCATTCTTTTGCAATCTCTCCAGAGTACCTCTCTGAAGGGGTCCCTTGGAACAGATTATGCAACAGGAAGCATTTAAACTCCTCAAAGGAGTCCATCACTTCTTATATGGACCTCGATGATGCTGAAGGGTCCCCACGGTCGCTTCCTGATGATGTCTTCTTTGGAGACATCTTAGAAATACTGAAACAGAGAGGCGACAGGAAGTCCACCAACCCTTCGACAGAGGAGTCCGTATACCTGAAGGCCTTTGGATCTCACCCTTCCTCCACTTGGGTTTCTCCACCCTTCAATGAACTTATGGACTTAGTTTCTCTGAGGGTGTGGGAGTCTCCAGATTCAGTGGAACCTGTTCCTAGGAGGCCAGATAAATTCATCACATCCAAATCAGAAAACAACTTTCTAACTAAGGGAGTCCCAGTAGATGAAGATGATATGGTGGTGGCGGCAGCCACCAAGAAAGAACTCTGAGACATCATCTTCTGTTCATTCATCAAACAAGGAGTCTCGTACAGTGGACAGAAATGGAAAGCTAATTTTTTCTTCAGAGACTTTTGCTCTCAGATCGCTGAATTATTTTACCCATTTTACTAGATTACAGAGAGACCTCCTGAAAGAGCTAGGAGATTCTGTCCAAGGTTCAGTAGCTGAAGGAGTTTCAGATAGTTTCCTCTCAGCTCTCTACCTTAAACTCAGTTGTAAACTCTTCCGTGAGACTGACTTCTTGTGCAGCGGATGAAGCAAGTAGAGCAGCGGGTTCATGAATTTCTCTAAAGACACATTCTTGGATGCACTTGTATGACTTTGCGGAACCCTTTAAGTCTTCCTTTGTGAATACCATTCAGTGGCTCGTCCTTGTTCGGGCCCAAAGTCAAGGACACACTAACCAGGTGTGAGCAAGAAGTAAAGACTCTGTCTGCTATAGGAGTCCATTTTTTCCTTCCTACCAGACCTTATCCCAAAGGTAAGAAAAGAAGTGGCAAAATGTGTTTTCGAAAATCGAGTTTTCCAGGACACAAGTGGTGACTCTTCCCCCAGGGGCAGAGGGGGAAGTAGTAACGGAAGACACTGACCACGTGGCAGAAGGGGGTCTGCAGAATCAGGGCAACAGAATCTTTCTTTGGTAAGCTCTTTCAGCACTCCTGAAAGGAGGCCCGTCTGTCCATCTCTGGAGGCAGTCAGAGGCCGCTTATCTTGTTCCTAGAAGACTGGCAACAAATAAAAAAGACAAATGAGTACAAAGCATCATATCCAGAGGTTACTCCATACCTTTTTCCTTCCCCATCTCAAACATAAAAAAAGATCCCAGATGTTCCACCCACTCAAAAGGGAACGGGCAACGTTAGAAATTCAAAAGTTGTTAGTCAAAAGAGTCATCGACACAGTTCCCTCAGACCAAATAGGATCCGGAACTTACTCAAGATTCTTTTTAGTTCCAAAGAAAACAGGGAACTGGAGAACAAATCTGGATCTCAACAATTTAAACAAATCCATAAGAAAGTCCAAGTTCCGTATAGTAACACTGCAGCCAACACTCCCTTTTCTGGGACAAGACGATTGGATGTGCTCTGTCGACCTCCAGGATGCGTGCTACCACATAAAAATGGACAGGCAATCCAGGAAACAACTGCACTTTTGGCTGGGAGCCAGTCCCTACCAGTTTTGAGCTCTGCCCTTTGGCTTCACTACAGCCCCCAGAGTGTTCACCAAATGTATGGTAGTAGTCGCAGCTCACTTGAAATGCCTAGGATACAGGGCGTTTCCATACCTAGATGACTGGCTTCTAAGCACCACTACCGAGCATCTAGTAAGAAGAGCAAGAGACACCACTTTTACAGCTCTGCTCACACCTGGGAATTGGAATAAACTATGTCTAATCTGCCTTGCTGCTTTCTCAGTATGTTGTATTTATAGGAGCAGAATAGGATTCAACAAACATAATGGTCAGACTTCCTCTAGAAAGACTTCAAATTCTAAGATGTCAGATAAAGGGCTCAAGCAAGGATAGTCCTAAAAGTCTTGGGGATCATGGCAGCAGCAATAATTCTGATCCCCTTAGCACATCTACACATGAGAATTCTCCAGTGGCTGCTGTCCACTCAGTGGTCGATGCAGGAATTGCGATGTCCCACAAAGTAATAACAGAAACTTGCAAAAAGGACCTTTGTTGGTGGCTTTACTTCACTCATGTGACTCTAGGTTGACCATTTGTACTTCCCAGCCATTAACCACAGTGACCATGGATGCATCTCAGATAGGGTGAGGGGCACATTATCTGGGAAAGACAGTCCAAGGCACCTGGCAGGATCACGAGGCCCACTTGCACATCAGTGTCCTAGAGATGAGAGCGGTGCTTATAGCGTTGCAAATGTTCCAGGACTCTGTTTCGCTGGGAACTTTTGCAGTACAGACAGACAACATATCAGTTGTATGGTACATAAACAAACAAGGCAGAACCAGATCTTACCCCATGTGTCGAGAGGCCCTGAGAGTATGGCAGTGGGCGACCGCCTCCTGACGTTTTCTGATAGCAATGCACATCCTGGGGAAATCCAGTGTGATAGCAGAAACACCCAGCAGAGTGATTCTGATGCCTCACAAGTGGTCCATAAAACAATAAGTAGTGGAAAAGATTTTCCGCAAATGGGGCCAGCCTTGCGTCTGTTTTGCAGTTTCCATGAATGCCAAATGCAGCAGCTCCTTTGCCCTTATCCCCCCCCCCTCTGGGGGAGTCACCAAGGGATGCACATGTTCACAATTGTCCCTCAGGACTCCTCTGTGTCCCCCCTTTTCCTTTAATACCCAAAGTACTTCAGAAAGCCAAATTCTTGTGAAGAGACTTGATACTCATCGCTCCATACTGGCCTTGTCAGATTTGGTTCTCCTTCCTGTGGCCTCATCTTTGGGAGGAGCCTTGGTTGCTGGACCTGTTTCCAGATCTCCTGACTCGTGGATTAGGAATGTTCCACCCTTCCCTTCAGGCCCTGAAATTGACAGCTTGGCTTCCAGCAATAGCCAGGTTTCCTAACCTCTCTATCAGTTAAGCACATCCTAATATACTCTCATAAAGCTTCAACAAGAAAGATATATAGAAGCAAATGGAAAAGATTCTCCTTATGGGCTTCTCATAATCGTATTGACCCGTTTTCTGCCCCAGTGAATTCCATTCTAGAATTCCTGGCAAAGCTATTAAGTGAAGGCGCAGCCACAGCTACCAGTAGAGTTCAATTAGCAGCGATATCCAATTTCCATTTAGGTGAATCTGACCTCAATATTATGTCTCTCAGACTATGCAAAGCCTTTCTTAAAGGTAACTTGTTATTAAGGCCACCTATCAAAGACCCTCCAGCACCACGGGACTTAAATTTCATCTTCTCATTTAATTTTTCCACCGTTTGAGGCAGCATCATCTTGCGACCTCAAGTTCTTGACACGGAAAACTATTCTCTTGATAGCAATTACCTCTGCTAGAAGGGTGTCAAAGCTGCAAGCCTAGTCAATAAAGCCCCCGTACTTGCTTTTCCATAGAGAACAGGTATCCTTATGAACAAACCCTTTCTTTTTGCCAAAAGTATGTTCAGAATCAAATTTGAACCAATCTATAGAGCTGCCAGTCTTTTACCCAAATTACGAGAATGTGGCAGAATACATGTTACACCAACTGGATGTGCATAGACAGTTATGTTTCTACTTACAAAGGACTTCAGAAAGTCTAACCAGCTATTTATCTCTTTTTCAGACTCAAAGAAAGATACTTCAATCTCTAAGGTAACGCTTTCAAAATTGCTTTCAGATTGCATAACTTTCATCCAGAAGTATCACTTTCATCTAGAAGTCTCAAAATAGAGATCTCCCCAAAAGAGTTAAACCCATGTATACAAGAGCCCTCTTCCACCTTTCTGGCTAAACTACCAATTGGTGCCCATGATGCCACAGCACAAATGGTAAGACCACATACCTTTATCACTCATTACAAAGTCAATTTGGCCTCCAGAACAGGGCCTCTTTTAGTTCCAAGATTCTGAAGAATATTCTCCCTTAAGCCACCCAAGAAAGATGGTGCTAGGGACGCTGTCCCATCCTAGTAAGAATGAAAGCGAGATAGGACAAGAACACATAAAGAAGATTTTCTTCGTGTTTCACTGTTGCAGTCATTACATTTGGGTTATCTGCTTGCAGGTAGCCCTCAGTCAACCTGATTAACAAAGTCTTGGGTCCTGCATCAGTTGCTGTCCCTTCTTCCATGACGTCAGGTCATCAGGGGTATAAAACATGCAGCCGACGCCATTACATCAGTCTTTCTTGCCGTGCGGTGCCCGAAGCAGAAGCAGTTCGCAAGTGCCAGTCAGCCGACTCCTGAAATTTTCATTTTTGAGTTTCACAACCAAAATTTTCAACTAAAGCTAAGTACCCTGTTGGGGAAACTTTTTCTTGCTCCTTAACAATGTCAGTAAAAGTTAATAATTGCATTACTTGTGGAAAGCAAATACCCCATAAAGATTTTCATTTGTACTGTATTCCTTGCCTAGGCCCTGACCATGACGTAGCTTGCTGTCGGTTTTGTGCTTTTTTAATCAACACACTATCCGTCTTCGGTATATTTTCGCCTCTAAATATTTCAGCTCTCTGTTTAATTATCCACAAATGTCATCGGTTAGCCATCCGACTACCAGGATTCCGAAAAAATGCAAAGATAAAGACAGAGATAGGCCGCCGAGGTCCAAAACTGCCGATGAAGCTTCTCCTAAGCCAGTCGTCAGTTCGCCGGTACTCAGGCGCTTTCGCAGCCCCTGATACCCGCTACTTTTGATTCACAGGCCTCTACTGAGACCCATTTGGAGTCCGGTATGCTGTGAGATGCTTCAACTATGGAACCCGTGGATGACTCTGCCTTGGATGGGTCCGGAGCCGCCGTGCAGGCACCGGCTTCTGAGGGTGTATTCAGGCCTACAGACTTGCATATTAAACCAACGCCTCTTTCTTTACTTAGGCCTAAGTCTCGATCCATGCCTAAAAAAACGACATCCAGGCCACATGCTCAGGCCTTTATGCCTAAAAAACAGATAGCTGAAGATCTAATCACTCTAATCAAGGATAGCCAACCCCCCCCCCCTCCTTCTAAGAGGCCTAGGACTGAAGTTGATTATGAATCTTCTGATCAGAATTCTGTTGTTTCTGATTCTTCTGATGATCTGGATTTGCCCTTATCTTCTTATGAAGATTCTGATGCAGAGGACTCCATTCCCTCTGCTTCCCCTTGAGGATTTTTCTTTTGGGGAAACCTTACATAGTCTATGGGAGCATTTCCACTGGGAAAGCCAGGATTTTTCTGACTCAAAAAAGAGGCTTAGGGATTTCCTTCTCCTCCTTTATTATTGTATTTATTGTTGTTGTTGGTTTCATTATTATAAATAACATTTATGGATGAACTTATAAAGTCATCGAGCTTCCCATACATAAAATGTAGGATTAATCAATTGTATTGAATGGTCATATAACAGCAACATATTTACATGCATTATGGAGGGTTGATAGTAGTAGAATTTGAATTGAATTAATTTTATTTCACTTTATTATTTTTTAGTTTGTTCTATTTTATTAATTTTAATATTTGTTAATAGTATAAGAGAACACTGTTTATTTAGTCAATGATTTTACTATATACACAGTTTTAAAATATTCAGTGTGTGGTTAAAGGTATTATCTCTTTAAATAATTGTGTTGAAGGTAATGAGGTATTTACAACAATTAATTATCTAATTGCTTTTAATTAGTTTGCTCATTGTGTATAAAAAGTGGTGCTGTGGTTTTTTGTATTGTATATGTCTGAAGAAGGTGGAGGAATATCCTTAACCAAAAGCACTAACATTAAACAGTCCGTGCTGTAGCTGCTTGGTTCGTTTTTACACTTTTTTGGTCATTTAGTTCTTATTTCGTGTGGTTCATCAGTTTGTGATGTCTAGTGGAAATGAAGCTGCAGGGCAGAGTAACGAGCATTATAGGACTGGATCACAGCCACTATTTACTCAAGATGAACAATGCAAATCTAGTGTTCATCACAACGTGAGTGTCCCTCATAATGCAGAGGATAATAATAACTCTTCAGTTGATTTAACTATTTTGGTCAACATGCTGTTGACCAAAGTTGATAATCTCACACAAAAAGTCCAAGATTGTGTGGGGAGGAACTCTTCTCCTCAGCAGATGGATTCCACTGGGCGCCCTATGACCGTAACATTGAATAATGTATCCAGGGGACACGTACAGCCGGTACACGCAAACAACGAAATGCAGGAAACAGCTAGGCAACTTGAAGGGAGTCCTAATGGAGGCAGAGAGATTGCTGGAGCTAACGCTAATGCTTTTCGTCATGGGGAAGGAGAAATAGCGACAATTCCAACCATGGCCAGTTTCCTATCAAAGAGGGATTTTTTTGCTGTTGTTCCTATTAGGAATATTAATGGTGCTTCCAATAATCAAGACACTTCGGTGAGTTCATTTTTAGATAAACTTAATGATTTTGACAGTAAATTGTTTTGTTGCAGAAAGCTGCAATTGGAAGTCTCTTACCTTCAAGAATGTACTGGTTTGAAAATTATTCCAAAGGGGTTGCGCCAGTGGCGTTACCCTGCAGGATTAGTTAATAACTCAGTTTTCCATCAGGCATTATTGGCCTTGTTTGACAAACAAGGCATGGAATTTTTAGCATCACTTATTAATTTTTATAATGTGTAAATAAATATATTACAAGAGGAACTTACACAACTTGAATCATTCCTACAAAAACATTCTGATTTTATCAGATATAAATATGACTATTTAAGGATTTTGTCAAGTATTGAAGCATCTATCACCAAGTTGTTGGCAAACAAGAAACGTAAAATTGACAGAGATATCAAGGAATACAGTAACAAAACGGCTTACCCCCCTCCCCCTCCAGGGCAAACTAATTTTTGGGGGGCTAATGATAATTCTACTAACAATTCTTTCCCCCAGATGGCTCAGCAAGACTCTTTTAATCCAGATATGGCACCTGTCAGGAGGAGTGAGCGTATTAAGAATCAGGGTAATAACACAAATGGTGGTTATGGACGTCATAATAATCAAAATCAAATAGATCAGAGTTTCAGTGAAGATGAAAACAACTAGGGTTTTTCCAGGGTGAGGGATGGTTCAATCCCTGGGTCGAACAACAACAATACCACGTCCAACAACAGGGGGGTGGCCACAGAGGAGGAGGAGGGGGAAACAACGAAGGAGATGATCAACTCTGAAGAAAAAGGACCCAACGTTCTCACCAGCCAACAAGGTGACTTCAAGATCTATAACTACACTGTACTAACAGTGGAACAAGAGTTGATTGACTTTTTTTTCTAAAGGACTCTCATTTGTTCCTGATAAAAAATGCAATTTGGTTAGTACTATCATAGACTTGCAGTTATATGTCCATAAATTAAATCTGGCCTTTAGTTTAGGTAACACGCCCTCACTTCTAAATACTTATAAAGTATCAAGTATTTTTAACCCCCCATTACATGGTACTTTAAACACTTTCGAGAAGCTGTGTGAAATTGATTTAAGGTCAATGTTAAACTTTCATGCTTCTTCTAAAATAATGAAAGCAAACATTTCCAAGCATGAGTTGGCTTTCATATCCCTCCTTAATGAATGCAACATAAGAGTTATGATGCCAGATAAGGGAGAGGGCCTTATTTTTATGGATGAATATCTATATGATAGAAAGATGCTTGAACATTTACAATCTGACACATATTTGAAGTCTAGCCTTAATGAGGTACATTTGGCTTACAAGAAGATCAGGGGAGTATTGGAAGACCTGTTTCTTGAAGGTAGCATAGATTGTGATACTTTACATTATTTAACCATGCCAGCCCCTAGAATCCCCACCTTGTTTGGCACACCCAAAATCCACAAAGACTTGGTAAACCCTCCCTTCAGACCAATTGTAGATGGAAGGGGTTCTATCACATATGCCTGTGCCAAACTAGTTGATGGCATTCTCAAACCCTTATTAAGAAATGAGCCACAAATTTGTAAAGATTCTTGGGGCTTCTTGCAACATATAGATAAAATTGAATTTAATGAGGATCTTATTTTCCTTGTGGTAGATATTAAAGACTTGTATACGGTTATCCCTCATCAGTTGGGTATTGAGTGGGCGAGAAACTTCATGCTGCGTAAAAAGGCTTCTAATGACCAAATGTACCTAGTGGAAACACTTTTAGATTTAGTGTTGTTAAACAACTTTTTGGTGTTTAAAGATCAGTTCTTTCTCTAAAAGACGGGTATTGCCATGGGGTCTCCCTGTGGATGCAGTTTTGCAAACGGTGTACTTGCACATTGGGAACACCAGTTTTTATTCCAAAATGACATGTATCAACAAAATGTCACTTGGTACATTAGGTACCAAGATGATATGTGTTTCTTATGGAAAGGCTCATTAGATTTGATTCCTGAATTTATTAACAGCATTTCAAAAATGACCGATTTCCTACAATTCACCTATTCTATTGGGGTGGAGGAGATCTGTGTCTTGGATGTCAAACTGAGTAAGGACATCCCCAATAGCAAATTTAAATCAGTGATCCACAGAAAGCCAACTCATTCAAATTCCTACCTCCACTTCTCTAGTAGCCATCCCTTTCATCAAAAGAGAAGTGTGGTGAAAGGACAATTTGTGAGGGCGGCAAGAATGGTGTCTGATAAACAAGATTTTGTTTGTGAATGTGAAAATCTAAGCTTAAAGTTTGCCATGAGAGGCTATCAAATTCTCTAATTAAAGAGGTGATGGATGAAGTTCAGATTAAAAGAGATGCAGGCCACTTCAGGCCTTTGCTGTGAGGGGGAACCATGCAGGTAGTACCAAAGATTAAAACAGGAGAACTACCATCTATCAATTTTCTTTTTACGTATTGCATTGATTTCAATTTAATTAGGGGCATTATCTCCAAAAATTGGAACATTATTTTGGAGGACCAGTCTCTAGTCAAAGTGATAGGACCTCATCCAACATTTACGTATAGGAGAGGGGTCAATTTAAAGAACCTTGTCGAAAAGTCAGTTGTAAAAATCACAAGGTCTAGTATGGGAATGTCAAAATGTGGGATGTGCCCACAGTGTAAATACATCTTACCAGGTAGCCAGGTGAATATTAATGGCAAAAATTATTCCATCAATGACAAATATAACTGTGAAAGTAAAAGTGTAGTGTACGTTGTGTTGTGCAGGAGATGTCCCTCGTTTTACATTGGTAAAACGGAGAGGTCATTAAAGAAAAGAGTTTATGAACATCTTTATGCTATATGGAGAAAGGACATGACCAATGCTCTTGCCAGGCACATCTGTGAACATTCTGATCACTCTTTTCTATTTTCTGTCATACAACAGGTAAAAACATGCCTTAGGGGAGGTCCATGGCAACTATGGCTTGAAGAACAGGAAGTTCTATGGCAAATTAGAACACTTGCCCATTTACCCCCAGGGTTGAATGAGTATGCATCTATTAAATGCATCCTCAAATTAAAAGCATTGAAGAGATGAGGTTGTTATCATGTCTATCATGCTTTTATAGTGACAATTATTTTCATGATTTTTGAATTAATTGAGAATTAGACAGATTAATTCAATAAACATTTTGTTCCCCTCAACTATAACTTTGCTATTAATAATAATAACAGCCACTATTTGTGGTCTACATTTATGAATTTTTATGATGCATTTTTCTTTAATTTTATTTTCATGTTTATTATTATATTTATTGTTATTGTTGGTTTCATTATTATAAATAACATTTATGGATGAACTTATAAAGTCATCGAGCTTCCCATACATAAAATGTAGGATTAATCAATTGTATTGAATGGTCATATAACAACAACATATTTACATGCATTATGGAGGGTTGATAGTAGTAGAATTTAAATTGAATTAATTTTATTTCACTTTATTATTTTTTAGTTTGTTCTATTTCATTAATTTTAATATTTGTTAATAGTATAAGAGAACACTGTTTAGTCAATGATTTTACTATATACACAGTTTTAAAATATTCAGTGTGTGGTTAAAGATATTAGCTCTTTAAATAATTGTGTTGAAGGTAATGAGGTATTTACAACAATTAATTATCTAATTGCTTTTAATTAGTTTGCTCATTGTGTATAAAAAGTGGTGCTGTGGTTTTTTGTATTGTATATGTCTGAAGAAGGTGGAGGAATATCCTTAACCGAAAGCGCTAACACTAAACAGTCCGTGCTGTTGCTGCTTGGTTCGCTTTTACACTTTTTTGGTCATTGATTTCCTTCTCCTACCTCAGCATAGGCCTTTAGCTATTCCTCCTGTACTAGACATTGTTGATGTTGCTTTTTCAGAATCTAGTTTGCCCCCTGATACCCTGCCTCCTGCTCCCAGAAAACCTGACAGATACTACAGGGTCCCTGAGTCCCACAAGTTCCTTTTTAAAAATCCTATTTCAGATCCAGAGACTATTTCACAGGGGCCCAAGGACATTAAGGCTTCTACTGCTAAAAGTCCTACCCCTTCTGATAGAGACTCCATGGCGCTGGATAGATGGGGTAAGAAGGTTTACACTTCTGCTACCTTGGCCATTAGACCTTGCCAGTTTCATATGTTAAAGTATCAGCAACATGTTATTGGACTGCTTAAACAGAAAATAATGTTGATTCCTGACTGTGTGGAAAATAAAGAATTACAGGATTTAATGTATTCTGCTGAACAAGTTGGAAAGCTTACTTTGCAATGTGGTTTTAATTCATTAGAGGGCCTCTAGCAGGGCTGATGTTACTGGGTCTATGCTCAGAAGGCATGCTTGGCTTAAGGAGCAATCTTTGCCTGATCATGTTAAAGCTAAATTGTTGGATGCTCCTTTAAATCAGGAACACCTGTTTGGCAACAAGGTTGAGAAAGTCCATAAAAAGATGGAAGATAAAGCTAAATCTACGCAAACTGTGAAAGATTTTTTTACAAGTTCAGCCTCCTAGATTTAGTAGGCACTGGCCCTCTAAGAATTGGTCCTTTCCAGCCCCTTCCAGGTCTTCTCAAGCCAAACCCAGACACAGCAAAAACCCCAGGTTCCGGTCCCAGGGGACACACAGAACTAAGCAGTGGGGGGCCTCCACTTCCAAATCTGGGAATAATAAGACTCCCCCCTATGGTAAACTGTCTCAATGACTTCCTTTTAAAATTTCCAAGCACTTATCAACTGACTGCCCCTTTGGGGGGAAACATTGCTCTTCATGCAAAGAATTGGGATCTCATTACCCAGGACAAATGGGTTTTAAATATAGTGTCCCAGGGGTACAGATTTCACTTCCATGTGTTGCCAGCACCAAACAGGTGGCTGGACCTACCCCCAAATCAGTGGGCAGAGGCCCAAAAACAAGTACTTTCTCTCTTAAGCATGGGGGCTATTCAACTGGTACCAGAAGAGGAAAAAAGGATAAGGTTTCTACTCTAAGACTTTTCCTGGTACCCAGAAAAGACAATCCATGGTGTCCTAACACCTTTTTGGAGATTCCAAAATTCAAGATGCTGACCCTTCACCAATTACTTTCTATGCTAGGCAAAGATGCCTGGTGGGCAACAATAGATTTAAAAGAAGCATACCTGCATATCCCAATCAGTGAATCTTGCAGAAGATACCTACGCTTCAAAGCAGGCTACACGCACTATCAATTCTCTGCACTGCTTTAGGCTTATCTACTGCGCCCAGGGTATTCACAAAGTGCCTAGCTCCAGTTATTGCATTTTGCAGGCAAAGAAATATTCAAATATACCCATACCTGGATGATTGTCTAATTAAGGCAGAAAGCCCGGACATGCTATTAAATCATCTGGCATTTGTAAAGAAATTGATAACATCTCTGGGGTACATCATAAACGAAAATAAACCACAACTTTTACCCTGCCAACAAATTGTATTCCTGGGAGCAAGCTTGAATACAACTTCCAAGATGGCTTACCTCACTTCAGAGAAACAAATTCATTTGACAACCTATGGCCACAAAAACCGTGCTATCTGCAAGACAAATACTGCAAGCCTTGGGGTTCATGGCCTCCTGCATTCTTCTAATTCCATATGCAAGACTGCATATGAGGAAACTACAGTGATATCTAAAAAGCCTATGGTGTCAACATTCTCAAGACCTAGAAACGGTGATTCCTATCATACCTTGCCTATGCCTAGAATTCCTTTGGTGGACAGAGGCCTGCCACCAAAACAAGGGACTACCTTTCACACCACCCCCTGCAGCCCAAACCCTAACAACAGACGCATCAGACTATGCATGGGGGGCTCACCTGGCAGGGAAGTGCATTCAGGGCAAATGGAACCCAAGTCAAATGCACCTGCATATCAATCAAAAAGAAATGTTAGCTGTACAGAATGCTCTGACGGCCTTCAAGGACCACATTCTTCCAGGACAACTAATGGTAAAGATGGACAACACCACTGTTATGTGGTACATAAACAAGCAGGGGGGTACACATTCCTACCCCCTCTGCAGACTAGCCATGACATTGTGGAACACAGCCCTGAGCTACCAAGTGCACCTACAAGCTCAATTCCTGCCAGGAAAATTAAACACACTGGCAGACGGACTAAGCAGAAAACTCATGGACTCACATGAGTGGAAAAAGGAACCAAGGATTTTCAACATGTTGACAAGCAAATGGGGGGGCCCAGATATAGACCTGTTTGCCTCTCCCCAGAACTGCAATTGGACAAATTTTGCACAAGGACTCCCCACAAACAAGCCTGGAAAGTAGATGCTCTGTCCTTCAGCTGGAAAAACCTATCAGTCTTTGCCTTCCCCCCTCTGCCCCTGCTCTCCAAAGTACTACTAAAAATCAAACAGGACAAACCAAGGATGATTTTGATTGCTTCAGACTGGCCGAGCCAACACTGGTACCCCCTCCTGCGCAGTGTGTCACGGTTATCTCCATGTCACCTGCCTCAGACTCCTTCCCTGCTGTCTCAGCAGGAGAACCAGATTCTGCACCTTCAGCTTCTAACACTGAACCTTGCAGCCTGGCTAATTACTTAAACGCTCCTTTACCATCCCTCAGCAAACCTGTGATGGATATCATTTTAGAGGCAAGGAGGCCTAGTACTAGAAAATCTTATGCTGAAAAATGGAAAAGATTCTGTGCCTGGAACCAGTCTCAAGGGATGAGCACAGCAGTGCCCAATTTACTTCAGATTCTACTATACTTAACTAAGATGCTTCACAAGGGCCTGTCTTTTTCCTCCATTAAACTCCACGCCTCAGCCATTCCCACTCATTATAACACAGAACCTCCCCTCTTCTCTCATCCACTCTACCTCCTTTTCAGCCAGCTGCTACTGCAGACTTATAATTGATTTCTTGGAAAACAGTTCTCCTTTTAGCAATCACTTCAGCTAGAAGGGTATCTGAATTACAGGCCCTTATGGCAGTGGAGCCTTTCATCATCTTTCATGAGGACATGGTGTCCCTCAGAACCAATCCATCCTTCATGCCCATGGTGGTATCCAGTGTGGCTCTTAATCAGTCCATTCATTTGCCAACCTTCTTTCCCAATCCACAGAATAAAGGGGAATGGATACTGCATTCCTTAGAAGTGCACAGACAACTTAAATTCTACTTGGACAGGACTAAACCTCAAAGGAAATCTGAAACAACTGCTGATGGCATTTGCTGCAGGGGTAGAGGGGAAGGCTATTTCAAAGTAAACCATTTCTAAATGGATAAGCCATTGCATTAATTTCTGCTATAAGCACCATGGAAAACTAATCCCTCCGGGGATCAGACCTCACTCCACCAGGGCTGTATCTACCTCTACAGCCTTTCTCAGAGGCATCCCTACCAGGGACATCTTAGAAGCTGCTACCTGGAGTTCTGTACATACTTTCACCAAGCATTATAATTAGCCAATTTTCTCTAAATCCAGAGTTGGCTTTGCCACTGCAGTCTTGCAGGGCCTTATAGCTGGCCCTAATGCTATCTAAATTCCTCCTCCCAACCATAACTTTGGGAATCTACCCAAATGTAATGACTGCAACAGTGAAACATGAAGAACATAGTACAGATGTTCATCGTGTTTCACTGTTGCAGTCATTACTCTTGGGTTATGCTGCTGGCAGGCTACCCACAGTTGGCCAGAATTCCAAAGTCTAGGTCCAACGTCGGTTGCTGTCGCCTCTTCCCTGATGTCAGTGTGCCAGGGGTATAAAAGATGCAGCCAACGCCATTTTCTTCAGTCTTTCTTGCCGAGTGGTGCCCGAAGCAAAAGCGGTTCGCAAGTGCCGGTCGGCCGACTCCTGAGATTTTCACAGACTAATTTCAGATCCAAAGTCTTCATTAAAGCCAAGTACCCCGTTGGGGTAACTTTTTTCTTGCTCCGGACCGATGTCAGAAAAAGTTAACAATTGTATTTCCTGTGGGAAGCAAATACCTCATAAGGATTTTCATTCTTACTGTATTCCTTGCCTAGGTCCTGATCATAACGTTGCTAGCTATCGGTTTTGTGCTAGATTCAACCAACGCACTATTAAGCGTCTGTTTGATTTCGCTTTTCATTACTTTGGCCGAAATTTCAATTATATAATGCCGTCAGAACAGCCGACGACCGGAGTTTCTAAAAAAACACAAGGAAAAAGAGAAGGACAGGCATCCGAGATCCAAAACCGACGACGAGGCTTCCGCTAAGCCAGTTGCCAGTTCGCCGGTTCTCAGTGAGGTGCTTTCACAGCCCCTGATGCCCGCTACCTCAGAGCCACAGGCCGCTGACGACTCCCACGTGGAGCCAGCGAGGCCTCTGGATACTCAAGGTATTGGACACTCGGAAATCATTTTCTCAGATAGGTCCGGAGCCGCTGAGCAGGCATTGGCTTCTGAGGGTGTTTTCAGACCTACACAGCTATATGTAAAGCCTACTTCAGCTTCTAAAGCAAAGACTAAAGCAGCTTTGAAGACAAAGAAGCAAGTACAGCATTCTCCAGGACAAACTTCCATGCCTAAGAAATAGATGCTCAAAATGGCCGAAGACCTTATTACCTGGATCAGGGGTTCCCATCCCTCTCCTGATAAGAGGCCTAGGCAAGAGACAGACTATGACTCTTCAGATCAGGTTTCCATTTCCTCTGACTCCTCTTCTGTACAGGAATACTCTCTTCCTCCCTATGAGGATTCTGATGCTGAAGAATCCATTCCTTCAGCCTCTCCTCCTGAGGATTATTCTTTTGGGGAAACCAGGCATACCATGAGGGAACACTTACACTGGGAGAGCCAAGATTACTCAGAATCAAAGAAAAGGCTTAGAGATTTTCTTTTACTTCCTCAGCACAGGCCTCTTGCTATTCCCCCTGTGCTAGACATTATACATGATATATTTTCAGAGTCCAGCCTTTCTCCAGATTCCTTACCTCCAGCTCCTGCTAAACCAGACAGATACTACAGGGTTCCAGATTCACATAAATTTCTTTACAAAAACCCTGCTGCTGACCCAGAAACTATTTCTCAGGGTCCCAAAGGGGTTAAGGCCACTACTGCAGAAAAACCTATCCCTTCTGGCAGGGATTCAAGGGCAGTAGACAGATGGGGGAAAAAGGTTTACACTTCTGCTACTTTGGCTGTGAGGGTTTTAAATTGTCAATTTCATATGATTAAATATCAGCAATACTTAATGTCACTGTTAAAACAGAAAATGTTGGCCAATTCTGATTGTGCAGAAAGTAAGGAAATGCAGGATTTATTGCATGCAACTGAAAAGTGGGAAAGCATACATTGCAATGTGGTTTTGATTCTCTGGAGGCCTCCTGCAGGGCCGCAGTTACGAGCTCTGTCATTAGGAGGCATGCTTGGTTAAAGGAACAAAATCTGCCTGATCATGTTAAAGCAAAATTATTAGATGCTCCATTACAGCATGATACTTTATTTGGTGTTAAAGCAGAGGAGGTTTTGAAGAAAATGGAGGACAAAGCGAAATCTATGCAAACAGTAAAGGATTTTTTATAGGTTCAGCCACGAAGATTTAGCAGGAACTGGATTACAAATAGTTGGTCCTTTCCAGTGTCAGACAGGCTACAAAGAGGCAGATACAGACGTCCCAGAGGCAGATCCCAGCCCCAGGGCTCATACAGGCCTAAACAGTGGGGCGACCTCCAAAAGTGGAGAAGACAAAGCACAGCCGTACAGGAAACAGTCCCAATGACTTGCCTCTGCCAGCACCAAGCACTTATCTTCTTGCAGCCCCCTTAGGGGGAAAACTAGCACTTTTCTCTCAAAATTGGCACATGATCACCCAGGACAAATGGGTATTGAATATAGTGTCCCAGGGCTACAGGTTCCACTTTTACACCCTGCCAAAGGCAAAAGGTATGCCAAACCTGCCACACAATCAATGGGCAGAGGCACAAAAACAATTTTCGTCCCTTATGAACATGAGAGCCATTCAGCAAGTACCACAGCAAGAGCAGGGACAAGGATTTTACTCAAGACTTTTTTTGGTACCCGGAAAGGACAAAGCCTGGAGACCAGTACTGGACCTGTCTATTCTAAACACTTTTCTGGACGTTCCAAAATACAAAATGTTAACTCTGCCGCAGCTTCTGCCCATGCTGGGCAAGAAGGCTTGGCTTGTAACTTTGGACCTAAAAGAGGCATACCTGCATATCCCAATCAGACAGTCTTGCAGAAGATACCTCAAATTCATAGCTGGCTCAATGCACTACCAATTCTCTGCACTGCCCTTTGGCTTATCTACTGCACCCAGGGTCTTCACAAAATGCCTGGCACCAGTAATTACATTTTGCAGACAAAGAGGAATTCAAATATATCCTTACTTGGACAACTGCCTTATACAAGCAGAGAACAAGGACACTCTACTAAAGCATCTGGCGTTCGTAAAAAGATTATTAATTTTGCCTAGGGTACACAGTAAACGAAAAGAAGTCAAAACTAGTACCCTCTCAAGAGATAATATTCCTGGGTGCAAGCTTAAATACAACTGCCCAGATGGCTTATCTCACGCCAGACAAACAAAGGCAACTAACTTCTTAATTCAAAATGTTGGCAACAAAGACCCAGTTATCTGCAAGAAGAATTCTGCGGGCACTGGGCTTCATGGCATCATGCATTCTGCTAATTCCATATGCCAGACTGCATATGAGGAAACTTCAATGGTACGTAAACATTGTCAAAGCCTGGAAGCATTAATTACCCTCATTCCTTGCCTGCAACAGGAGTTTCGATGGTGGGCACATGCCTGTCACCTCAACAAGGGACAGCCATTCAGTCTACCCACAGCCAGGCAGTCAATAACAACAGATGCATCAGATTATGCCTGGGGAGCACACATACCAGGAAAATGTATTCAGGGCACATGTTCCACAAGCCAAATGCATCTACATATCAATCAAAAAGAGATGCTAGCTGTTCAGAATGCCCTGACAGCTTTCAAGGATCTACTCCATCCAGGACAACTACTGATGAGGACAGAGAATACTACAGTCATGTGGTACATAAACATGCCGGGAGGCACACATTCCTACCCCCTCTGCAGACAAGCCATGACTTTGTGGGACACAGCATTGACTTGTCAAGTACACCTGCAAGCACAATTCCTGCCAGGTAAGAACAATGCTCTGGCAGACTAAGCAGAAACCTCACGGATCCCCACGAGTGGAAGCTGGATCCACAAGTCTTCAGCATGATAACAAAGGAATGGGGATGCCCAGACATAGATCTATTTGCCTCTCCTCAAAACTGCCAACTACAGACATGCTGCACAAGGACTTATCACAAGCAAGCATGGAAAGTGGATGTTCTGTCATTCAGCTGGAAAAGTCTAACAGTATATGCCTTTCCTCCTCTGCCTCTCCTCCCCAAGGTACTCCTAAAGGAAGCCTAGAATGATTCTGATTGCCCCAGACTGGCCACGCCAGCACTGGTACCCAATCCTAAAAAGCTTGTCTCAAGGCCCAGCCTGGACATCCTCACTTACTGACCCAGCGAAACAATCAGATTCTGCACAGCCAACTCAGGACCCTAAATCTGGCAGCATGGTGGATAATGTAACCGTTCAAAACACACCTCTCTCTAAAGCAGTGATGGATGTTATTTTGGAGGCCAGGAGGCCCAGTACCAGAAAATCTTATGCAGAAAAATGGAAAAGATTCTGTGCTTGGAACCAGGCACAAGGAATTGACAGATCTGTACCAAATATTCCTCAAATTTTACAATACCTAACTGAGATGCTGAACAAAGGCCTATCCTTTTCATCAATTAAAATTCATGCCTCTGCCATTTCAGCTCAGTACAATACGGAACCTCCTATTTTTTCCCATCCATTGCTAAGGCAGTACCACAGAGGGGTCAAAAACATAAGACCTCCAAGGAGAGCAGCAATACCTGCATGGGACCTCAATTATGTCTTGGAAAAACTCACACTGCCGCCTTTTGAGCCAGCCAATACAGCTGATATAAAGCTTTTATCTTGGAAAACAGCTTTGCTCTTAGCAATAACCTCTGCATGACGAGTTTGAGTTACAAGCACTCATGGCTGTGGAACCTTTCATCATTTTCCATCCAGACAGGGTTTCTCTAAGGACGAACCCAACATTTATGCCTAAGGTAGTGTCCAGTGTGGCCCTCAACCAAACCATTCATTTGCCTACCTTTTATCCAAACCCACAGCATAATTGCTCTTCATGCAAACAACTGGCAGCTTATAACCCAGGACAAATGGGTTTTAAATATAGTGTCTCAGGGATGCAGATTTCATTTCCACATGTTGCCAACTCCAAACAGGAGGCCAGACCTGCCCCCAAACAGTGGGCAGAGGCTCAGAAACAAGTACTTTCCCTCCTAAACATGGGGGCTATTCAACCAGTACCAGAAGAGGAAAAGGGACAAGGTTTCTATTCCAGACTTTTCCTGGTACCCTGAAAAGACAAATCATGGCGTCCAATTCTGGACCGGTCTACTCTAAACACCTTTCTGGACATTCCAAAATTCAAGATGTTGACTCTTCAACAGTTACTTCCTAGGTTAGGCAAGGATGCCTGGTTGGCAACTCTAGATTTAAGAGGCTTACCTGCATATCCCAATCAGGGAATCTTGCAGAAGATACCTACGCTTCAAAGCAGGTTACTTGCATTATCAGTTCTCTGCACTGCCCTTTGGCTTATCTACTGAGCCCAGGGTCTTCACAAAGTGCCTGGCACCAGTAATTGCATTTTGCAGACAAACATTCAAATGTATCCATATCTGGACAATTGTCTCATTCAGGCTGAGGACAAGGACGCTCTTCTTCAGCATCTGGCATTTGTAAAAAGGCTTCTAGCATGCCTAGGGTACACCATAAATGAAAAGAAATCACAACTGGTACCCTCTCAAATAATTACATTTCTGGGTGCAAGCTTGAATACAACTGCCCAGATGGGCTTACCTCAAGCCAGACAAACAAATTCAATTGATAACATACTTCAAACAAGTGGCAACAAAAACCCAACTATCTGCAAGACAAATTCTGCAGGCTTTGGGGTTCATGGCATCCTGCATTCTACTAATTCCATATGCAAGACTGCATATGAGGAAACTTCAATTGTACCTAAAAAGCTTTTGGAGTCAACGTTGTCACAGCCTGGAAACCATGATTCCTCTCATTACCTGCCTGCAACAGGAGTTCCTTTGGTGGGCAGAGGCTTGTCACCAAATCAAGGGACTGTCATTCATTCTACCCCCTGCCACCCAAACCCTAACTACAGACTCATCAGACTATGCTTGAGGGGCCCATTTGGCAGGGAGATGCATTCAGGGCAAATGGAGCCCAAAGCAAACGCATCTACATATCAACCAGAAAGAAATGCTAGCTGTACAGAATGCTCTGACTGCCTTCAAGGACTTTCTTCATCCAGGACAACTACTGATAAAGACGGACAACACCACAGTTATGTGGTACATAAACAAGCAGGGGTTTACCCACTCTTACCCCCTTTGCAGACTAGCCATGGCCTTGTGGAACACCGCCTTGACTTACCAAATACATCTTCAAGCTCAATTCCTGCCAGGGAAGCAAAATACTCTGGCAGACGACCTAAGCAGAAATCTTATGGACCCACACGAATGGAAACTGGATCCACAAATCTTCAGTATGTTGACACGAAAATGGGGGAGCCCAGACATAGATCTGTTTGCCTCTCCCCAAAACTGTCAGTTGGACAAATTCTGCACAAGAACTCATCACAAAAAAGCATGGAAAGTGGATGCTCTATCCTTCAGCTGGAAAAACCTATCGGTCTGTGCCTTTCCCCCTCTGCCTCTACTCTCCAAGATCTTACTAAAAGTCAGACAGGAAAAAACAAAAATGATTCTGATTGCTCCGGACTGGCCTCGCCAACACTGGTACCCGCTTCTAAGGAATATGTCACACTTTCCTCTGTGGTACTTGCCTCAAACACCTCATCTATTGTCTCAGCAGAACTATCAAATTCTGCACACTCTGCTCCAAACTCTGAATCTTGCAGCATGGCTAATCAACTAATTTCACCAATCATATCAATCAGTAAATCTGTGTTGGATGTCATTTTGGAGGCTAGAAGGCCTACTACTAGAAAATCTTATGCTGATAAATGGAAGAGATTCTGTGCTTGGAACCAAGCACAAGGAATAGACACAGCAAAGCCCGATATTCCTCAGATTTTGCAAAACTTAACTGAGATGCTTCACAAGGGCCTATCTTTTTCTTCAGTAAAAATCCATGCCTCTGCCATCTCGGCTCATTACAACACAGAGCCTCCTCTCTTTTCTCATCCCCTGCTAAAGCAGTACCTCAGAGGAGCCAAAAATTTAAGGCCTCCCAGGAGAGCACCGACTCCTGCATGGGACCTCAATTTTGTGCTGGAAAAACTCACCCTACCTCCTTTGAACCAGCTGCTACTGCGGATATAAAATTTCTTTCTTGGAAGACCGCCTTTCTTTTGGCAGTCACTTCAGCTAGAAGGGTTTCAGAACTACAAGCTCTCATGGCAATGGATCCTTTCATTGTCTTGTATCCGGACAGGGTGGCCCTCTGGACCAATCCTTCTTTTATGCCTAAGGTGGGTATCCAGTGTGGCTCTTAACCAGACCATTCACCTGCCAACTTTTTTCCCAAATCTGCAGAATAAGAGGGAGTGGATTCTGCATTCATTGGATGTACACAGACAACTAAGATTCTACTTAAACAGGACAAAATCTCTAAAAGTCTGAGCAACTACTGGTGGCATTTGCTGCAGGAACAGAGGGGAAGGCTATATTAAAGCAGACTTTTTCAAAATGGATAAGCCATTGTATTTGTTTCTGCTACTTGCACTATGGTAAACCTGTGCCCAAGGGGATCAGATCCCATTCCACCAGGGCTGCTTCAATTCTGCAGCCTTTCTCAGAGGGGTTCCTACCAGAGACATTCTAGAAGCTGCTACTTGGAGCTCAGTTCATACATTTTTATTATTTATTTAACATTTGTTGACCGGGAAAGTCCGACTAGGTTCCACAGATCCTGTTTTCAGCGGAGGCCCGGGGAGAAATGCTTCAGACGCATGTCTTTAGAAGGCCATTGTCACCAAATCAAAGGACTGTCATTCATTCTACCCCCTGCCACCCAAACCCTAACTACAGACTCATCGGACTATTCACAAAGCATTACCATTTACCTCTCTTTTCTAAACCCAGGGCAGGCTTTGCCACTGCAGTCCTGCAGGGCCTTATAGCTGCGCCTAATGCTGTTTAATTCCATCCTCCCCTCCATAGCTTTGGGATTCTACCCAAATGTAATGACTGCAACAGTGAAACACGAAGAACATAGTACAGTTTTGTACACTTACCATAAATGTAGATGTTCGAGAGTATTCACTGTTGCAGTCCAGGTTACCCACCCGCCAGCCCCCTTTCTTCTCTATTATTATGCTCAAAAGCCTTTGTGGTGTATTTGCTTTTAGTTGAAGGTAAAGTTTTTGTGTTCTAAAATACATGTGTGTGTGTGTGTGTGTGTGTGTGTGTGTGTGTGTGTGTGTGTGTGTATATGTGTATGTATATATATATATATTTTTTTTTTTTTTTTTTGCTCCCCATTTGGGGGGCACCTGACATCTGGGGCAAGAAAAACTGATTAAAATGGCGTTGGCTGCATGTTTTATACTCCTGTAAATGTAATGACTGCAACAGTGATTACACTGTAACATCTACATTTATGGTAAGTGTATACAACTGTAGTATCCACACTTTCAGACTATGCTTCCGTTAAACTAGTCATCAGTTCTCCGGTGCTCGGTGAAGAGCTTTTGCAGCCCCTGTTGCCCGCTTCTGTGGATTCGCAGGCCGCTACCTAAACCCTTTCGGAGTCCGGTCTGCCATAAAACTCTTCTTCGACTATGGATGCTGTGGTCGTCTCTACCTTGGATGTGTCTGGAGCCGCTGAGCAGGCACCGGCTTCCGAAGAAGTCCTTCGCACTACTGATTCTCGACACAAACTGACATCATCTTTTGCGACTACTATTCTTTCAAAAATGACCGAGTTTGTTAGGCCCAGGGTACGAACCACACCAATGATCCACTCTCAGGTGCCTGCTACATTGTCTCAATTCTCAAATGCTTAAAATGGCTGAAGACCTTATCATGCTGTTCAGGGGAAGCCAAGCTGCCCCCTCCAAAAGGAAGAGAGATCTGTCCCGTGTAGTTTTGTTTGAACAAGAGTCAGATGAATCTGATGCATTTGAATCTGAAGATATGCATCCCCTCTCCACTTACGATGATTCAGATGCAGAGGATTCCATTCCTTCAGCCTCTTCCCCCAGGGGATTTTTCCCTAAGGGAAACCCTGCATACCTTAAGGCAGCATTTCCAATGGGAGAGTCAAGACTACCCTCAGTCTAAAAAGAGACTCCGGGAATTCCTAGATCTTCCAAAACACAGACCCTTGGCCACCCCCCCAGTCCTGGATGTTGTGGAGGATGTTTTCCTCAAATCCAGCTAGACTCCTGATGCCCTCCCTCCTTCTCCCAGAAAACCAGACAGGTACTATAGAGTCCCTGACTCACACAAATATCTTTTTAAAAATCCTACTGCTGACCCTGAAGTCATTTCTCAAGGGCCTAAAGGGATTAAAGCAATCTCTGTTAAGAATCCCACCCCCTCAGATAGGGATTCCCAAGCATTGGACAGATGGGGTAAAAAAGTATACACCTCAGCTACTCTTGCTGTCAGGGCGCTAAATTGTCAGTTCCATATGCTGAAATTTCAGCAACATACCTTGGAACTCCTTAAACAAAAAATGTCTTTCTTTCCTGCTTGGGCAGGATCAAAAGAATTACAAGAGTTAATGCATTCTGCAAGTCAAGTAACTAAACACACCTTGCACTGTGGTTTTGATACCCTAGAAGCTTCTTGCAGGGCAGCAGTCACTGGATCTGTCATTAGAAGGCATGCATGGCTTAAGGAACCATGTCAAATCTAAACTGTTTGACCCCCCTTGCACAAACATAACTTATTTGGCACCAAGGCAGAAGAGGTCTTAAAAAAGATGGAAGAAAAAGCAAAATCTGTGCAAACAGTTAAGGATTTCTTGCAGGTCCAGCCCCCTAGGTTCAGCAAGCATTGCCCCTCCAAACACTGGTCCTTTCCTGCTCCCAGTAAACCAGCCCAGCCTAGGCCCCGTGGAAACAGACCAGCCCAGACAGCAGCCACTGGGAGTGCAGACATCTAAGCAGTGGACTACCTCCACATCAAAACCAGGCAGTTCTAAGCCACCCCCTTATGGTAAGAACTCACAATGACTCGCCTCCTCTACCCCCTCCCTCTGCCCACTTTCACTTACCCCTAGGAGGAAAACTCTCCTTTCGCTCAAGCACCTGGGCCACCATTGCCAACAACCACTGGGTTCTCAACATTATATCTCAGGGTTACGAATTTTCCTGCCACACCCTTCCAACCCCGAGAGGGTTCCCAGATCTACCCAAATCTGTGGACAGAGGATCAAAAGCAAATCCTTTCCCTGCTCTCTGAGGACAGTAGAGCACGTTCCTGCAGAACAGATTGGCCAAAGTTTCTACTCCAGACGTTTTCTGGTGCCCAGAAAAGAGGGCACCTGGCACCCCATCTTCTATCTATCCATCCTAAACACCTTCCTGGTGATCCCAAAATTCAAAATGCTCACCCTTCAACAGCTGCTACCCATGCTTTCAAAGGACGCTTGGCTAGCCACCCTGGATCTAAAAGAGGCCTTCCTCCACAGAAGGGCAGAATCTCAACACTTCCATTTCTCTGTGCTTCCCTTTGGCATATCTACTGCTCCCAGAGCTTTCACAAAATGGCTGGCCATTACCTTTTTGCAGACAACAAAAAATTTAGATTTACCCATACTTAGATGACTGCCATGTTCAGGCAACCAGCCAGGAAAAGCTGCTCAAGCACCTGGCCTTTGTGAAGACCCTATTAACCTCCCTAGGGTACACAGTCAACGAACAGAAATCCAAACAGGTGCCCCACCCAAAGGATAATCTTCCTGGGAGCAAGTCTGGGCACAGCATCCCGGATGGCATACCTTACTCCAGCGAAACAATTTTTCGAGACAGCCTACTTCTCTCAACTAGCCACCAGGCCCCAGCTATCTGCAAGGAAGATCCTGCAACCTTTGGGGTTCATAGCATCTTGCATTCTACTCATTCCATATGCCAAACTGCATATTAGGAAACTTCAGTGGTACCTAAAGAGCCTTTGGTGTCCACACTCTCAAGACCTGGAAACTCTTCTACCTATAATTCCTTGCCTTAGAAAAGATTTTCTTTGGTGGGCAACAGCATGCACCCGCAACAAGGGACTGCCTTTCTCCCCACTCCCTGCCACCCAGACGCTTCATACTTTTCTTGGGGTGCACACCTGGATGGCAGGTGCATACAGGGATAATGGAGCCCACAGCAAATCCCTCTGCACATCAGTCAAAAGGAGATGATAGCTGTGCAGTATGCCTTGATAGCTTTCAAGCCCCTTCTCTCTTAAGGGGCTCTCCTGATCACAACAGGCAACGCCACTGTGATGTGGTACATAAGCAGGGAGGGCTCACTCCCACTCTCTCTGCAGGCTGGCCATGACCCTTTGGCACACAGCCTCTGCCATGCAACTACATTTGTTAGCACAATTCCTACCTGGCTCTCTCAACTCTCTGGCAGACCAATTAAGCAGAAATCTTCTGGACCCACAAGAGTGGCAGGTCAGCAGAAGTACCTTCACCCTAATACCTCAAAAATGGGAACCCCGAAGGTCAACCTCTTTGCCTCCCACACCAACCATCAGCTCAGCAAATGTTGCACCAGGGAGCATCCTGTATGGCTTGGAAAGTGGATGCCCTTCCCTTCCCCTGGGTCAATCTGTCATCTATGCCTTCCCTCCACTACCTCTCATACCCAGGGTATTGCTCAGAATTGGGGGGGGGGGGCAAAGGACCATTTTTATAGCTTCAGACTGGACCCGGCAGCACTGGTACCCCTTGCTGCGCAGCCTGTCCCCGTTGCCTCTATGGCATCGTCCTCAGACTCCAAACCTTCTGACCCAGAGGGAAGGGAAATTCATACATCCCCAATTGCAGACACTCAGTTTGGAAGCTTGGCTTATTCCCTAACCTCTAACCAATCTGCCAACCTCAGTAAACAGGTTCTGGATGTTATCCATGAGGCCAGATGCCCTAGCACCAGAAAGTCTTATGCTGACAAATGGTAAAGGTTCTGCACCTGGATCCAGGCTAAGGGAGCCAATATGGCACAACCCTCCCTCCCTCTCATCCTGGATTACTTAGCTGACCTATGCACAGTGGCCTCTCCTTCTCTTCTATAAAAATGCATGCCTCTGCTATTCCTGCTCATTTTCCCACTGAGCAGCCCCTTTTCTCGCATCCTTTGATCAAACAGTTCCTAAGAGGGGCTAGCAATGTGAGGCCACCCACAAGGGCACCAACATCGGCTTGGGACCTTAACTTTCTATTGGAAAAGCTCACCCTGCACGCTTCAAACCAGCTTCTTCTGCAGAGATAAACTTTCTTTCCTGGAAGACATCATTCCTTCTGGCCACTTCAGCCAGAAGAGCAAGCACTGATGGCTGTGGAACCCTTCAGCATCTTCCATGCAGACAGGGTATCCCTCAGAACTAACCCATCCTTCATGCCCAAGGTGGTGTCCAGTGTGGCTATCAACCTATTCATTTGCCTGCCTTTTTTCCTAATCCCCAGAACAAGGGGGGAAGGATTCTGCACTCTCTAGATGTGCACAGACAGCTCAGATTCTATCTGGACAGGACTAAATCCTTCAGAAATTCAAATCAATTGCTGGTTAGCTTTGCTACAGAGGCAGAAGGCAAAGCCATCTGCAAACAAACCATTTCCAAATAGGATAGCACACTGCATCCATTTTTGCTACAAACAGCATGGAAAGCCTCCCCCCAAGGGGGTCAGGACACACTCCACTAGAGCAGCCTCCCTCAGAGGAGTCCCCACCAGGGGCATCCTGGAGGCTGTCACCTGGACATCTGTTCACACTTTTATCAAGCATTACCACCTGCCTCTCTTCTCCAAATCCAGGGCAGGGTTTGCCTCTGCAGTCTTGCAGGCCATCCTAGCCAGCCCATAGTTTCTTGACCGTCTTCCCCCCATTTCCACAGCTTTGGGAATCAACCCAGATGTGATGACTGCAACAGTGAAACACGAAGAACATAGTACAGTTGTGTACACTTACCATAAATGTAGATATTCAAATGTATTCACTGTTGAAGTCCTGGTTTCCCTCCCTCCATCCCCTTTCTTCTTACAAGGGACATATTGGTATTTATTTTCCACTGGTGGGGTTCCACCAGAACCTGGCTCCTACTTTGGGGCTCCTGACAGGTTAGGGCAAGGAAAACTAATTTAATGGTTTCGGCTGCCTTACTTTATACTACTGACAACTTGACGTCAGTCCTCGAGCGAAAGCAACCGATGCAGAAATACTACGACTTTGGTATTCGGGCCGGCTGAGGGCTACCCTGGCAGGGATAACCCAAATGTGATGACTGCAACAGTGAATACACTCTAACGTCTACATTTATAGTAGGTGTACACAACTGTACTTTATTCATGTTTCAGTCCTGACAGTTGGGATTTCCTGCCATGAAAGCTCACGGCCGACCAACTACCAGAGAAACTTATTTTGCCTCCCAGGCTGGCGAACACCTTAACTGACGTCAGAATACTCAAGTATAAAGGGAGCCAGCCTGTGTTGTCACTTCAGTCTTTTTTGCCGCCGGAGTCTGAAGCAGATTTCAAGTGTGTCAATCAATCTGCACCAGAGAGATGTTGTCTCAAATATAAGTACCCAGTTGGGGAACTCCTTTTTTTCTTTGACTCATGTCCGATAAAGTTAATAATTGTCCCGATGTGGTAAACATTCCACACACAAACTTCCATACGCTTTGTGTAACTTGCTTATGCCCAGACCATGACGTCCTTAACTGTCGTTTTTGTGCTAGGTTTAACACTAGAACTATTGGGCGCAGAGCAGAGTTTTTACCTTCTGAAGCAAGAATCTGTGCAATTGCATACCATGGCATCTGCCAGTCATGCCGAGCTCGATGTACCGAAGCCCAAAAAAGATGAGAAACAAAAACCAAGGTCCACAGATGACACTTGATCACCTCCTGATTTGCCTATTAGACTTGTGGTTATTGAGGAAGGTGAGGTTCTTTTGCAGCCCCCTTCGACCTTTGATTCAGGGATCCAGGCCTCTGTCAAGACCCATTTGGAGTTGGACATGCCTTCTGTCCCTTTGACTTCTACAGCTCATATCTTCATCTCATTGGTTGGGTCTGAGACTGCTCAGCAGGCCACGGCTTCTGACAAGCAGCTTCTAACCGCTATTCCAGTACATCTACAATCTAAAGAGTCAGGCGCTAGGGCATCAGATGCTCTTAGGCCTAAGACCAAACCTACACCAAAGAAAGGTATTGTGGCAGGGTCTTTCCCTAGGCTGTCCAGTTTCAGGGACACTAACGAGATTTGATCAAATTGGCTGAAGTCCTTTTTAAGACTAAAGTCTAGACAGACTTCAGGGGTTATCACCCCAGGGAATAAGAGACATCCACCCTAATTTCCTCCTTGGTCCACTGCATTCAGAAGAAGAGTCTGATTTGGAGGACTCTGCATCTGAGGAAGGCCCTGCTTACACCTCGTATGAGGAATCTGATTCAGAAGAAGTGGTCTCCTCTGCCTCTCCGCCTGAAGATCTCACCTTTGGAGGGACTCATTGCCTCATAGCATGATCAGTGGGAAGCAGAAGAATACCCACAGGCCAAAGAGAGAGTCAGGGAGTTCTTAGACCTCTCTGAGCATAAACCCCTAGCAATCCCACCTATCCTGGACATAGTGGAAGATGTTTTTCATTAAATCCTGACTCGCTCCCACCTGCACCCAGAAAGCCTGACCGATTTTACAGGATTCAGGACTCTCATAAATTTCTGTTTAAAAACCAACCGACTGACCCTGAAGTGGTCACTTCGGCCCCCAACGGGTTTAAGACTAGTGCCTCTTGGAGTCCTGTACCTACTGATAAAGAATGTAGGGCTCTTGATAGATTTGGAAAGAAAGCGTACACTTTGGCTACTCTCACTATGAGGGCCCTCAATTGTCAATTTCATATGATCAAATATTAGCAAACCATTCTTGATCAACTAAAACAAAAGCTGTCCAGTTTAGAGGATTAAAAACCTTTCTAAGGAACTTTTATCTGTGCCATTCGTTTTTCAAATGGCAAAACATTTCCTTCACTGTGGGTATGATGCCATGGAAGCCTTCTGCAGGGCAGCTGTCACTGGCACAGTGATCAGGACACACGCTTGGCTTAGGGAGTAGCTCCTGCTTGACCAGGTAAAAGCTAATCAACTGGATTCCCCCTTGACAAAGAATGCCTTTTTGGGTCTAAAACTGAAGCAGCCCTCAAAAAGATGGAGGACAAGGCAAAATCTATGCAAACAGTAAAGGACTTTCTACAAGTGCAACCCCCCGCCCCCAGGTTCAGCAGAAAAATGTCTACCAAACATTGGTCCTTTCCCACTCAATCTAGGAGCAAACAGTGGAAGCCTCAGAGGGACAGAACTCCCAGGCATAGAGCACAGCAACAAAGATCTAGGCAGTGGACCTCAGACTGTCACAGACAAGGGAGTTCTACAACACCTGCCCCTGCCAGAGAGCAATTATGAGACTCTGCTTCTATCTCCCCTCCCCGACCCCACCCGAAGGCTAGTAGGAAGACTCTCCCATTACTATCAAAACTGGAACCATATTACCTCGGATCAGTGGGTTCTAAATATTATTGCCCATGGTTACAAGCTCACTTTCAGAGAGCTCTTAAAATTCTCAGGATACCCAGATGTAACCCAAAATCAAAAAAGTCAGGCTCTACAACAAATTCAAATTTTGTGTTCCCAGGCAGCAGTGGAACCAGTTCCAGAAGATCAAAAATGGAAAGGATTTTACTCAACTTTTCCTGGTACCCAGAAAGGAAGTGTCTTGGCATCTCATTCTGAATCTGTCCAGCTCAAATCTTAAGAGTACCAAAATTCAAAATGTTCACCCTGTAGAAACTACTCCCCATGTTAGCCCTTCAAACATTCTTGATGTCATTAGACCTAAAAGATGCCTACCTTCACATCCCCATCTCAGAGTCACATAGAAACTTTCTTTGCTTCAGAGCAAGCCCCAGTCATTATCAATTTTCAGCTCTGCCCTTTGGACTGTCTGCTGCACCTTCACAAAATGCCTAGCTCCTGCCATTGCTTATTGCAGGACCAAAGGGGTCCAGATTTACCCCTACCTGGATGGTTGCATAATACAGGCCTCAGATCTGTCACAGATTCTCAAATGCCTGAAATTTACATAGGACCTCCTAATTTCCTTGGAGTTCACTCTAAACCTAAAGAAGTCCATCACTGTGCTATCCAAACAGATGGTTTTCCTAGAGGCACTCCTGGACTCTTCCCTCCAAAAGGCCTTCCTCCCCCAGACAAGGTCACCTTTTTGACCAGCTACTTCCACAACTTACAGGGCAAATGGTGCATAACAGCCAGAGAATTCCTCAGAGCTCTGGGGTGTATGGCATTGTGTATCCTCATGGTGCCACTAACCAGGCTACACATGAGGAAGCTCCAGTGGTAGCTAAAGAATGTGTGGTACCAGAGCACTCTGTACCTGGACACCAAGATACCCCTGATACCTTGCCTTAAACTAGAGCTCACATGGTGGGTACAGGCCTGCATACAGAATCGGGCTTTGCCCTTGTGATTCTCTCTTCATGACCAAATCCTGACCTCAGATGCCTCAGCCATTGCATGGGAAGCCCATACCCAACATTTTCCAATCCACAGGTTGTGGGATTCCCAGACCAAGAAGAGGCAAGTAAACTGGAAAGAACTCATGGCAGTTCTAGGAGGTTTCCTGGCCTTCAAAGAGAAATGGATACCAACGGTGCTGGTAGTACAGACAGAGACAACGCCGCAGTCATGTGGTACATAGACAATTAGACACACACTCCTATGGCCTGTGCTGTCTAGCCATGCAAGTTTGGGAGATAGCACACTCCATAGGTGTGCATCTCCTATCGTAATGTCTGCCAGGGGTACAAAACACCCTTGCAGATCACCTCAGCGGGAACTTAACAGATCCCCATGAGTGGCACCTACACAGAGGTATTTTCCTCAGCATTACTCGAAAATGGGAAATCCCACAGGTGGACCTCTTTACCAGCTAGGACAATGCTCTGTTTGTACCAGGACAAGAGAAGCATCATCATGGAGAATGAGTCCTATTAAAGATAAGGGAAGAAGGCCCAAGGACCATTCTGCTAGCTCTAAACTGGCCTAGGCAACACTGGTTTCCTCTCCTCCTCCAGCTCACCAATTAGAAACCTTGGCTGTTACCGCAGTGAGTGGACCTCTTCATTCAAGACAAAGGGAGGATAGTGCACACCAATCTACAGACCCTGAACCTTTCAGCCTGGATTATCCCTCAGCACCTAACTGCCACACCAACTTAAGGCAATAGGTGCAAAACATTCTGATGGAAACCAGAAGGCCTAGCACAAGGAAATCTTCTCTGCTTGTTGCCAGAGACAGCACCTTGAGCCGAACTCCGCTAACATTTCAGTCATCCTGGAGTACCTGGCCAGTCTAGTGGAGAAAGGCCTTTCCTACTCCTTCAAAAAATATGTGCCTCAGCCATCTCTGCTCACATTTCTGCCCCCCCCCCCAATCTTCTCACACCCCGTCTTGAAACAGTTCCTGAAGGGTGTCATTCACATTAGGCCTCCCCAGGAGGAAACCCACACCTTCATGAGATCTCAACTGTGTACTGGAAAAATTGACTTTGCCTCCCTTTGAGCCTGCAGTTAATGCCTCTTTAAAATTCCTCACTTGGAAGACTGTTGTAGCAATTACCTTGGCTAGAAGGGTCTCAAGAGTTAAAAGTCCTAATGGTAGTAGAGCCTTTTGTTATCTTCCATAAAGACAGGGTTTCCCTCAGGACTATACCTTCCTTTATGCCTAAGGTGGTAATCAATCTGTCTTTGAATCGAGCCATCCATCTGCCTACCTTCTTTCCCAATCCTCAGAACAATGGAGAAGGATTACTGCACTCCCTGGATGTGCACAGAATGTTGCATCTCTACCTAGACTGGACAAAATCCTTTAGGAAATCAGATCAACTGTTCATTACCTTTGCCCTGGATCTGAAGGAAAGCCAACCTCCAAACAGACAATTTCCAAATGGATTTCTCACTGCATTTCTTTCTGCTACAGCCATCATTGCAAAAAACCCCAACTTTATTTACACTTCACTCTACCAGGGTTACAGCTACTTCTACAGCTTTTCTTAAGGGGTCCCACCAAAGACATTCTGGAAGCAACCATTTGGTCTTCTGTGCATACCTTCACAAAACACTACCACCTGCCAGCATTCTCAAAATCCAGAACAGGATTTGTCTCTGCAGTCCTGCAGGGGATCCTTTTCTCAACTGGATCTCCATCCACCCTCATTTAAGCTTTGGGAATCCTTCCAACTGTCAGGACTACAACAGTGAAACACAAAGAACATAATACAGTTGTATACACTTACCATAACTGTCAATGTTTGAGTGTATTCACTGTTGCAGTCATCTTTTCCTACTCACTTGGCCTACCAGGTAGTTCTAGAATTTTCAAATATGGTGACTTTGGGCACTTTCCCAAGCTACCCTGGGTTGGATACCCCCTTTCCTTATCACTGGGATGCTCCTCAATGGGGCTGAGAAAATAGTGAAGTGATGATGCAGGCTGGCTTCCTTTATACCTGAGCGTTCTGACATCATTTAAGGTGTCCGGCAGCCTGGGAGGTGAAATAAGTTTCTCTAGTAGTCGGGCTGGCTGAGGGCTTTCAGAGCAGGAAATCCCAACTGTCACAACTGCAACAGTGAATACACTTGAACACTTGAACATCTACATTTATGGTAAGTGTACACAACAGTACTTTAATCACCAACTCAATGAGGGAGACATGCACACTTACACATACATAGGCTGTACATATGTACAAGTGTCTGGGATGTGTAAAGAAAACATACCTTCTAAGTTTCTAAATTTAAGAAATGTGCATTTTTAGTCATACAGAACAGATTAAAGGTACAGGAACTATGTATGCACATTTTGTGCTGGAGTAATATGTCACACATTGAATGAAGTTAGGAAGGTTTTATTTAAAACTGTTCAGCTTCCTTCAACATTCTAAAGACATGCAGTAGGTAAATCAGAGTCTCTGAATTGGCTGTAGTTGTGTATCTGTGCTCACTTGGGCACATGTGTGCATGCATGTGTGGTACAGATGAAAGGACAGAGTCAGAGGTAGCCACTTGGTGGTCTGAACATTGGCTGTAGGTGGTTTCGGCACTTTTGATGAGACTCCCCAACCCCATGTACAAATGGGGAAGAAAGGAGGTTGATGGCCAATGTGTTTTTGAATATGCTTGCCAAGAGAATAACTGTGTGTTAGGATAGCTGGTTGTGAAGTCCCACTCTTGCGATTCAGTACAGTAGTTGTGAAGGACAGTGATTAAAATGCCTTATGGTTCTTCATGTAGAATTATTTCTAAAGAGTACCAGTGGAGTTGGACTAGTGAATTCAGTAAGAGTTAATGCGTTGCTGCATGCTGTAAGGTTATTGGATAAAAGCTGAAACCTTTACCACTTACTGGATTTGCTTGTATTCTACTATTCTTCATGTATGCATGAAGAATATTTTTATATATGCTCTTTCTTTTACATATATTTACATAAATGTAGTGTTGCCAGCTTTCTCCCATAAAGAAATCTAAAGAAGCTGTCTGCTTCAGACCAGGATTTGTTATTTTTCATGTTAAAAAAAGATCTGAAGTAGTTAACTTAATTTGATCAGCAACCTGTGGGTATCGGATCCGAGCCAGCAGCTTTCCAAGCTAAAGATCCGAGCTCTCAGCTCCTCTCCTTACCCATAATACCCTGCTTACCTCCCTCCAGTCCTCCGATCTCATTTGCCACGGCTTCTGAAGCATAAGGGACGAGCTCTTGGCGTTTTTAGGTGAGAGGAATTTAGGAGTTTTCTTGTTCAAATTCTAGCAATTTGAGTGTGTTATAGATCCATAGTTTAGTTAAACCATTTTTTATTTACTTTTAGTGGTAAATTAGTGTTTTTCCCTTCCCCTTACTAGTGTGCGTTAGGGTGTGTGCTTGTTCGTTATGGCTGAGGGCCCTAAGGCCATTTTCTCGAAATGTGCTGAGTGTGGTCATAAGCTGTCCCCAGCGGATGGCCACACTCAGTGCGTTCTCTGCCTGGGGGTAGCCCACTTAACACTGGGCTGCCAGATGTGTGTGGCCTTCAACCCCCAGGCCGTGAGGGACAAGAGGAATAAGTTAATCTTGTCGGGACTCTTACCCCCGGATTCTTCTTCCTCCTCTTCCTCAGTGGCGCCAGTCGCGGCTGCGACTGTCCAGCCTTCAGCTTCCCCTCCCCTGGCTGGGACTCAACCTCCCAATGTGTCCCAGGGAGAGGGGGGCTCTTCTAAAAAAGACAGGGGGCACAGAGAGAAAGAGAAGAAAAGAGATAGGCGTAAGAGCCATAAGCGACGGGCCAAATCAGCCTCTTCGGCTCCCGGCTCCGCCGGCTAAGGTGTTTGGTTCCCCCGCAAGGGTTTCCAGGTCTTCCCCCTCTCAGCACCGCTCTCCACACTTCTCTCCGGAGCCGGAGGAGGAGTCCCGGTCACCCTCGAGGTCTTCTAGGCGGCCCTCCAGGTCCGCCTCGACGACCTCTTCGAAGTCTACCAGGAGTTTGCCCGCAGATATGGACCGGATGATGCGTCGATTCCTGCAGGCCCAGATGCAGATGGGAGTGCTCTTGCCTCCCCCCCCCAGGGAGGGAGCTCAGCCCTTTCTTTGCACCAATTGCTCCTTCTCCGATCCACTATCTGGTTTCGGAGCAGTCGGATACATGTTGTCTCGGAGCCGTGAAGTCGGCACCGATAGTAGTTGCTACTTCGACGCCGGCTTTACCCTCGAGTTATCGGGTCGTCTTTAGGATTCGAGCTCTCTGGACCGAGAGCCGAGCTTCGGATCCATAGGGGTGAGTGTGTCTTCGGCTCCATTGTTGTCTGAGCGCACTTCCCTCTCGGGTCCGATGGCGTCTGCTCCGACACCGGTCCTCACGTAGGAGTCGAGGGGACTACTCTCGGAGCCAGGGGAGAGTGGTTCACCTTCGGCGTTCGACGTGGTGGAAAGGGTGCTGTCGAGGAGCTCGAAGTCCCCAGTCCATGCTACGGATCCACTCTTCACTCCCTCGCATATGGGCCTGTCTTCCATCGTCTGGCCCCAGGGACAGCCTGCGTCTGCACCCCAGTTAGTTCCTGTAGAGGAATTAGATCCCGTTGGTGAGCCCTCCTCGGGCAGTCCCGCCAAAGAAGCCCCTCCCAAACGAAAGTGCAAGAGGGAGGCACTTGGACTCCCCTGAGTCCCTCACGGAGTACACAGACTTAGAGGAAGGGGAAGGTTCCCCCAGGTCACCCCCCCGGAGGACATCTCCTTTGGAGACCTTATGGAGATGCTGCGCATAAGACGGGGGGTGGTCAGCCCAGAAGCCTTCCTCGGATGAGTCTGTGTTTCTGGAGGTGTTTGATGCAGGCCTGTCTACCTCCTGGGTGTCCCCCCCGACCGACCCCTTGGTAGACTTGATTACTACCAGGGCTTGGAAGGAGCCGGACACTGTGGAGCCAATCTCCAAGAGACCGGACAAAATACTTAGTCCCCCTTCTGACAAACCCATGTGGAATAAAGGTTCCCTGGTAGATGCCATGGTGGTGGCGGCTGCCACCAAGAAGGAACTGGCACAAGAAAGTTCCTCTGTCCATCCTCCTGATAAGGAGTCTCGGATGATGGACTGCATTGGAAAGCGGATGTTTGCTTCAGCCACCTTTTCTATAATGGCGCTGAATTATCTGGCACACGTCATTAGGCTCCAGCGGGATCTGATAAAAGAGTACGCTGGGTCTCCCCCAGAGTCCATGGCGGCCGAGGATAAACGCACCTTCTCAGCTCGCATGGCCACTCTAAAGTCTATATCAAACACTTCTATGCAGCTTCTCTCCCATGCCATGGAGGGGGCGGCTACAGCCAGCGGAGCAGGGGTCGCCCTGCGGCGCCACGCCTGGCTCCGTCTTTGTGGAACCCTTCAAGTCATACTTCGCTAATGCTCCCGTTGACAGTTCTTCGCTTTTTGGCAAAACCATCCGCGACACGCTGCTCCAGAGCGAGAAAGATGCTGTCTGCTGTCTGAATCCGCTTCTCTGCTCCTCAGAGATCATTTTCAAGGAACCAGAGAGGCAAAAGAAGATGTGGTTCCGGAAATCTCAGCAGTCCCGTCCCACTCCGGAACCTTCGTCCTTCAGAGGCAGGGGAGGACAAGGTGGACGCCGGCCCAGAGGCAGAGGGGGGCCGAAGAATTTCAGGTCGAGAGAGCCCTTCTCCGACTGACCACGCAGCAGCCCTGAGGGGTTACCCGACTGTCCCTCTCTGGAGGCAGTCGGCGGGCGTTTTTCGGAGCATCTAGCAAGTTGGGAGTCCATTACTACAGATCGCTGGGTGCTCCAAATAATATACAGAGGTTACTCTATCCCCTTCCTGAATCTTTCCCCGTTAGTGAGGCACCTCCCCGATGTCCCACCTGATCAACGGGAGGCGGCAGCCTCAGAAATAAAGAAATTACTAGAAAAAAGGGCCGTCCAACACGTCCCCCCAGAGCAATCTGGGTTAGGCAATTACTCCAGGTTCTTTTTAGTGCCAAAAAAGACGGGGGACTTGAGGCCAATTCTCGACCTGTCATCCTTGAACCTGTTCATTGCCAAAGAAAAATTCCGGATGGTCACTCTACAATCTATTTTCCCCCTTCTGCAGGAGAACGATTGGATGTGCTCCATAGACCTCAAGGATGCATTCTACCACATTCTCATGAACAGACGATCCAGGAAGTATCTTCACTTTCGGCTCGGAGCCAGTCATTACCAGTTCAGGGTTCTTCTATTCGGCCTCACCACTGCCCCCAGGGTGTTCACCAAGGTCATGGCAGTTGTAGCAGCCCACCTGAGACTTCAGGAAATTCAGGTCTTTCCATACCTAGACAACTGGCTCCTCACCGCCCCCACCAGGCATCTACTGTCTTCCGCCAGGGATTATGCTTTGCTCTTGGCGAATCACCTTGGCATTACCATAAATTTCAAGAAGTCTTCTCTTCAACCTGCTCAAGTTATAGATTTCATAGGGGCCAGGATAAACACGCTCTAGTCCAGAGCCTTTCTGACAATGGACAGGTTACGCACCTTGTCACTCCATGTAATAGATCTTCTTCAGTCTTCCGCTCCACCTGCAGAATTAGTCCTTGCCATCAGCCTTTCACCTCTTGCTCGACTACACATGAGAGTCCTTCAGTGGCTCCTTCAGGTTCAATGGTCCCTACTCCTACACCCTCTGGATTCACAGATTCCCCTGAGCAAGGTTTGCAGGAGCTCCCTTCTCTGGTGGCTTCATTCCCGAGAGATTTGGGAAGGGAGACCATTCGTGATGCCCCTACCCCAAGCCACGCTGACCACGGACTCTTCTCGCCTCGGGTGGGGGAGACATTGCATGGGCAGAACCGTCCAAGGCATGTGGACCTCTATAGAGACCGGTCTGCATATCAATGTTCTGGAGATGAGGGCGGTGCTTTTAGCGTTGCAAGCCCTTCAGGACCTTCTTCCTCCAGGGACTATTGCAATCCAGACAGACAACATGGCGGTAGTCTGGTACATCAACAAACAGGGAGGAACCAGGTCTTATCCACTTTGTCGAGAAGCTATGAGAGTTTGGGAATGGGCGATTTCCACCAACCGCTTTCTGATAGCAATGCACAATTCGGGTCGGTCCAACATTCTAGTGGACAAGCCAAGTCGTTCTATCCTCACTCCTTATGAGTGGTCTCTAAATCCCTTAGTAGCGAAACAGATCTTCCTCAGATGGGGTCAGCCTTGCTGCAATCTCTTCGCGTCTCCTTTAAACGTGAAATGCAGCAAATTTTTTGCTTTAATTCCCCCACCGGGGGGGAGAACCCCAGAGATGCTCTGATCCATGCTTGGCCACCCAGTCTTCTTTATGCTTACCCTCCTCTTCCACTAATGTCGAGGTTCCTGCAGAAAGCTCGTCTGTTGGGGAGCAAAATAATCCTCATAGCCCCATTCTGGCCTCGTCAGATCTGGTTCCCGTATCTGCGGTCTCACATCACAGCCCCTCCTTGGGTCTTGGATCCCATTCCGGATCTGATCTCTCATCCTTCGGGATTGCAAACTCCAAACCTGGACGACCTCAAGCTCATGGCTCGGTTGATCCAGTTCCACTAACGGCTAGGACTCCCAGTATCTCGTCTTCGGTAAAGACCATTCTGGTAGCAGCACATAAACCCTCTACCAGGAAAATCTACAACAGTAAATGGAAGCGTTTTTCCATCTGGGTCAAGGATAGGGATTTGGATCCTTTCTCGGCTCCCATTCCAGCAGTTCTGGAATTTCTGTCCCACATTTTCCATCAGGGGGTCAGTTCTTCTACTGTAAAGGTTCAGATGGTTGCCATTTCTCATTTCTACATCGGGGATAATCTTAAACCCTTGGCTTCCACTAAGATATGCAAGACCTTTTTGAAAGGCACCTTTCTCTTAAGACCTCCGGTCAAGAATGCGGTTCCCCCATGGGATTTAACTCTAGTTCTCCAGGCCCTAACGGGTCCACCCTTTGAAACCTGCAGCTTCCGTTGACTTAAAATTCTTATCCTGGAAAACTGCCTTCTTGATTGTGATTACGTCGGGTAGGAGGGTATCTGAACTTCAAGCCCTTTGTACGAAACCCCCGTACTTGGTTTTCCATAAGGACAGGGTCTCTCTCAGGACTAATCCTTCATTCTTGCCTAAAGTGGCCTCCGAGGCCAATATCAATCAAATCATCAATTTGCCTGTTTTCTTTCCCAACTTTCAAAACAAAGGGGAATATAAACTGCATTTGTTGGACGTGCATAGACAATTGCGATTTTACTTGCACAGGACAGCTGCTTCTCGCAAATCAGAACAGCTTTTCATGTCTTTCGCTAAACTGTCCTTGGGCAAGCCAGTTACAAAAGTCATTTTAGCCAGATGGATATCCCACTGCATCTTACAAGCCTATTCAGATTCCGGTAGACCAGAACCCTTGGGGGTTCATGCTCATTCTACCCATTCTATGGCTACCTCTGCAGCATTTTGGTCAAGAGTTCCCTTAGATGACATCTGTTCAGCGGCTACTTGTGCCTCTTCTCATACCTTCATTTCTCATTACAAGCTGGATCTGATCTCTAGAGGGTAGGGCAGCCTTTGGCTCCGCAGTGCTCCGAAATATCCTTCCATGAGGACCTCCCAGGTTTAGGTAGCTGGGGACTCTCACAGGTTGCTGATCAAATGAAGTTAACTACTTCAGATAAAGAAGTTATGTACTCACCATAACGTTCCATCTGAGTAGGTAACTTCATTTGTCAGCAACCAACCCCCCCTCCTTCCCCCTAGCCTGTTTCGTAATCTTGTTCATAACAGAAGGTTTTTCTTTCTGTTGCGCATCAGGATGTTCATCGTGTTACCCTGCTGCAGTCATCACACTTGGGTTATCCTGCCATCAGGCGGTCCCGCAGTTGGCCTGAGTTCCAAAGTCTTGGTCCAGCGTCGGTTGCTGTCGCTTCTTCCCTGACGTCAGTGCGCCAGGGGTATATAAGAGGCATCCGACACCATTTTCTTCAATCTTACTTGCTGTGCGGTGCCCGAAGCAGAAGCAGTTCGCAAGTGCCGGTCGGCCGACACCTGAGATTTTCGATTCGAATTTCAGTCCGAAGTCTTCAATAAAGCTAAGTACTCCATTGGGGAACCTTTTCTTGCCTCAGTCCAATGTCAGAAAAAGTTAACAATTGCATTTCTTGTGGGAAGCAAATACCTCATAAGGACTTCCATTTTTTTGTATTCCTTGCCTAGGCCCAGACCACGACGTCATAGGTTGTCGGTTTTGTGCTAGGTTTAATAAATGAACTATCAAATGCCATTTTGACTTCGCACGGCATTACTTTGATAGGAAATTTAATTATATCATGCAATTGGAGCAGCCGACAACCGGCATGCATAAAAAACGCAAGGATTAGGACAGGCAGCCTAGGAACAAGCCAGACTCCGAGGCCTCTGCTGGGCCTGTCGCCTGTTCTCCGGTTTTCAGTGAGGCGCCTACGCAGCCCCTGACAACCGCAGAATTGGAACCCCAGACAGCTTTGGATTCTCAAGCGGAGTGTACTA
The DNA here is from genome assembly GCF_019279795.1 of Protopterus annectens. NCBI lineage: Eukaryota > Metazoa > Chordata > Ceratodontiformes > Protopteridae > Protopterus > Protopterus annectens. Next base: position 387,845,472 of record NC_056749.1, read on the forward strand.
GGCTGTCGCAGCTATCTTCATTAGGCCCTAACGACATCGGAGCAGGAGATCCCGGTGCAGTAGAAACACCTTCGGTTGCAGAAGGTGTCTCCAGACCGACTACACTCACCATTAAATCTTATGCTAAACTTAAAACTCCTTTAAAACCAAAAAAGACTGTACATCAGTCTCCAGTTCAAGGCCCCATGCCTAAGAAACAGATGCTTAAGATGGCTGAAGATTTGATTACCCTAATCAGGGGTTCCCATCCCCCTCCAGATAAAAGACCAAGACAAGAGGAGGATTATGCTTCCTCTGACCAGGTTTCTATTTCCTCAGATTCTTCTGAGGAACAGGATTATGCTTTTCCCCCTTATGGAGACTCTGATGCTGAAGACTCTATTCCCTCAGCATCTCCCCCTGAAGACTACTCCTTTGGGGAAACTTTACATACCATGAGGGAATATTTCCACTGGGAAGGCCAGGACTACTCTAATTCTAAGAAAAGGCTCCGAGAGTTCCTTTTACTACCCCAGCACAGACCACTTGCTATCCCTCCAGTTTTAGACATTGTGGATGATGTTTACTTTGGAGTCTAGTCTAAATCCAGACTCTCTACCTCCTGCTCCAACCAAACCAGACAGATACTGCAGAGTACCTGACTCACACGAATTCCTTTATAAAAGCCCTGTGGCTGACCCAGAAACAATTTCCCAGGGTCCCAAAGGCGCTAAAGCTTCTATGGCTAAAAATCCTGTGCCCTATGAAAGGGATTCCAGAGCCCTAAATAGATGGGGAAAGAAGATATACACCTCAGCTACTCTGGCTATGAGAGCATTAAATTGTCAGTTTCACATGCTGAAATATCAGCAATTCCTAATGTCTCAATTAAAACAAAAAATGAGCACACATTCTGAACAGTCTGAATTCAAGGAAATGCAGGATCTGTTGCATGCAGCTGAACAGGTGGGCAAACAGACTTTACAATGTGGATTTGATTCACTGGAAGCTTCCTGTAGAGCAGCTGTTACTGGGTCTGTCATATGTAGACATGCTTGGTTAAAAGAACAAACCCTACCTGATCATGTTAAAGCAAAATGATTGGATGCACCTTTACAGCAGGATGTATTATTTGTTGTCAAAGCAGAAGAGGTTTTAAAGAAAATGGAGGATAAGGCAAAGTCTATGCAGACGGTCAAGGATTTTTTACAGGTACAACCCCCTCGTTTCAGCAGAAATTGTCCAACCAAAAACTGGTCCTTTCCAGCTTCTGACAGACCACAGAGGGGCAAATACAGATGCCCAAGGGGCAGAGGTCAGTCACAAGGCCCTTACAAACCTCGCCAATGGGGCACTGCTACCCAGAAAGGAGGAGAAGACAGGCCCCAAGTTAGCAGAAGACAAACACAATGACTCAACCCTCAAACTACCAAGCAAATCTCTCTTGGCAGCTCCCTTGGGAGGAAAATTAGTACTTTTTGCAGACAACTGGCACATCATCACAAAAGACAAATGGGTCCTAAACATTGTCTCACAAGGATACAGATTTCACTTTCATACCTTGCCAAGGATAAGAGGGATGCCAAACCTGCCATCAAATCAATGGTCAGAGGCACAAAAACAAATTACAGCTCTCATGGACATGAGAACCATTCAACAGGTACCTACACAGGAGCAAGGACAAAGATTTTACTCAAGACTCTTTCTAGTCCCAAGAAAGGGCAAAGCATGGAGACCCATTCTGGATCTTTCAATTCTGAACACCTATCTGCAAGTACCAAAATTCAAGATGCTAACACTACAGCAGCTTCTTCCCATGCTGGGCAAGAATGCTTGGCTAGTAATGTTGGACCTCAAGGAGGCATTACCTACATGTCCCTATCAGACAAAATTGCAGAAGATATCTCCGCTTCATTGCAGGTTCAACCCATTATCAATTCTGTGCACTGCCCTTTGGCTTATCCACTGCGCCCAGGGTCTTCACAAAATGCCTGGCACCAGTAATTGCATATTGCAGACAAAGAGGAATTCAGATATACCCATACCTGGATGACTGCCTTATTCAAGCAGAAAGCAAGGACATTCTTTTAAAGCATCTGGCATTTGTCAAACACCTTCTAAGTTGCCTAGGGTACACAGTAAACAAAAATAAATCAAAACTAGTGCCCTCACAAAACATAATATTCCTGGGTGCCAGCTTGAATACAACGGCCCAGATGGCTTATCTCACGCCAGACAAGCAACAACAGCCGACTCAATACTTCAAAATAATGGCAACAAAGACCCAACTCCCTGCAAGAAAAATTCTGCAGGCCTTGGGATTCATGGCATCTTGCATACTACTAATACCATTTGCAAAACTGCATATGGTACCTGAAAAGCGTATGGACTCAGCACAGCCACAGCTTGGAAACAATGATACCACTCATGCCCTGCCTTCAACAGGAGTTTCTATGGTGGGCACAGGCATGTCACCTCAACAAGGGTCAGCCTTTTACCTTACCCACAGCCAGGCAAACTATGACAACAGATGCATCGGACTATGCCTGGGGGAGCACACATGGCAGGACAGTGCATTCAGGGCAAATGGACTACAGATCAAAGGCATCTGCATATCAATCAAAAAGAAATGCTAGCAGTACAGAATGCCCTAACAGCTTTCAAGGACCTCTTACACCCAGGACAACTAATAATAAAGACGGACAATAGCACAGTAATGTGGTATATAAGCAAGGGGGCACACATTCCTACCCTCTATGTAGGCATGCAATGACCTTGTGGAACACAGCACTGTCTTACCAAGTTCAACTACAAGCACAATTCCTGCCAGGAAAGAAAAACACATTGGCAGACGACCTAAGCAGAAACCTCATGATCCCCACGAGTGGAAACTAGATCCACAAGTATTTGCAATGATAACTCAGAAATGGGGACGCCCAGACATAGATCTGTTTGCCAACCCCCAAAACTACCAACTTCAAAAATTTTACACAAGGACATTCCACCCACAAGCTTGGAAAGTGGACACCCTCTCATTCAGTTGGAAAACATTAACAGTGTATGCCTTTCCTCCACTGCCTCTTCTAGCAAAGGTACTGCTGAAAGTCAGATTAGAGAGGCCACAAATGATACTCATTGCACCAGACTGGCCACGCCAGCACTGGTATCCAATTCTAAGGAACATGGCCCACAGCCCACCATGGATTTTACCACAAATTCCTCACCTGCTCACCCAGCAAGACAATCAGATTCTACACAGCCTGCTCAAGACTTTAAACCTGGCTGCATGGCAAATTACCTAAACAACCAGCCAACACCTCTATCCAAAGCTGTTATGGATGTCATTCTGGAGGCCAGGAGGCCCAGCACCAGGAAAATCTATTCAGACAAATGGAAAAGATTTTGCGCCTGGAACCAGGCTAAAGGCCAAAATCCCCTTGATCCCAACATTCCTCAGATTCTACAATATTTAACTGAGATGTTGCACAAAGGACTTTCCTTTTCATCTAAGATCCACGCCTCAACAATTTCAGCTTATTGCAACATGGATCCTCCTTTATTTTCACATCCACTCCTAAGACAGTACCTCAGAGGGGCTAAGAACATAAGACCGCCCAGGAGAGAGCACCAACACCTACTTGGGATCTCAACTTTGTTCTGGAAAAGCTTACACTGCCGCCCTTTGAACCAGCTTTTTCAGCTGATTTAAAATTTCTTTCATGGAAAACTGCCCTGCTACTAGCAAAAACTTCAGCTAGAAGAGTCTCAGAGCTACAGGCACTAATGGCAGTGGAGCCCTTCCTCATTTTTCATCAAGACACAGTCTCTCTACGAACTAACCCTTCCTTTACGCCAAAGGTGGTATCCAGTGTGGCCCTAAACCAAACCCAAAATTTGCCCACTTTTTTCCCAAATCCCCAGAACAAAGGAGAAAGACTACTGCATTATTTGGGCATTCACAGGCAATTGCGTTACTACTTGGATAAAACTAAGGCTTTCAGAAAATCTGACCAGCTCTTTGTAGCCTATGCTGCAGGATCACAAGGAAAAGCCATCTCAAAACGGACCATTTCAAAATGGATAGGACATTGCATACGTTTCTGCTACACGCATCATGGGAAACCGGTACCTGCTAACATTAGGTCCCACTCAGAGAGGGCTACAGCTACATCAGCAGCCTTTCTCAGGGGGGTGCCAACCAAGGATATTTTGGAAGCTGCAACTTGGAGTTCAGTGCACACCTTCACCAAACACTATCACTTACCTCAGACTAAGACTAAGACTAGAGCTGGTTTTGCCACTGCAGTTTTGCAGGGCCTACTAGCTTCTTCTAACCCTGTTTAACTCCACCACCCATCCTTGGCTTTGGGATTCAACCCAAGTGTGATGACTGCAGCAGGGTAACACGATGAACATAGTACAGTTTTGTACCTACCATAAATGTAGATGTTCGAGTGTTCGCCCTGCTGCAGTCCAGGTTACCCTCCCTCCATCCCCTCTGAACTAGCTGGACTTATCTATACCATTCTATCCTATACAACCTCTGTGGTGTATTTGCTTGTGCCTGAAGGTATTGTTTTATTTTTATATGTACATTTTTATATAGCAATATATATTTTGCCTACCTATTGGGGGCACCTGACATCTGGGGCAAGAAAAACTGAAGAAAATGGCGTTGGATGCCTCTTATATAACCTTGGCGCACTGACGTCAGGGAAGAAGTGACAGCAACTGATGCCGGACCAAGACTTTGACTGGAGGGAGGTAGCAGGGTATTATGGGTAAGGGGGAGGGGCTGAGAGCTCAGATCTTTAGCTTGGAAAGCTGCCGGCTCGGATTCAGGTCGAATCCGATACCCACAGGTTGCTAACAAATGAAGTTACCTACACAGATGGAACGTTATGGTGAGTACATAACTTCTTTTTAACCTTTTTTTTTTCCTTGTGGTACTGTAGGTAATACTTTCTGTACTGTAATTTCAGATGGTTCTGCAGTAGCTCATGATTTTTCTGTTTTTACTTTTTAGGTCATATCAGCACTTGAAGTCTTTGGTATTTTGTCCTATTTTAAATGCCCAAAGATGCTGTAATGGACTCCAGTCTGGACCTGAGCTTTGATCTAGACAAAGAACTTGAAAGATTAGATGCAGAAATTCAGACTGTTCTTCAGGAGTGGGACATGTCATCAGATGACGTAGGCAATGAAGGTTATGGCTGGCCCTCACGTTGTAGAGGTATACCTACTGTAAGCAAATGCTTTAAATGATTGTGACTGTGTGGGTGACCTTTTTTGTTTTTTTTATTTTATTTTTTCTATTTTCAGTCCCTTTTCTAATTTTGAATGAGGTGCATGAATTTTACAAGGCCCAAACAGTGTGAAGTTAACTGTCTTGATGGCTGCACCAGGTGTTTTTGTTTTTGCAGGTATTTTGCTCTGAATTAATTGGGCACTGGTTTTTGTTAGTTTCCTTCTTACCATAATCCCCACTTAACGTTTCATATTTTTCATATTCTTTCTGACCTTCCCACGTTATCCGTTTTAAATACTTTACACCACTTTCTTATAACTAGGTTCTATGTCAGTATGTGTTCTTACTCTCGCTATTCTTGACCCATCAGTTACACATTGCCTCTCTCCTTCCCTCTTCTAGCTTTAATTACAGTCTACCTACCTACTAGTATTTTACACTCCTTACCCCAATTTTATTTATTCATAACACCTGTACTGTGACCCTCCTTACCCATGTTCTCATAAGTCGTCTGTTTGTCACTTTTACATTGCACATGAACTGTTCGCATGCTAATGTTTTATACTTGAAATGTATATTCTATATAATGTCATCACAGAAAAAAATATCTAATTTATCTTTGTGTAGTGACGCTGCAAATCAATTCCGATGTTCTTCATCTCACATTGCTGCAGTCCTTACACTTGGGTAGTCCGCTGTCCTCGGTCGGCCCGAATAACAAAGTATAAGGCTGACGTCGGTCAAGGCGCATTAGACTGACATCAGGACGTCAGGGTACAAATGCGCATGACCGACGTCATATCCTTAGTCTTTTTTGCCGCATGGTCCGATGCAGAAGCAGCATTGCAAGTGCCGTTCGGCGTTCTGAAAGTTTTCGAATTCGGAGTTTCAGACCGAGTCAAAGTTGGCTAAGTACCCGTTGGGAATATTTTAGTTTTTTCTTGCCTCAGTGGTTTACCGGATGTCAGAAAAAGTGAATAACTGTATTTCTTGTGGGAAACAGATACCGCATAGAGATTATCATACTTTGTGTATTCCTTGTTTAGGGCCTGAGCACGACGTTGTTGGGTGTCGCTTTTGTGCTAGATTCAATAAAGCACTATTAAGAGAAGGTTAGATTGTGCCAGGTTAGTCTTCGGGAAGCGGTGCAATTATAATATGCCGTCGGATGCTCCGATGTCCGCTTCTTCGAAGAAGCGCAAGGACAAAGCAGCTAAGCCCAGGCAAGAAGAGCCGTCCGTGCGGACGCCGGCTCTTTAGAGGTGTCGGTGGAGCCGGGGGTTCCGCCGGAGGTTTCTCTGGAGTCCCAGGGGGAGACTTTGTTATTGCAGGATGTGGCCTCTCAGGAGGCAGGTCAGGCTGAAGGGGCCTCTCAGGTTACTGTACTTCCCTCCCTTCCTAGGGTGGTTAGGCCTTCTCCTTCTGTTTCCAAGGCTTCTCCCAGAGGCAGGCCAGGTTTAGCTTCAGTTGGTGTCACTCCTAGTTCTTCAGGATCTGTGCCCAAGAAGCATATGCTTAAAATGGCAGAAGATTTGATTACTTTGATTAGAGGTTCTTTGCCCCTCCTGATAAGAGACCTAGGGTGGAACCTGAGTTGGGAGTTTTGAGCAGGCTTGGATGTTTCAGAGTCTTGCTGAAGACTTACAGGAGTATTCTCCTTATTCTGATTCTGATGTGGATGATTCTACTCCTTCTGCTTCTCCTCCTGAGGATTTTTCTTTTTCAGAGACTCTTCATTCCATGAGGGAGCATTTTAAGTGGGAAGGTCAGGACTTCTCTGATTCCAGGAAAAGGCTTAGGGAATTTTGTTTTACCCCAGCATAGGCCTTTGGCTATACCTCCTGTTCTGGATGTTGTGGAAGATGTGTTTGCAGAGGCTTCTCTTAATCCTGATTCTTTGCCTCCTGCTCCTGTTAAACCGGATAGGTATTACAGGGTGCCTGAAGCTCATAAGTACCTTTTTTAAGAGTCCTAGGGCGGACCCAGAAACTGTTAGTCAGGGGCCTAAGGGTGTTAAGGCTTCTGTTGTTAAAAATCCGGTTCCTCCAAATAAAGAGGCCAGGGCTTTGGATAGATGGGGAAAGAAAGTCTATACTTCTTCCACCCTTGCTATGAGGGCTTTGAATTGCCAGTTTCACATGTTGAAATACCAAAACTATCTACTTTCTCAATTGAAGTCTAAGGTAGATGCTCTGGCGGAAGGTATTGAGTGTAAAGAGTTACAAGATTTAGTACATGTTTCTGAACAGGTGGGTAAGCATTCTTTGCAATGTGGTTTTGATGCTGTACAGGCCTCGTCTAGGGTAGCTGCCACTGGGTCAGTTCTTCGCAGGCACGCCTGGCTGAGGGATCAGAATTTATCTGACCATGTTAAGACAAGGATTTTAGATGCTCCTTTACAATCTGATGTGTTGTTTGGTTCACCTGTTGAGGCAGTCTTAAAGAAAATGGAAGACAAGGCTAAGTCTATGCAGACTGTTAAAGATTTTTGCAGGTTCAGCCTCCAAGTTTAGTAGAAATTGGCCTACCAAGCGGTGGGCGTATGCTTCTTATCATTCCCAGTCTACCGCTAGATCTAGACGTGGTAGGGGCAGAGCTCACGGCTCTTTCAGGCCTAGAACAGGAGTTCACCTGCACAGTCTTGGTGAGGGCAGGGTCAGTCCTTTCGTAAACAGACCCAATGACCTACCTTTTCAGCTGCCAGAGCCTTCTCGCCTCTGGCAGCACCTTTGGGAGGAAGGTTGGCACTTTTCAAGGAAAATTGGAGTTTAATTACCCAAGACAGATGGGTATTGGATATCATACACCAAGGTTACAGGTTTTATTTCCATACCTTGCCTCCTTTCAAAGGCATGCCAGACGTTCCTCCTCAGCAAAGAATAGAGGCTCACAAACAAATTTCTCTGTTGCTTCAAATAGGGGCCATACAGCCAGTCCCTATGCCAGAAGTGGGCCTAGGATTTTATTCTCGCCTGTTCCTAGTACCAAAGAAGGGGAACACGTGGAGACCAATTTTGGATTTATCTATCCTCAACACTTATCTGGACATTCCCAAGTTCAAAATGTTGACGTTACAACAGCTTTTACCTCTGCTGGGCAAAGATCATTGGATGGTAACTTTGGATCTCAAGGAGGCTTACCTTCATGTTCCTATCAGACTGAGTTGCAGGAAGTATCTGCGTTTTCAGGCTGGGACTTCTCATTATCAGTTCTCTGCATTGCCCTTTGGCTTATCTACTGCCCAGAGTGTTCACGAAAGTTCTGGCTCCAGTGATAGCTTTCTTCAGGCTAAAAGGAATACAGATCTATCCTTATTTGGACGATTGCCTGATTCTGGCTCAAGGAAGGGACGAGCTTCTTCATCATTTGGAATATGTGATAGCAGTGCTAAGATGCCTGGGGTATTCTGTGAACGAAATAAAGTCCAGTCTAGTACCCTCTCAGGACATGTGCTTTCTGGGTGTAAGACTGAATACAGCATCCCAGATGGCCATTTTGACCCCGGACAAACAAAAGAATCTTTCCCTTTACTTTCATCAATTGTCTCATCAGTCCAGGCTGACTGCAAGGACAGTCCTTCAAGCCTTGGGGTTCATGGCATCTTGTATTCTGGTGCTTCCCAATGCCAAACTGCATATGAGGAAGCTACAATGGTATCTCAAAATGTATGGACACAGCACTGCCAGGATCTGGACACTGTCATTCAAATAATACCTTGCATTCAAAAGGAATTTTTGTGGTGGGCTCAGGAATGTCACCTAAACAAGGGACTCTCTGTGACCCGGCCAGAGGCGAGTCAGATTCTAACGACAGATGCCTCAGACAAAGCTTGGGGAGCTCATCTAAATGGAAAGTGGATACAAGACAAGTGGCCTGCCAGACTACAACATCTACATATCAACTTGAAGGAGATGTTAGCAGTCCAGTTTGCATTAATAGCTTTCAAGGATTTACTTCTTCCAGGGCAGGTGTTGATTCTAACAGACAACACAACTGTCATGTGGTACATCAACAAGCAAGGGGGAACACATTCTTATCCTCTATGCAGGCAAGCAATGATTTTGTGGGAGACTGCTCTCAGTTTACAGCTAAATCTTCAGGCAAGGTTTCTGCCGGGAGCACAGAACTCCTTAGCAGATGTGTTGAGCAGACGAATTATGGATCCCCACGAGTGGAAATTGGATCCTCATGTATTTCAGAAATTGACAGTGTCATGGGGAACTCCAGACATAGATCTGTTCGCTTCTCCACTAAACCACCAGCTGACAAAGTTTTGTACGAAAAGGTTTCATCCCACAGCTTGGAAAGTGGATGCTCTTTCTTTCAATTGGAGCAATCTTCATGTGTATGCCTTTCCACCTCTGCCTCTCCTCCCAAAGGTACTTCTAAAGGTCAGACAGGACAAGCCAAGGATGATTTTAATAGCTCCAGATTGGCCTCGACAGCACTGGTACCCATTACTGAGAAGTCTGGTACGGGAGCCTCCATGGCCTTTGCCTTCGATTCCACACCTGTTGTCTCAGGAGGACAGTCATTTGCTCAATGTCAAACTTCACTCTCTTCACCTAACAGCCTGGCATATTCTGTTTTGAACCATAGAGGGTCTCAACTTCCACAGCAAGTTTTGAATGTTATTTTGGAAGCTAGAAGGCCTAGTACAAGGAAAGTGTACGCAGATAAATGGAAGAGATTTTTATTTTGGAGTGCAGCAAAGGATTTTGATGTTTCTGAGCCTAATTTAAGTGTGGCTCTTCAATATCTTACCGAGTTACTGGACAAAGGTTTGTCCTTCTCTTCTATTAAGGTTCATGCTGCAGCAATTTCGGCTCACTATGACTGTGACCCACCATTGTTTTCTCATCCTTTGTTCAAGCAATTTCTTAGAGGGGCTAAGAATATAAGACCCCCACGTAGAGCTCCTACTCCTGCTTGGGATCTCAATTTTGTGTTGGAGAAACTCACTCTACAACCTTTTGAGCCTGCAGCTACTGCCGAGTTGAAATATTTATCATGGAAGACTGCTTTTTTGTTGGCCATTACCTCTGCAAGAAGGGTTTCTGAATTGCAGGCCCTTATGGCGGTTGAGCCTTTCTTAATTTTCCATAAGGATAGGGTATCTTTGTACTAATCCTTCCTTTATGCCTAAAGTGGTTTCTAGTGTGGCTTTAAACCAAACTATTCATTTGCCTACTTTTTATGCAAATCCCCAAAATAAAGGGGAAAAGATTTTGCACACTTTAGATGTACACAGGCAGTTGCGATATTATTTGAGCAGAACTAAAGGGTTCAGGCAGTCTCAGCAGTTATTTGTTTCTTTTGCTTTGAGTTCTCAGGGCAAGCCTGTGTCAAAACAAACTATTTCTAAGTGGATTGGGTTTTGCATTGCTTTCTGTTATTCCCATCATGGCAAGGAGATTCCAGCTGGGATTAGGCCTCATTTCACTAGGGCTACTGCCACTTCGACAGCCTTTTTAAGGGGGGTGGCAACTAAGGATATTTTGGAGGCAGCTACTTGGAGTTCAGTGCATACTTTCTCTAAGCATTATCACCTTCCACTTTACTCTAAATCTAGGGCTGGTTTTGCCACTGCTGTTTTACAGGGCATTTTGGCAGCTCCTGCTTCTTTATAGTTTTGCCATCCTCCCTTATCTCTGCTTTGGGATTCTACCCAAGTGTAAGGACTGCAGCAATGTGAGATGAAGAACATAGTACAGTTTTGTACCTACCATAAATGTAGATGTTCAAGATCCACATTGCTGCAGTCCAATACCCTCCCTCCTTCCCCTCTGTAGTTAGAGGCGGTTGTGTGGGTTGGGTTGTAAATATTGTGTATATTGTATATATTGTACATATTCTTAGTGCAAGGGTGGTTGGTTGGTTGTTTGCTGTCTTTTGGTTTTGGCCTTTCTTTGTAAGGTCTTCTGACATCTGGGGCAAGAAAAGACTGAGGATATGACGTCGGTCATGCGCATTTGTACCCTGACGTCCTGATGTCAGTCTAATGCGCCTTGACCGACGTCAGCCTTATACTTTGTTATTCGGGCCGACCGAGGACAGCGGACTACCCAAGTGTAAGGACTGCAGCAATGTGGATCTTCGAACATCTACATTTATGGTAGGTACAAAACTGTACTTTTTGTTTCCAAATGTGTTAATATGTAATGCATCTTTGTAAAGAAAAAAAAAATAAAAGTTTTGTCATAAGTATCTTAAATGTATATTCTGGTGCTTTTCTTCCTGGGCCACCATTGCCAGGATTATGAGGATGGAGCATAAAGTTTCAAATTAAATAACTACTCAGCTCTTCTTAACAGAGTAATTCTCTTTCTCACCATAATTCAGCAGCACATGTAGCTGTTCAAATTACAGATGTTAAGTTGTCAATCTCGCCTTCATTCTTGCTGGATGGGTTCGGAGCCGATCCTCGGCTCCGACTCGGCACTTGCTAAGCTCGAGAGCTAATTTTACCAGCTCGAGGCAACCCTATATCCCATGATGCAAGGCGGAGACTACCCAGATCTCGTTTGCCGCTTCGCTAACGAGGTGCCTTCTTTTACCAGCTCTAGGTAAGTGAATAGTTTTTGAGACTTTTCGTCTACCCCCCCCCTTTAAATTTATATATATATTTGTGTTTTGTTAACCTTAACGACTTACTTTAACCCTATTCCCGTCAGTGTTCCCTTTTTTCGAGTAATTTATTCCCTTTCCCTAGCTTAGGCCTTAGGCCTTCCCCTCCCTAAATTTTTTCCTGTCAGGGATTGTTTGTGTATGACTGTGTGTTATCCCTGTTTATTTTAAATTGTTGGATTGAGTGTTTTTGTGTGTTACTGTATTGTGTTTCCTCGACACAGTTATGTCGAAGGACACTAAGGTCTCAGGCTTCAAGAAGTGTGACTCGTGCTGTCAGAAGATGTCTCTGACAGACGGTCACACTTGTGTTTATTGCCTGGGACCTTTGCACCTGCAGGACTCTTGTGCTATCTGTCATGCTTTCAGCCCAAGAGTCCTGCAGGAGCGAAGAAATAAGCTGATATTAAGGGGCTTATTAAAGCCCGAGAGCTCCCCGACTAAGTCGGCGCCGGGGAAGCCCTCGAAACCTGTTGAGCCTTCGGCTGAGACTTCCAAGTCGTCGGCTTCGGGTTCACCCTCACCAGGGTCGAGATCGGCTCCGGCCGGAGCCGATCCTTCCACCTTACCAGTCTCAGTATCGGCTCCATCCGGCGCCAATACTGTCCAATCCAGACATTGTGTCGGCTCCGGCTGGAGCCGACGTATCTTCAGCTCCGTTGGCTCCATCGATCTCAAAAAAGAGATCTCGATCCCCTTCAGTGGAATCCCTACGTTCGGCTCAAAGATCACCCTTGCTCTCGGAGCGGAGCCATCGGAGCTGTTCTTCTCGGTCATCCAGGCTGTCTGATCACGACCTCGAGAGAGTGGTGAGTAGACTATTAAAGTCTCAGGCATTGGCCCAAATACTCCATAGCCCATCTCAACAGACGGTAGCTATTTCACATCCACCAAACATTCCTCCTTCGACTCCCTTACAGAGCTCGGAGCCGGAGCTCCTCAGAACTGGCACCATTGTGGCTTCGGAGCCGATAGCACCCCTTTCGGCTCCGTCGTCCTCTGCTCCGATTTCCTCCTTGAGACCTTCATTGGAGGGATCCGGGCGTCTGGTCTCTCTCGTCGGCTCCGAGGGGGCGAGTGGCATCGGACCCTTGTCTGACCCCGTTCTCCCTCTCGGAGCTTCGGCGTTGGTGAGCTCGGCCCCGCCATCTGCCTCGGAGCCTTCCCTCTCAGTGAGGCCTGGGGTTCCTATCTCTTCGGAGCTGGAACTTTCTGGTCTCTCTGACGGGGGAGCCTTCGAGGTGATGAGGAGTGTACTAGCCCCTGGGCTTAGTCAACGGACAGTTCCATCAGCTCCTCCCACTACAGTGCCTGCTGACGTCTCTTCCCACTCTCTTGCTCCCGGACCCAGAGATCCAACGCCTCAGGTTTCCCCATTGGGAATATCTTCCTCTTTCGAGGCTTCTCCTGATCCGTCAGGTGGACCCCCGTGTAAGAGGACATGTAAGAGGAAACATCTAGACTCCCCTGAGTCAACTACATCAGATACTGACCTGGATGAGTCGGAGGGATCCCCAAGGTCCTCCTCTGAGGATGTCACATTCTCAGACATCCTTGAACTCCTTAAGCAGAGGGGGAACTGGCCCTCCCTTAATCCTTCCGAGGATGAGTCAGTATACCTGGAGGCGTTCGGATCTCGACCCTCCACCTCCTGGGTGTTTCCGCCTTTCGACCTTCTTATGGAGGTAGTGGCTCGGAAGGCGTGGATGGCTCCGGATTCGGTGGAACCTATCCCTAGGAGGCCTTCAAAATTTATTACGGCCCCACAAGATAGACAATATTTAACAAAGGGTGTCCCAGTTGATGCCATGGTAGTGGCTGCTGCCACCAAGAAGGAATTAGCTGATCCTTCAGTACCTGTCCATCCTCCTAACAAGGATTCTAGGACTATGGACAGGATGCAAGCGGATTTTTTCTTCAGCGACTTTTGCCATGAGATCACTGAACTACTTATGCCACTTCACCCGCCTTCAAAGAGATGTTCTAAAAGAGTTGGGAGAAGTTTTACAGGATCCGTCAGCTGCTGGGTCTCGGGATAAGATTAGCTCACAGCTAGGAATCCTTAACTCCATTGTTAACTCCTCCATGCGGCTCATTTCTTATGCAGCCGATGGAGCGAGTAGGGCCACAGGCACAGGAGTGGCTTTAAGGCGTCAGTCCTGGATGCGGCTTTGTAATTTTGCAGACCCCTTCAAGGCGTCCTTTACAAACTCCCCCTTTGATGGGTCGACCTTGTTCGGACCTCAAGTGAAAGACAGTTTGACTAGATGCGAACAAGATGGCAAGACTCTTTCTGCCGTAGGAGTCCGTTTCTCCACCCCTTCAAGACCTTACCCCAAAGGACAGAAGGGAGGGCAAATGTGGTTCCGCAAATCTCAAGGAGTCACGCCTGACGCACAAAGTCAGTTTACCCCAGAGGCAGAGGGGGTAACAATAATAGATGCCGCCCTAGGGGCAGAGGTGGTCCGCAGAATCAGGGTAGCAGAGAGCCTCTTTCTGACAAACCCTTCCAGCATCCCTGAGATGTTGCCCGATTGTCCGCCTTCGGAGGCAGTCGGGAGAAAATTATCGCTGTACCCAATAGCCTGGCTTTCCCTTTCTCAAGACAAATGGGTACAGTCAATTATATCCGAGGGTTACAAAATTCCCTTTATTCAAACCCCAATTCAACAAAAGGGAACCCTTCCAGACGTTCCACCCGGTCTAAGGGAACTATTAGTACTTGAAATATCAAAACTGCTAGTAAAAAGAGCCATCCAGCCAGTCCCAGCGGACCAAATAGGATCCGGAATCTACTCAAGGTTCTTTTTAGTTCCAAAAAAGACAGGGGACTGGAGACCAATATTTGATCTGAGCAAACTCAACAAGTTTGTAAAGAAATCAAGTTTCCGGATGGTCACGCTTCAGTCCATTCTGCCCTTTCTGGGCAAGGACAATTGGATGTGCTCGATAGATCTTCAGGATGCGTACTATCACATAAAAATTCACAGACGCTCCAGAAGATTTCTCCGCTTTCGGCTGGGGATCAGTCACTTCCAATTCAGAGCCCTGCCCTTTGGACTCACTACAGCCCCCAGAGTGTTCACCAAATGTATGTCAGTGGTTATGGCTCACCTGAGACGTCAAGGATTCCAGGTGTTTCCATATCTTGACGACTGGCTCCTCACTGCCACCACCAGGCATCAGCTTCTCCAAGCCAGAAATTACACCATTCACATTTGCAGAGTGCTAGGAATTTCTATAAATTTCGAAAAATCTGCCTTGTCGCCTTGTCAATCTATTACTTTTATAGGCGCAAGATTGGACACCGTACAACTTTCAGCAAAGTTAACAGACCAAAGGATCTTGGACATTCAAAGACACGTCCAGGTGATTCTTCTCAGCAACAAAATTCAGGCCAGATTTGCTCTGAAGGTATTGGATCTTATGGCGGCCGCCATAACACTTCTTCCCCTTGCCCTCTTTTACATGCGTCTTCTACAATGGATGCTATTCACCCAATGGTCTTTTCAACAACTTCCCATGCGTCACGAGATCATAGTAACTCCAACTTGCAAAAGGCATCTGACTTGGTGGATATCGTCCCCTCAAATCCATCAAGGCAGACCTTTTGTTCCTCTTGCCCCAGTTGCCACGGTTACATCGAACGCCTCCCTGATCGGGTTGGGGGGGGGGCATTATCAGGGCAGAATGGTCCATGGTACTTGGCAATGTTTCGAGTACCATCTGCACATAAATGTTCTGGAGATGAGAGCGGTGCTTTTAACGTTGCAAGCCCTCAACGACTCTCTTCCCCTGGGAACTATTGCAGTCCAAACGGACAATATGTCCGTAGTGTGGTATATAAACAAACCAGGCGGAACCAAGTCCTATCCACTGTGTCGAGAGGCTCTCAGACTTTGGCAATGGGCAATCTCCTCTCACCGGTTTCTGATAGCAATGCACATCCCCGGGAAATCCAACATCATAGCGGACAGATTGAGCAGAGCTATTCTCATGCCTCACGAGTGGTCTCTCAAACAATCAGTGACGGAAGAGATTTTTCAGAAGTGGGGCCTTCCTTGCTGCGACCTTTTCTCTACACCTCAAAACAGCAAATGCCCAGACTTCTTCTCTCTCTTCCCCCTTCCAGGCCATCCCCCCAGAGACGCTCTAACCCAAGATTGGCCCCGGGGACTTTTATGCCTTTCCCCCTTTTCTGCTGATACCTCAGCTAATTCAGAAAGCAACCGCCTCGAGAGCCAAGTTGATTCTCATTGCCCCTTATTGGCCTCGACAGATATGGTTTCCGTTCCTACATCATTATCTCTTGGTACAGCCATGGCATCTGGACCCGGTTCCAGATCTTCTGACCCACCAGTCAGGTCAACTGCACCAATCCATACCTTCTCTCAACCTCGCTGCTTGGTTGCTTGGTTGCTCCACTTCCATCCTTAGCCAGGCTTCCTGTGATTTCTAATCCTGTACGGGATATCATAGTAGCTTCCCTAAAATCTTCTACCAGAAAGATTTACACTAGTAAATGGCGACGTTTCTCTTTCTGGGCAAAAGCTAGGAACATAGACCCCTATACTGCTCCAATTCATTCGGTATTGGACTTCCTAGCTGAGATTTTTCATTCAGGATCCTCTTCTTCCACAGTGAAAGTTCAACTGGCAGCCATTTCAAATTTTCATATAGGCCTTTTGGACCACAACATTATGTCACGTAAACTTTGCAAGGCATTCCTTCGAGGTATCTTTTTATTGAAACCTCCGATTAGAGACCCCCCACCACAGTGGGATCTAAATTTAATTTTAACATCCTTGATTCTTCCCCCGTTCCAACCTGCAGCTGCCTGTTCTTTGAAATTGCTTTCTTGGAAGACACTTTTTCTTGATGTCCTTCAAGAATGCAACTGCAGTCCTGACATATGGGTTGTCCTGCCTCAGGCAGCCCTTTGGTCGGCCGGATTCCAAAGTCTGGGTCCGGCGTCGGCTGATGTCGCCTCCTCCCCGACGTCAGAGCGGCTGGGGTATAAAGGCATCAGCTGACGCCATCTTCTTCAGTCTTTCTTGCTGCGTGGTGCCCGAAGCAGAAGCAGTTCGCAAGTGCCGGTCGGTCAGCTCCTGTGTTTCAGTTACCGAAGTCATCTAAAAGCTAAGTACCCCGTTGGGGAACATTTTTTCTTGCCTCAGCCGATGTCAGAAAAATTTGAAAAAGTTAACAATTGTTTGTCTTGTGGTAAACAAATACCTCATAAGGACTTCCATTCTTACTGGCTCCCTTGCCTGGGCCCAGACCTCGACGTCTCGGCCTGTGCTTGCTTTAATAAGCGCACACTCAGGCGCCGGGCAGAATTTGCAGAGGACTTTTTTGGCGAATCCTTTGCTTATATCATGCCGTCGGAACAACCGACAACACAATCTACCAAAAAACGCAAGGACCGGGACCGACATCCTCAGCCCGCATCTTCCGCCGATACCACACCTAAGCCCTCCGCAAGTGTTTTGGTCCCTTCGGAAGCGGTAATTCTACCGCCCCAGGCCGACGACACCGCTTTACCGCGATGTCCTTCAAGGATGCATCTGCAGTCATAACATATGGGTTGTCCTGCCTCAGGCAGCCCTTCGGTCGGCCGGATTCCAAAGTCTGGGTCTGGCCTCGGCTGATGTCGCACTTTCCCCGACGTCAGAGCGTCTGGGGTATAAAAGCATCAGCTGACACCATTTTCCTCAGTCTTTCTTGCCGCGCGGTGCCCGAAGCAGAAGCTGTTCGCAAGTGCCGGTCGGTCAGATCCAGTGAATTCAGCTACCGAAGACTTCGAAAAAAGCTAAGTACCCCTTTGGGGACTCTTTCTTGCCTCAGCCGATGTCAGACAAAGTAAATAATTGTTTAACTTGTGGGAAACAAATACCTCATAAGGATTTCCATTCCTACTGCCTTCCTTGCTTAGGCCCAGACCACGACGTATTGGCCTGTTCAGCCTGTGCTTCCTTCAACCGGCGAACTCTTAGACGTCGGTCGGAGTTTGCAGAGGAATTTTTTGGGGCCAGTTTTGCTTATAAGATGCCATCGGAGACTCCAACTTCGCATCTGGTGAAAAAACGGAAGGAAAAGGACCGACACTCGCGGCCCGCGGTTTCGGCTGAAACCACGGCAAGGCCTACCGCGAGTGTCTCGGTTTCGGCTGAAACCGAGTCCTCGGAGATTCCTACTTCCGAACCCATTCATCCGACCACCGAGGCCCGGGAGGCCCCGGCTGAGTCGGCTACCGAACTTCCTACCGAAACCAGTGTTCAGGAAATGTCCGACACCATACCTTTGGACATTTCTACTCCTGCACATGGGGCAGCTAGGCCCCCTGCTTCCATGTCCATTAAGGCCTTCTCTAGGGCTAAAGCTGCCAAACTATCTAAAGCTTTGCCTACCAAAACTACCTCCCAGAGGCCTTCCTCTAGTTCTCAGATCCTCAGCCTTGCAGAGGACCTTATTTCTTTAATTAGAGGTTCACAACCTCACCCAGAGAGGGCCTCTCACCCTCCTCCAGACAAAAGGCCCAGGACTGACCCCTCTGACCCACACTCTTCAGATGATTCCACGGATGGGTCTGAGTTGTCAGACCACCAGGAGGAGGCTTATTCGCCTTATGAGGATTCAGATGCTGAGGAATCTATCCCTTCGGCCTCCCCTCCTGAAGAGTTTTCCTTTGGTGAGACTCTACACTCCATGAGAGAGCATTTTCAATGGCAAGGTCAGGATTTCTCTGATTCTAGAAAAAGATTAAGGACCTTTTTGCATTTGCCTCAACATAGGCCCTTAGCTATACCTCCTGTTCTGAATGTAATTGATGATGTGTACAATGATGTCAGTACAGCCCTGATACTCTTCCTCCGGCCCCTGCCAAACCTGACAGATACTACAGGGTCCCGGATTCTCATTTCCATCTGTATAAAGCCCATTCTGCAGACCCAGAAACTATTTCTCAGGGCCCTAAAGGGGTTGCGGCCGCCACTGCCAAAAATCCTCTACCCTCTGAAAGAGAGTCTAGAGCTTTAGAGATGGGGAAAGAAGGTATATACTTCTGCAACTCTTTCTGTCAGGGCATTAAATTGTCAGTTTCATATGATACAGTACCAAGAGTATTTGTTAGATGAACTGCATAAGAAACTTTCTTCTCCTGAACCCCTTGACCGTAAATCCCTTCAGGATTTGGTACACAATTCACAACAGGTTAGTAATCATTTCTTAAAATGTGGCTATGATGCACTGGAGGCTTCATTTAGATCAGCTATGACTGGGGCAGTTATTCGTAGGCATGCCTGGCTGAAGGAACAATCTTTGCCAGACCATGTTAAAGCTAAACTCCTGGATGCTCCAATGGAGAAACAAAATTTATTTGGCTCCTCTGCTCAGGAGATCTTAAAAAAGGTTGAAGAAAAGGCAAAATCTGTGCAAACAGTTAAAGATTTCCTGCAAGTACAACCACCGAGATTCAGCAGAAACTGGCCTACTAAGAATTGGTCCTTTCCAGACTCGGACAGAGCCCAGAGGGGCAGGAACAGGCACCCTAGAGGCAGAGGTCAATCGAAGGGCTCCTACAGAGGCCGTCAGTGGCAGCCTGCCAACCAGAGGAGTAGTGCAACAGCAACAACAACTACTACACCAGGACAGGCTCAATGACTTAACTCTGATTCTGCCTAACAGGGATCAACTGGAAGCACCCTTGGGCGGAAAGCTGGCTTTATTCTCAAAAAACTGACATTATATTGCAAGGGACACATGGACACTGCAAATAATAGGCAAAGGATACAGGTTCCACTTCCACAATTTGCCAAAAAGAAACGGAATGCCAAACCTTCCACCAAATCAGAGGGCAGAGGCTTTAAGACAGATCAACAATTTGCTTCAGATGAAAGCTATAGAAAAGGTACCATGTTCAGAACAAGGCCAAGGATTTTACTCCAGACTGTTCCTTGTACCAAGAAAAGAAAATCAATGGAGGCCTATTCTCGACCTGTCCGCACTGAATACTTATCTCATTGTGCCAAAATTCAAGATGCTGACCCTACAACAACTTCTTCCCATGTTGGGCAAGGAGTCTTGGCTGGTGACTCTAGATCTCAAGGAGGCATACCTGCACGTCCCTATTCGACCAAGTTGCAGAAGACACCTCAGATTTCTTGCAGGATCAGAGCATTATCAATTCTCAGCATTGCCCTTTGGCTTATCAACTGCGTCCAGAGTATTCACGAAATGCCTGGCATCAGTAATTGCACATTGCAGACTACAGGGAATTCAAATCTACCCATACCTGGACGACTGCCTAATACAAGTGGACAACAAGGGAAATTTGATAAAGGACTTGGCCTATGCCATCCACCTGCTACAGGCCTTGGGATACACAGTCAACATCCAAAAGTCAAGACTAGTGCCATCCCAAAGGATAACCTTTTTGGGTGCAGATCTGGACACAACCACCCAAATGGCCTTTCTCACAGAAGAAAAACAAAAACAACTTCCAGATTACTTCATGATTCTGACAAGACAAACTCAGCTTACTGCAAGGAAAATCCTGCAGGCCCTGGGTTACATGGCATCCTGCATAATTCTGATACCTCACGCCAGGCTGCATATGAGGAAATTACAGTGGTACCTAAGGAGTGTATGGTCTCAACACAGTCACAGTTTAGAAACCTTGATACCAATCATTCCATGCCTTCAAAAGGAATTTCTGTGGTGGGCTCAGGCCTGCCAGTCCAACAGAGGGTTGCCTTTCAACAAGCCAAAAACAAGGCAGACCATCACCACGGACGCTTCAGACCGAGGATGGGGAGTACACATGGAGGGCAAATGTATCCAAGGCCTATGGCCTCAAGGACAGCTAAGCATGCACATAAACCAAAAGGAAATGCTGGCAGTGATGCATGCAATCGAGGCTTTCAAACCCTTCCTCCAACAAGGCCACCTGTTAATAAGGACAGACAACACCACAGTCATGTGGTACATAAACAAGCAGGGAGGCGCACACACTCTTACCCTCTATGCCGGCTGGCTATGAATCTATGGGAACTATGCCTGAAACTCAATATCCAACTACAGTCCCAATTCGTGCCAGGGAAAGAGAATACACTGGCAGACAGCTTAAGCAGAACTACCATGGATGCACACGAATGGATGCTGCACCCAGACATCTTCCAACTCATAGCAAAGACATGGGGAATGCCGGAGATAGATCTGTTCGCCTCCCCACTCAGCCATCAACTGAAGGCATTCTGCTCAAGGACATACCACCCACAAGCTTGGAGGGTGGACTCTCTCTCTTTCAGCTGGAAAGCCCTAAAAGTATATGCCTTCCCACCTCTCCCATTGATGTACAAGGTTCTACTGAAGATCAGGGAGGAACAGCCAAGAGTGATACTGATAGCTCCAGACTGGCCAAGGCAACACTGGTATCCGTTATTGAGAAGCATGTCTCAGGCAAAACCATGGCCTCTCCCCCTATGGCCTCTTCTTCTGGCGAGAACAATTTCAAGACCATGCATCCCAACTTGAAAACATTGCAGCTAACTGCCTGGAAAATTCCTTAAATCCCAATCAAACTGTTTTATCACAGAGAGTGAAGGACATTATCTTGGAGGCTCGCAGGCCTTCCACAAGGAAGACATACTCAGCTAAATGGAAGAGATTTCTCATTTGGAGCACATCAAAAGGCTCAGATGTCGCAGTGGCAAGCATGACGCATATCCTGGAATACTTAGCAGAATTGTTCCACAATGGCCTGTCCTATTCTTCCATTAAGATTCATGCCTCAGCAATTTCAGCAGAATACAATGTGGATCCACCTATCTTCTCACACCCTCTCCTCAGACAATTTCTGAGAGGGATCAAAAATATTAAACCTCCAAGAAGACCGCCTCTACCTGCTTGGGATCTCAACTTTGTGCTGGAGAAACTGACACTTCCTCCTTTTGAACCAGCAGCATCAGCGGATCTACAGTTTCTGTCTTGGAAAACTGCATTCCTTCTGGCAATAACTTCAGCAAGAAGAGTATCTGAGTTACAAGCATTAATGGCAGTGCAGCCATTTCTTATTTTCCATCAGGACAGAGTTTCACTAAGAACCAATCCTACTTTTATGCCAAAGGTGGTATCTAGGGTATCCTTGAACCAAGCTATTCACTTGCCTACGTTCTTCCCAAATCCACAGAATAGACGGGAAAAACTTCTGCACACCCTGGATATACACAGACAACTACGCTACTACTTGGACAGAACAAAAACTAGCAGAAAAACTGACCAACTATTTGTAGCATATGCTACTGGGGTGCAAGGAAAAGCAATTTCCAAACAGACAATTTCAAAATGGATAGGAAATTGCATTCGATTTTGCTACTCCTTTCATGGAAAGACAGTTCCTGAAAACATCAGGCCTCATTCCACAAGGGCCACGGCCACCACTACAGCCTTCCTACGAGAGGTGGCTACAAAGGACATTTTAGAAGCTGCTACTTGGAGCTCCGTGCATACATTTGCCAAGCATTACAATCTACCTTTATACTCCAGATCCAGAGCAGGTTTTGCTACTGCAGTCCTGCAGGGGATCTTAACTACACAATCCTTTTCTTAGTACCTCCTCCCCCAGATTGGCTATGGTATTCTACCCATATGTTATGACTGCAGATGCATCCTTGAAGGACATAGTACAGTTTTGTACCTACCATAAATGTAGATGTCCGATAGGTATGCATCTGCAGTCAGGTTTACCCTCCTTCCTACCCCTCTGTGGTATTCCTAGGGTACTTACCCTCTTTTAGCTAGCTGGGGGAATCTATTATGGTGTATTTGTTTGTTTATACATGTATATAATTTTGCAAATGTTTGGAACTTTTCTGCATTTATCCAAATTTAGCCTTCCTAGAGGGCACCTGGCATCTGGGGCAAGAAAAACTGAGGAAAATGGCGTCGGCTGATGCTTTTATACCCCAGACGCTCTGACGTCGGGGAAAGTGCGACATCAGCCGAAGCCAGACCCAGACTTTGGAATCCGGCCGACCAAAGGGCTGCCTGAGGCAGGACAACACATATGTTATGACTGCAGATGCATACCTATCGGACATCTACATTTATGGTAGGTACAAAACTGTACTTTATTCGGTCCCTGAGATTTCACCGGTGCCGGTTGTTGATTTTCCTCCAGAAACCGAAGCTCTGGATTTACCCGACACCATTCCTGTGGACAAGGTTACCCCTGCACGTGGGGCAGCTAGGCCTTTGGTATCCATGTCCATCAAGGCCTTTGCATGTGCTAAGGCTGCCAGCCAGGCCAAGGCCCACCCTAAGCCTACTGCTCAGGGTCCGTCTTCTGATAGACAGATCATGACTCTTGCTGCAGATTTAATCTCCCTTATCAGAGGTTCTCAGCCGCACCCAGACAGAGGTTCTCAGCCGCCTGCAGATAAAAGGCCTAGAACTGAGCAGACAGACACCCTCTCCTCAGATGAAGCCTCTGGGGATTCAGAGCACTCAGATACCCAGGAAGAATCCTTCCAGGCCTATGAGGATTCGGATGCTGAGGATTCTATTCCCTCTGCCTCCCCTCCAGAGGATATTTCTTTTGGTGAAGTTCTCCATTCCATGAGAGAACATTTTCAGTGGCAGGGTCAGGAATTCTCTGATTCCAGGAAAAGGCTACGTACCTTCCTTAAGCTGCCCCAACACAGACCTTTAGCTATCCCTCCAGTGTTGGATGTCCTTGATGATGTATTCTCAGACTCCAGTGCTTCGCCTGATTCTCTCCCTCCTGCTCCTGTCAAACCTGACAGATATTACAGGGTCCCTTTAAGGCCCACTCTGTGGATTTAGAGACTATTTCACAGGGCCCCAAGGCAGTGGCTTCTTCCTTGGCCAAAAACCCTCTGCCCGCAGACAGGGAAGCTATTTCCCTGGAGAGATGGGGCAAAAAAGTTTATACCTCTTCCACCCTTGCCATGAGGTCACTTAACTGCCTTTTTCATATGTTTCAATACCAGGATTTCTTAATGGATGATTTGCAGAAAAAGTTAGCCTCTCCTGAGCCTATAGATAGAAAGGCATTACAGGATTTGGTTCATAACACTCAGCAGGTTAGCAATCATTTTCTACAGTGTGGTTATGATGCATTGGAAGCTTCATGTAGGGCAGCCATGACAGGGGCTGTTATACGTAGACATGCTTGGTTGAAAGAACAGCCACTGCCAGACCATGTTAAAGTTAAGCTCCTGGATGCACCTCTGGAAAAACAGAAGCTTTTTGGTACTAATGCACAGGAGGTGCTGAAGTCTATTGAGGAAAAGGCAAAATCAGTACAGACTATCAAGGATTTCCTCCAGGTTCAACCTCCCAGATTCAGTAGGAATTGGCCTTCTAAGAATTGGTCCTTTCCAGACTCAGACAAGTTTCAAAGGGGAAAGAACAGGCGTGCTCGAGGTAGAGGGCAATACCGAGGCTCCTACAGGGGCCGCCAATGGCAACCACCAAATCAAAGAAGTGGCGCAGGGAGTTCTCCTGCACCACAGGGACAATCACAATGACTTGACTATCAATCCACCTACCAAGGCTCAAAGAGAAGCTCCTCTAGGCGGAAAATTATCCTTATTCTCAAAGAACTGGCACATTTTAACCAAGGACAAATGGATTCTGGACATAATAGACAAAGGTTACAGGTTCCACTTCCACACCTTACCAACGAGACAAGGCATGCCAAACCTGCCACAAAATCAAAGGGCAGAGGCTCTCTTACAAGTTGCAAAGCTGTTACAAATAAAAGCTATAGAAAAAGTACCTCCACAGGAACAAGGCCAGGGATTCTATTCAAGACTGTTCCTTGTTCCAAGAAAAGAAAAGCAATGGAGGCCTATACTGGACTTGTCTATTCTAAACACCTTTCTCATTGTGCCAAAATTCAAAATGCTGACGTTACAGCAACTCCTTCCCATGCTGGGCAAGGGGTCTTGGCTGGTTACTCTGGACCTCAAGGAGGCATACCTGCATGTCCCAATCAGACACAGCTGCAGAAGATACCTCAGATTTCTTGCAGGAACAGAGCATTATCAATTCTCAGCATTGCCGTTTGGCTTATCTACTGCGCCCAGAGTATTCACGAAATGCCTGGCATCAGTAGTGGCACATTGCAGACTCCAGGGAATTCAGATATACCCTTACCTGGACGACTGCCTCATACAAGCAGACAGCAAAAAAGCATTGATAAAACACTTGGACTATGTCATTCAGTTGCTACAGGCTTTGGGATACACAGTCAACATTCAAAAATCAAGACTATTGCCATCCCAAAAGATTATTTTTCTAGGAGCAAAACTGGACACACAATCACAAATGGCTTTCCTCACAGAGGAGAAACAACCGCATTTACCAGATTACTTAAAAGCCTAGCAAAACTTACCCAGCTGACCACAAGGAAAATCCTGCAGGCCCTGGGTTTCATGGCATCTTGCATCCTACTGATCCACCTGGCAAGACTACACATGAGAAAGCTACAATGGTATCTAAAAAGCTTATGGTCTCAACACAGCCACAACCTGGAAGACGTAATACCACTCATTCCATGCCTGCAAAGGGAATTTTTGTGGTGGGCTCAAGCAAACCAGTTAAACCAAGGCACGTCCTTCAACAAAGTTCAAGCAAGGCAAGCCATTACAACAGACGCCTCAGATCATGGATGGAGGGCGCACATGGAGGACAGATGCATTCAAGGCCAATGGACTTCCACGGAAATGCTTCTGCACATAAATCAAAAAGAGATGTTGGCAGTGATGCATGCCCTAGAAGCCTTTGGAAAATCTCTACAACAAGGCCATCTGCTAATAAGGACAGACAACACCACTTTCATGTGGTATATAAACAAACAAGGAGGCACTCACTCGTATCCCCTCTGCAGACTAACAATGGCTCTTTGGGAAAAATCCCTGAAACTGAACATCCATTTGCAATCCCAGTTTGTTCCGGGCAAGGACAATGTACTGGCGGACAGGTTGAGCAGAAATTTCATGGATCCACACGAATGGATGCTGCATCCACACATTTTTTCACAAATAACTGCATGGGGAAGACCAGACATAGATCTATTTGCTTCACATCTAAATCACCACCTGGACAAGTTCTGCTCAAGGACACACCATCCTCTAGCCTGGAGAACGGATGCTCTCTCCTTCAGCTGGAATACCCTGAAAATCTATGCATTTCCTCCTCCTACCATTACTGACCAAGGTGTTACTGAAGATCAAAGCAGAGCAACCAAAAGGAATACTGATAGCTCCAGACTGGCCGAGGTAGCACTGGTATCCCTTGCTACTGAGCATAACCCACTCCAAACCGTGGCCCTTGCCCCAATGGCCTCTTCTCCTAACACAACACAATTACAGGACTGTTCATCAAAACCTGCAAACGTTGCATCTGGCAGCTTAAACGTTGCATCTGGCAGCTTGGAGGGTTCCATGACTTTGTCCCATGACATCCTCTCTGAAAAGGTTCAGGAAATCTTGCTGGAAGCACGCAGACCTTCCACCAGAAAAACCTATGCGGACAAATGGAAGAGATTCATCATCTGGAATGCCAAAAATGGACAGGATGCATCACTGATGAGCATACCTCAGATATTAGAATACTTGGCAGAAATATTTCATAAGGGCCTCTCATATTCATCCATTAAAATACACGCTTCAGCAATCTCAGCAAACTTCAACTGTGATCCGCCTCCCTTGCTAAGACAGTTTCTAAGAGGGATAAAGAATATCAAGCCTCCCAGAAAACCACCAGTTCCTGCATGGGACCACAACTACGTCTTGGAAAAATTAACTCTTCCTCCTTTTGAACCAGCAGCAACTTCAGAAATGCAATTCCTCTCCTGGAAAACAGCCTTCCTGTTGGCAGTTACCTCAGCAAGAAGAGTTTCGGAGATACAGGCCCTCATGGCAGTACCTCCCTTTCTCATTTTCCATCAGGACAGAGTTTCTCTGAGGACTAATCCTTCATTCATGCCAAAGGTGATATCCAGGGTGTCTCTAAATCAAGCAATTCACCTGCCTACTTTCTTTCCCAATCCTCAAAATAAAGGGGAAAAGCTGCTGCATACTTTAGACATACACAGGCAATTACGCTACTACTTGGACAGAACAAAGACCACCAGGAAGTCTGACCAACTATATGTAGCCTATGCTACCGGAGTGCAAGGAAAGGCAGTCTCCAAACAAACTATTTCAAAATGGATTGGACACTGCATCAAATTCTGTTACTCCTTCCATGGAAAGAGTGTGCCAGCCAATATAAGACCACACTCAACCAGAGCTATAGCCACATCCACAGCCTTTCTAAGAGGAGTGGCTACAAAGGACATTCTAGAGGCTGCTACATGGAGCTCCGTGCATACATTTACCAAACACTACAACCTACCTTTATACTCCAGATCCCGAGCAGGCTTTGCTTCTGCAGTCCTGCAGGGTCTTTTAGCTACACCATCCCTTGCTTAGATCCTGCCACCCCCAGCTTGGCTATGGTATTCAACCCATATGTCAGGACTGCAGTTGTATTCTTGAAGGACATAGTACAGTTTTGTACCTACCATAAATATAGATGTCCGATAGATATGCAACTGCAGTCAGGTTTTCCCTCCCTCCTACCCCTCTGATTTTTCCCTTGGGTCCTTCCCCCTCTCCTATTTAGCTGGGGATATCTGTTATGGTGTATCTGTTTATTGCTGTTGTGCATGTCTTGAATTTTTTGCTTATCCATTCACAAAATTTCGCCTTCCTTGGAGGGCTCCTGGCATCTGGGGCAAGAAACACTGAAGAAGATGGCGTTGGCTGATGCCTTTATACCCCAGCCGCTCTGACGTCGGGGAGGAGGCGACAGCCGACGCCGGACCCAGACTTTGGAATCCGGCCGACCGAAGGGCTGCCTGAGGCAGGACAACCCATATGTCAGGACTGCAGTTGCATATCTATCAGACATCTACATTTATGGTAGGTACAAAACTGTACTTTGCCATTACTTCTGCCAGGAGAGTATCTGAGCTTCATGCTCTCTGCATTCGTCCTCCCTATTTAATATTCCACAAAGATAGGGTATCTCTAAGGACTAATCCATCTTTCTTACCAAAAGTGGCATCGCAGACGATCCTAAATCAATCCATTAATCTTCCAGTATTTTTCCCGAATTATTCTGATAGAGCGGAACAAAAGTTACATTGTCTTGATGTTCACCGCCAGCTCAGATATTATCTGGACAAGACTAAAATTTTTAGGAAATCTGATCAACTGTTTCTACAATTTCTAAGGTAACTTTATCTAGATGGCTGTCTTCTGTGATCACTTACATTTATCAGCTCAGAGGCAAAGAGTTGATTTCTAAGCCAAAAGCCCATTCTACCAGAGCTCTAGCTAGACTTCCAATAGACACTATTTGTGCAGCAGCCAAATGGGCCTCTCCTCATACCTTTGTTTCACATTACAAATTAGACTTGGCCTCCAGAGACGGAGCGAATTTTGGTTCCACCGTTCTCAAGAGTCTGTTCCATTGAGCCACCCAGGATAGAGGTGCTAGGGACGCGGTCCCATCCAGCAAGAATGAAGGCGAGATTGACAACATAACATTTAGACGTTATGTACCTACCATAACGTTCCATGTTAGTTGTCTTCTCTCGCCTTCTTTCTTGCGTCCCGCCCTCCATCCCCCTTGCCTGGTCAGACCGGGAAGATTATGTATCTTCTGTTAAGAGGTTATTCCCTTTTTCTAGCTGTTCAACTTCTAGTGTCACTAGATTAGGTTGATCCTTTCTAGAGGGTTATGATGTTATTTAGTATTGTTATTTTTCTTCCTCCTCTTCAGTTGGAAGAAAATATGAAGGAGTTAGCATAATGTATTAATTCGCATCTGAGGAAGTGAGTTAAACGAAAACGCAAGTGTGGAGACATAGCGTTTATGTGTTCGAGTAGTCCGTGCTTTGAAGTTTTATTTTGGAATTGATGTGCTGGAGTGAATTGCTGTTTATTTCGTCAATAAACTGTATATACTGAAGTAAGCTGTGATCCCTTTTCTTCCCTGGTACTTTTTTTGAGAATTGTGAGTTTCGTATTCACGTACTAGCCTCCATTGTGTTTTATTGGAAGAAAATATTACTATTTCTTTAGCTACCAAACGAGATCTGGGTAGTCTCCACCTTGCATCATGGGATATAGGGTTGCCTCGAGCTGGTAAAATTAGTTCTCGAGCTTAGCAAGTGCCGAGTCGGAGCCGAGGATCGGCTCCGAACCCATCCAGCAAGAAAGAAGGCGAGAGAAGACAACTAACATGGAACGTTATGGTAGGTACATAACTTCTAATTTACTACATAGTGCAATGTTTTTGTACTGCAGAGACTGTGTTATTGCTTGGGTTAAAGGTAGAGTAGGTGTTGGATTTTGCCAGTATTAAAAAACAAAATAAACCTAATACATTTGTTTGTGCATCCTATGGTCTAACCGTTGGTTAGTGATGGAATTTTTGTGATACATGGTTTCTGTTAGATTTGCTGTTTGTGACAAAAATTGACCTGTGTATGGTTGACACTGTATTTAGTTAACTCTTGTGCAATAAACAGTGATGTCCTTCTATTCTCATGTTGTACTATTTGTCATAGTAGGGAGGTTGCTGCCTGCAGCACAGGGCATCCGGCCAGTATACCAAAGTCTTTGGAGCAGGGGGGGGGGGGGGTATGTGTGACATCTCATGTCAGAGCCATAAACTGACATAGGCCATAAAAGTGACGTCTGCACGTACCCCCTTCAGAGTTTTTCTGCCGCAGTGAACGTCGGACTCCTGATCACCAGTTCGGGAAGCAGGTTACTCGTTTATCCAGACAACTGCTACAGATAAATACCCTTTTGGGTTTTCTTTTTGTCTTTGCCTTGTTTCTCAGACGTACATGTCCACTAGAAAGAGGAAGTGTGCTTGTGGGAGAATTCCTCACAAGGACACGCACAATCAGTGCGTTTTCTATTTAGGTGAGGCCCATGACCATATGTCCTGCCCCATTTGTAAATCCTTTGTTCCCAAGAGACTCCGCAGCCATTTAGCCATGTTGAAATTGTACCTAGAAAATAAAAGGCTCCAGCGCCTCATGCTGGGCATGGAGGGCAGGGTAGGCATGTCAGATGAGCCACCTCGGAAGAAGGCTAAGAAAATTAGGCCTAATTTCCACACTGCACCTCAGGTGTCCGGAGAGATTCTTGAGGCAGATGAAAGCCCTGGATCTCTTCAGACCTTCGTTTCCCCATCCAGGCTCGGGAACCACTGTGGAAGCTGGGATGGCAGAAACAATGAGTATGTCCGTTGAGGTTAATCAGCTATTGGATCCTGTTGGCGGCGGGGAACCACGGCTCATACAGTCAGAACGGCCTACTCCTTAAATACCATCCACCCAGACGTCGGCTTCTAGGTATACGCAGCCCTCTACTCCCTTAAAGAGGAAACGAAAACTAAAATATTCTGAGCAACAACCTGTTCCTGAAAGGGAAGTTTTTTACCCAAGATTCTTTTCAAGGCATTTTATACTTTACAGACTCAACAACCACCAGCTGCTACTCCTCCAGTGCACCCCTTAGAGGTATCAGAGGAGTATTCCTCCTCTGAGGAGTCATTGACCTACTGTTCACAGATTGATTCTCCTAAGGACTTTATCACCCCAGAAGAAAATAATTATATCATTCCTGAGTCTCCAGGGGAAGAGTTCACCTTTGGGGACACTATTTCCCTCATGAGGGAACAAAATGGCAGGCCTCAGTTGTTTCTGTCACTAAGAAGAGGTATTTTGACTTACAACAAATGGAACAGCCATCTCCTTCTGTTGTACCTTCCATGATACTGGCCTTCCAAGATGTCTTTATGGCTGCTTCACAGGCCCCAGATTCCCAACCCCCAGCCTCAAAACGTCCAGACCAATTCTACAAGGTGCCTCAAGACACTTAATTCCTATTTAAAAATCCACCTGCAGATCCAACAGTTATTGCAGTTTCTGTGGGTAAACCTTCCAGACAGTTACCGTCTGCTGCTCTTTAGCCTACTGATAAGGATAGCAAATTCATGGACAGACTGGGGAAAAAAGTCTATACCCCTTCCACCCTTGCTATCAGGGCTCTGAATTACCAAACCCACATGGCTAGCTACGTCCTGGACACCCTTTCCAAAGCTTCTACTCTCCTTTCTGAGATTCCAGAATCACCAGCAAAAGCTCAACTTAACATCCTACTTTCCATAGCATCTCAGGTGACTAGGCACTCCATAAAGTGCAGCTATGATGCTGTGGAAGCATCCTCGAAATCAGCTGCCTCAAGGTCACTGCTGAGGAGATATTCCTGGTTGAGACTTCAGCTCCTACCTGTGAATGGCAAGCTAAACTGCTTCATGCACCCCTGGATAGTAAGGCTCTTTTTGGACAAGCTTCAGCAGAACTCCTTAAATTCCTTCAAGAAAAGGGAAAAGAATTACAAAATCTGAAGCATTTACTGGTGTCTCCTATCCTCAGATATCACAGAAATTATCCCCAAAGAACTTCCTTTGTCAGGAGATAGTCTTCTCACTCTGCACCATCACAGGCAAAGGGATGTAGGCAAGCTAGGAAAAGCTCTGCTCCTAGGTTCCCTTCTACTTCCTCTTCCACCCCCTTTCGTAGTCAGTCTGACCAAGCTAGAACACCTCCACTGTGACTTACAACCACTAAATTCCAACGCTCCCCTCTCCCTTCGTCTCACCCTCTCCCTACCTTCCTGATGGAAAATCGCATCACAAAACTTGGGTATTCTCCATCACTCAGAGAGGGTACTTAATGATTTGGTGGACTTTGCCCCCCTTCCAGGGGATTCCTCAACCTCCGTCAAACCAAATTCATCTTTTTCCCCACCATCATTCAAGAATACTTACTCAGGGCACCGAAGAGAAGGTCCCTATTTCACAAAGAAGCAAAGGTTTTTACTCCAGAATGTTTCTGGTACCAAGGAAAGAGGGTCCTTGGAGACCAATTCTGGACTTAACTGTTCTAAACCTGTTCCTCAAGGTACCCACTTTCAAAATGCTCACCTTACCTCTGCTGTTATCACTCATTCCAGCCCAAGCCTTTATAGTAGCTCTGGCTTTGAAGGACACCTATCTTCGCATTCCAATACACCCAGACTACAGGAAATTCATACACTTTGCAGTAGGTTCTTTGCATTTTCAATTTTCTGCATTACTGTTTGGGCTCTCCACAGCTCCTCGAGTGTTCACAAAGTGACTTGCACCTCTGATTGCTCACTGCAGAACTCAGGGTATTCAAATATACCCATACTTAGATGACCTATTAATTCTCAGGACAGTCAAACCCTCCTCCACCACCTACAGCAGGTGACCCATCACCCTGACTCAAAAGTCACTGTAAACAAGGGAAAATCTCACCTGAGCCCCACTCAGGACATTATCTTATTGGGGTGCAGGATAAGAACAGACAGGCTGAAGGCCTTCATTCCAGAGCAGAGGACCATGGACCTCCCACTCTACTTCAACTTTGCAGTTTAGCCCCACAGATCTGGACCCTAGCATCAACGCTGCAGATTCACCTGCTAGCAGTGTACATCCCATCCACAGAGAATATTATGGTAGATAATCTCAGCAGAACCTCAGCACCTTCTCTTGAATGGATGCTTCGCAGAGAGGTATTCCTAGATCTTATTCACAGGTGGGGTATCCTGCAAGCAGATCTGTTTGCCTCCTCCCAGAACAGGCAAATGCCTCTGTTTTGCACAAGGGATCCACATCCCCAAGCATGGAAAGTTGGAAAGTGGATGCTTTCTCTTTTTCTTGGGTGGGGATGTACCTCTATGCCCCCCCTCACACTAATTCAGGAGGTCCTCCTGAAAATTCAGAGGGAGAAACCACAAATCCTGCTGCTGACCCCTTTTTGGCCAAGACGGGATTGATTTCCCCTTCTCTACCTTTTAGCCAAGAGCAATCATCACAGGTTATCTCACCGATTAGACCTACTCACACAGGACAGGGGATCCCTAGTGCACCCTCAGGTGAGCAGTTTCAAACTGACCTTATGGGTGATAACATTCTAACCCCCTTCAAACACCTACACTCAGAGGGACGTGCTCAGTGTTCTGCAGCAGGCCAAAAAGCCTAGTACCAGGAGAAAGTATGTGTCAAAATGGAAAAGATTCTCCAGGTGGTGTCAAAAGAAAAACCAGGACCCTTTCAACATTTCTCTACCTATGGTCCTTTCTTACTTGTGTGAGCTCCTTCACTCAGGACTAACGCATTCTTCAGTTAAGGTCCATTTGTTTCCCATTATGTAACAACTTGAAGAACAGCAGCAAGAAGAAATCCACAAATGGCCACAGCACAAACACAGGTTTATAAAAAAACTCAAAACTGTAGAGCCCCGGCTTACAGCCTTCCAGGAGAAATGCAAAACACACAGCTTTACACAGACTTTATATAATATACTTTATATTTTTTCCATTTGTTTGCCATCTCTGCTTGTTTGCCTTTGATCCCTCCTTTGGCATCAAGATTGGAAGTCAAGCTATTCCTGAAAGGGGTACTCCATTATCAGACCTCCCCGCAAACCTGTACCTCCACCATGGGGCTTAAATTTTGTACTTGAAAAACTTAACCTTGCCACCTTTTGAGCCAGCACACTCTGCATCCCTGAAACCATGCACATGGAAAACAGTTCTACTAGTGGCCCTCACGTCCGCCAGGAGGATATCAGAAATCCAGGCCCTGATGACCATCCCTCCTTACCTCACTTTCCATAAGGGCAGAGTCTCTATAAGGACTAATCATTCCTTCATGCCTAAGGTGATTAATGAGCTCTCACTGTATACTGCAACTGGATAATAGAAAGACATAGAACAGTTGTCTAAGAACTTACCATAATCTTAGATGCCCTTCTCTTCCATGTTGCAGTATTCAGACCCTCCCCCCTACCCCCCTCATGATTACTTTCCTTACATTCCTTACTTGCTGACTGCCTGTGGGGTTACAGGCCTACATCTGCTTAGCTTGAGCAGAAGACACGGGTGGTCAAATACCGTGTAGTCTGGTCCTCATGTGAGTCTGAAGGGACTTCCTTTTTAGCTCTTCTTCACACCTTCAGGGTGGATATATATATATATATATATATATATATATATATATATATATATATATGTGTGTGTATATATATGTGTGTGTGTGTGTATGTATATATATATATATATATATGTATGTATGTATATAAACTGTCCACTTTCTGGGTCTATAGTGAGGTGGATATCCAGGAATTGAGTGGTGGAATATTTACTGGTCACCCTAGATGTAGAAGCACTCTACACAAACATCCCCCACTCCAAAGAACTGACACTCACCAGACAATACCTGAAAAGGCACTCCAACCTGAGCGGGACTACGATTAATACTGTATGCAGGTTAACAGAAGCAGTATAAAGAAATAACTACCACCAACAGAAAGGGGTAGCCATGGGGTCCAAAATGGCCCCGGCATATGCAAACTTAGTCCTCAGTGCCTGGGAAATGGATAAGGTGGAATCACTGCCCGGGTTCAGCAACACCATAATGTACTGGCATTATACTGATGACGTCTTTTTTGTCTGGAAGGGGGACAAACTTTCTCTGAGCAATTTTCTGGAAACCCTTTTCCAGAGTCTGGACTTCGTGACCCTCACGGTAGGACATATCGGAACCACCACTTAGTTCCTGGATATCCACCTCACTATAGACCCGGAAAGTGGACAGTTTGACTCCAACATCTACCGCAAACTCACTTTCCGGAATAACTATCTAGAATTCAACAGCAAGCATCCCCATTTCATGAAAAAGAATATTGTAAAAGGACAATTCATCTGGTTATCCAGACTCATTTTTAGGGACGAGGTTTTCATCAAGGAAGGTTTTTACCTCAGAAACTTGTTCTTAGAAAGAAAATACCCAGATTATTTAGTGGACAACCTGTTCCAAGAGACCATGCAGCACAGGCACTCCAAGGTACCCACCAATCCTGGAAAAGGGATTCACAGCAAGGGCACAGAACGGACCGCACAAAAAGGACTGGGTGTCAAGTTTCCCCCTTCCAATTTCCACAGATATGTTTGGAATCAGAGGGGTCCTCACCAACAGTTGGGAAATCTTGGAAGGAGAAAAAGGTCTGAAAAAGTTACTTGGGACATCCCCGAACTTCTGTTTCAAACAAACCTCTTCTTTTGGTGGTGCGTTCGAGAGGAATAAAAGCCCATCCCCACAGAGCGAAGTATCGACAGAACCTGGAATGTCTGACTGCGGCAAGTGTGTCACCTGTGTACACATACGAAAAGACGACAACGTCACCTTCCCGCACTGCAACAGAACTGTCAGTCTACATGACCACTGTGACTGAACACAAAAAATATAGTCTACTGTGCTTTCTGCGAACGCTGCAGGAATTTCTATATCTGCAAAATGAACAGAAAGCTGAGTAGCCGTATTAAAGAACACACTGCAGCAATACACAAACAGGACAGTTTGAATGTCTTGGCTAAACACAGTGCTATTTGCCCAAACTTCACAGGATTCAAATTCACAGTGCTGGAAAAAATAACAGAATATGTAGGGGACATGGACACATTCCTGCAAGTCCGGGAATTAAAATGGCAGGTAGAACTGAGAGCTGATGTCTATCGAGGTCTCAACGAGACACTGAACATTAAGTGTGCACTTAAATGGTATAGAGATAGAATTGTGCAAGAGGGTTTGAAGAATTGTGCAAGTGGATTTAATGTGTTTATGGATTTACAACTGTACAAGTGAATATAATGCGTTTCCTGTCTCTCTCTCTCTCTCTCTCTGACTTTTGCCTCCCCCCTACCCCCAACACACATGCTCCCAGTCACCAGGCTAGCCCCCGCTGACCTCACCAACAACCCCCCGTCTCAATTTTCACGCAGCCATTCAAGGGGTGATACCATCCGAACCAGCCCACCGGCGGTACCATCTGCACTGACAGTCTTCTGGGACACACTATTATTCATATGTACCACACTCCTTGTCGTGGGTGGCCCCCTAACAGCCCCCCTTCAAGTCCACACCGCATTCCTCCCACTCCCCCATCAGGTGGCATACCCACACGTTTCTTTACACACACACACACACACTGATACCCAAGCATAGTAGGACTCTCTACCTGACTCTTCCACCTTTCTCCGTGCCCTTCCTTACATACCTTTGGAGGCAGGGACTCATAAGTTACGTGTTTATATTAGAATTATCAGAGCATGACTCTCATCCTTCCCGGTTCCCCCATATATTTAATACATTTTTTTTTTTTTTTTTTGCTTTTGCACACCATCTCTTTTTGCACACGATCCCTTTTTTGCACACAATCCTTTTTTGCACACGATCCCTGTTAGTATGCACACGGTACCACAAGGCTATTACTGTCTGACCAATTTACCTTATGTAACTGTGATTGTAATGTTAATGAAAATGCACAAGGCACCCTGCCTGTTCACACTTTACTATTGGAAAGGAACTGTTTTTAATTTAAATGGCCTGCTAGAACTAATGTATTTAAAGGAAGTCAAAATGGTTGTTCATAGTTATGAAACATGTCTTTCTGAAGAAGTCTTGATAATAATAAATAAGACGAAAGCGCAAAAGTACTACAAGAGTTGTTGGTGTGATTTAGGTGTGATAGGTAGGCTATTGTGACCTAACTAGTCTTGGATTGGTCTTTGGATATGCATGAGACAACCATTGGACCATTGTTAACCTAACTTAGCATTGACTGGTCGTTACCCTATCATTTTCTACATAGATGTTTATAGAGGCTCGTTTGTGTGCTATATATTCAAAACCTGTTTGTAAATGTTTAGTATTTCTCTGAAGAAGTTCGATTTAACAATAAAACGAACAAAAGCACTAAGAATCAGTTCGGTCTCCGTGTGCAGTTTTTTCCATTTGGATCTTAATAGGTTATAAGAAGTTTAAGTTTTTTATATGTATATATATATATATATATATATATATATATATATATATATATATATATATATATATATATATATATATAAAACTCCAAACATGTCCAGCACTATAATAGAAAACAAATAGTCGGCCGTTTTGGAAGAAAGGCTTTATTTAAGCCAGAAACAGTCCGCCCCACAGACCGGTTTCGCTCAAACTGAGCGTCATCAGTGTTGAACAGCAGTATGAGCTCACCACACATATATGCGTGTTACCACAATCACATTACTCAATCTTAAAGCAATATACAACAAATATCACCTAAAGGTGAAAACATAAATAATGATATATTAACCATTGTTAAACAAATAGTGAATATACTGGACAGTAACTATTTTTAACCAGTATCACATTCATTACACACTAAAAAGGCCCCCCCCCAAAGCTAAACATAATATAAATACATATTATTTAGGTGATTTCCAAAACGGCCGACTATTTGTTTTCTATTATAGTGCTGGACATGTTTGGAGTTTTGTATTTGGTCTCGGGCACTGTGAAGATACAGGCACGGATGGTTTGGAACTTTATATATATATATATATATATATATATATATATATATATATATATGTATATATATATATATATATGTATGTATATATGTATGTATATATATATGTATATGTATGTATGACTATTGAACTAGGAAGAAACTTTCAAAACTTAATTAAAAAACTTCCGAAACTTAATTAAAAAGCTTCTGAACTTACTTTTCTGCACTTAAGAAAAGAAAAGAACAGGAAATAATGGAGTCTGACACCAAGCGGGTACAGTTACAGAGCGCTTTCATTCGTTTATTGGAGTAATTCGAACTTCTTCAGAGTAATAGCATTACAAAAAAGAATCATGTTTTATACTTTAGTAGGTCATGCCCTTTGTTAATAAGGTGTAAAATGCTGCAAAACTATTGGTGGAAAAATAGCTGATAGGACCAATAGTAACTAATGCGCACACAGTTAATACAAGCTGTTAAATGCTGTAAAACTATAGGTGGATGCTAGCTGAAAGGACCAATGGCAAGGCCTGGGTTGGGAGGGTTTTGAATGGCTAAGCTGTCAGGGAAAGTGGGGTGTGTTTTTGAATGGTTAGTTGTACCATTTCAAAGCGCATTTAACATTTAAGTTTTCGTTAAGGCCTGGGGGAGAGTCGGCCTGTAGACGCAGCTGCCATTTAAGCTCTTTTAGTTCAAGGAGAATGTTGTAGTCTCCGTACAATGGACGGATTTGTTCAACTACCAGGAATAGAAACTTGGTGAAGTTGTTGCAGGCTGTGCTATGCCTGCTGAGAGCATTGCGTTGGTCTCCAGACCTAATGGCTCCTAGGTGCTCCTTTACTCTATCAGATAATTTTCTGATAGTTTTGCCGATGTAGAAGGAGGGGCAATTTGTGGAGTAGGCTGCGTAGATCACCAGGGTTGAGTGGCAGTCATGGTGTTTATTGATTCTAACTGTGTAGCCACTGTGTTGGAAGTTGAAGTGGTCACCTGTGTGTACGTAAGGGCAGACCACGCAATTGCCACAGGGGCGTATGCCTATGGGTCTGTCTGGGGGGTCAGGCATCGGGGGGATAAGGTCATCCCTTTCAAACTCGGTCCTGAGCGTCCTAGTTTTCTTGTAGGAAAACATGGGTGCCTCACCTAGGATTCTGTGAGTGGTGAGGTCTGACCTAATGATGTTCCAGTTCCTTAATAGGATGGTACGAAGGGGGCCCATGTCACGGCTAATGGGGATGGGAAAACTGCTGGTTCTGTCCGCAGTGGTACCCCTGTTGCTTGGGGTGAATCCATGGGTGAGTATGGGTTGGTGCCTGTCTCCTCTGTGAGCGGCAACTTCCCGAAACACCTCGGTGATGAGCTCGTCAGGGTAGTGCCTTAGAGCAAACATGTGGGCTAGGAATTTACACTCTAGGTAAAAAACATTCTCGTCAGAGATGAGTCTTGACATGCGGATGACTTACCCTCGGAGCACGTTCCTCTTCATGAAGAAGGGGTGCTGGCTCATAAAAACCAGAAAATTGTTCCTGTAGGTGTCTTTGCGAAAGATGTTGGAACTGAGGGAGCCATTGTTAGGGTTGACAGTGATTTGGGTGTCCAGGAAGGTGATATGCTGGCCTCTGCCTGAGACTTCGAAGCTGAGATAGGGAAAGCTGCTTTTAAGGGTGTGCAGGAAGGAGTCCAATTCAGTGTTGGATACATTCCATGCAAAAAAAATGTCGTCAATATAACGACGGTACATGCTGACGTGGTGGAAACCTGGCAGGAGGGTTAGCCTTTCTTTTTCCCACGTGCAAAGGACCAAATTAGCGTATGCGGGGGCCATCTTGGAGCCCATGGCTACACCTTT
This sequence comes from Protopterus annectens, assembly GCF_019279795.1. Classification (NCBI taxonomy): domain Eukaryota; kingdom Metazoa; phylum Chordata; order Ceratodontiformes; family Protopteridae; genus Protopterus; species Protopterus annectens. The sequence goes on from NC_056749.1 coordinate 387,884,715, forward strand.
GGTCTGTAGGTAAATTTCACCATTGCAGTTAAAGAAATTATTTTTCAACACAGCTGTGGTTAAAGATAACAGCATTTCAGTTCTGACTGCATTAAACTTAGCATGCTAGTTTAAGAATAACTCTACAGCTTCTAGTCCTTTTCTGTTACAGATATTATTGTACAGTGATACGATATCAAGAGTAACAAGGATACTGTCAGTAAAATCACAGTTACAGTTGTGCAATAATTTCAGAAAGTCCCAGGAGTCTTTAATGTAAGTGTCCGTGGCTTGCACCAACGGATTGTAGACAGAGTCTAGGTATTGTGAGATGGTCTCGGTTTTAGTCCTTTTGTTCGATATCAGTCTTAATGGTGGGTCTCCGGGATTTTTGTGCACCTTAGGAATGCCGAAGGCTTTTCCTAAGCAAGGTTGGTGCACATAGAGGTAGAGGTATTCATCCAGAGAGAGGAGCTGCTTTTCTTCAAGCGTTTTGAGTAGCTTATCAATACTGGAGAAGTTGTTGATGGCTTCTTGGAGGGTGACCGCTTGGTACTACTCTCGTTTATTTAGCAGCTCGTTTAATTTGTTGGTATAGGCAGTTTGTTCCATGAGAACAATGCCTGTGCCTTTGTTAGCCTTCATTATCCTCAGGCTTCTGTCCGAGCTGAGGTTGTTTAATGCTCTTTTTTCTGCCTCTGTGAGGTTGAACCATTTGTGGTTAGTGAGTTTTTGAGTAGAGTTCTGATCTCAAACTTGCATGCATTTTGGAAGGCTTGGAGGGTATTATTGATGGCTGGGGTGTACATACTTTTCCTC